>NC_060141.1:400925014-401234122 GCF_021461385.2 Schistocerca piceifrons | reverse complement strand
GCATCCCCGCAACTGACCTGCGTATGTTATTATGCCGCAAGGTTTTTCAGCTTTGAGAGATGGAATGGCAAAATCTCAGTATGCACAACAAACTGCGAGCCATTAAGGGGGCCACGAATGTGTGGAATTCCTCAATGAGGGCCCTCGCAAGGACTCCATGGCTCTCCGCCAGCTCCACATTGGCCATGCCTGGGCGGTCCATGGCTGCCTCCTGCACTGTGAAGACCCACCTCAATGTCGGTATGGCACCCGGTTGACAGTGGCCCATATTCTGGTGCACTGTCCCACTTTGACTACCCAGCGACGAAATCTTAGGTAACGGGTCTTGTTGCCACTCATTTTGTCTGACAACGCCTCATTGTCTGATTTAATTTTACGATTTATTTGTGAGGGTGGGTTTTATGATTTGATCTAAGTTTTAGTGCATGTCCTTCGTCCCTCTGTCTCTTCCACCCTAGTGCTTTTAGGGTGGAGGTTTTATTGTGTTGTAGGGTGGCTGGCTTTTCCTTTTTATTTTCGTGGTCAGCCAGCCACTGTAATCTGCTTTCTTGTTTTACTCTCTTCTGTGTCTAGTGTCTCCCAGTTGTTTTCTTGTCCTCTGATGTTCCTTTTAGTGTTCGTTGCCTTTCCTTTGTTCTTGTGGTTATTCCTTTCTTTCCATTTTGTGTTATATGTCTCACCTGTTTTATTCTCACACTTGTGGCATCGTTTAGTTAGGAACAAGGGATCGATGACCTCGTAGTTTGGTCCCCCCCCCCCCCCCCCCTCTTTTAAACCAACGAACCAAGGCCTACGACACAGCTTGGCACCATCACATCCTCCTTACACTCGGGGTCTTTGGGGCCCCCTCCCAATTTTTATTCACCAGGTCCTGTCCGGTTGGTCATTCAGAGTCCGGATTGGCATTGTTCTCAGCTTTCTGCAGACCCAGGAGAATGGTGTTCCACAGAGCTCAGTATTAAATGTCCTTTTTCTAATCATTTGTCGCCTGTGCCAAATCATAGGTCACCCCTGTTCTGTGTGTGGAAGATTTCTGTATTTGGCTAAGATACCACTCGGTGGTCTCTGCAGAACAACTACTTCAGGATGTCATCTGGCATGCTTCCACATGGACACTCTCACACAGGTTTCAATTCTCTCCCCTTTAGTCAAGGGTGGTTCATTTCTGTCGCCGTGTTACAGCACATCCTCATCCAGAACTTTTACCTCGCTGCCCAGTGCCTGACCTTGGTCCCCCAGTTGCATTTCTTGGGTCTTCTTTTCGACAAGAAGCTCTTTTGATTGCCTCATATCCATCATCCGAAGATTGGCTTTTTTTGTAAACTCAATGTTCTTCGCTTCCTTGCCCACAAATCTTAGGGTACGGAAAGTCTGACCCTTCTCCGCTTTTACAGGGCATTGGTTCTGCCCCACCTGGACTATGGATCAGCTGACCCTTCCACATTACTCCTCTTGGATCTGGTTCACCATCGTGGCATCCGTTTAGCCACTGGTGCCATGGCCACTAGCACTGTCAATAGTCTTCTGGTTGACACTGGAATCCTTCACCCTTCGATTTGACTGTCCCAGCTCCTGGTTTCCTGTGCCATTGCTCTTTCCATGCTTACCCTTCCTATTCTATTCTTTTCACAACTTTGGGCCATCCAATGCCCACTGCCCACTCTCAGGTGGGTTTCTTAGTTGGGCTCTGCCTCACTTCTCTCCTTTGACATCTGTCTCCCCTCCTTGTCCTCTTCCCCATGTACTCTCCCGACTACCCCTCCTTGGTTAGTTCCTTGGCTGCAGATTAAGATGGATCTTTTCTGGGGCCAAAAGCCTCCATCATTCCAATGGTGTTCCAATGTTTGTTTCAAACACTCTTACAGGAGTCTCAGTATGCCATTGTTTTTTATACCGATGGCTCGAAATATGTTTATCATGTGGGATATGCCTTCTTATCTTCTGTTAGTATGGGACACCATCTCTTCTCTGCCACATGTGCGGTGTTTACTATGGAATTGATGGCCATGTATCAGGCCCTCTGTTTTATTAAACAGTCCTCTCTCATCTGAGTTTTGTTATTATGGACTTGATGAGTGGCCTTCAGGACTATCACTTAGTGCTTTTTTCCACCACCGCTTACTCTCTGCCATCAACGACCTTCTCGCTGATCTTGGTGGTGGTGCTTGTTTGGTTGATTTCTTTTGGGTTCCTGGCCACGTAGGTATCCCAGGCAATGAACTTGCTGATCATTTAGCTGTGGGGGTAACCACCTACCGACATTATCTGTCTCCCCTCCATGGGCCGATTTATGGCTTTACATCAAATCCTTTTCTGCTCTATCATGGGCTGATTCTTGGAAGGCCACCCCCTTGTCTAGTAAACTTTGTGCTGTCAAGGAGACTCCCACCATGTGATGTTCTTACTGCTGTTCTCCTGTTGGGAATCTACCATCCTCTGCAGTCTTGTATTGGCTGTACTAGGTTGGGTTGGTTAGTCCTCGGTTAGCATAGGCATTGGTTATGGAGCCTTTAACCTTGCCTCAATACTGGCCAGGTTCTCCATCCTCCCCACCCTCCACCCCCTTTCCCTACATTTTGTACTGTTTTATTTTACCTTTTCTTGTGACTTCTTCCTCAGCTGTCATCCCCATTGTAGCGTGATAATGGTACAGTGTAGGTATTGGGAGAGGTTGGTGGCAGTGGCAGTGCTGATGCCACACTGCCCCAGCCCCTACTCCCTCCGTTTCCACCTACTTTCCCTCCTGTTCTTTCCTCTTCCTGCTGCCCTGACATCCCTTTTCCCTCTTTGTTTGCACATTGACTGACTGTGCTACTTGTGTTGTTCCTCACTTACTTTCTGCCATCTTAGATCATGGGACCAATAATGACCTCATTGTTTGGTCCCCTCTCCCAAATCAACCAACCAAGCTATTCACTTCCTGTTTCAATCAGTGGGATCTTTCCTTGGAGACTCCTGAAGTTTACTAATACCATATTAAGGTTTTCTATACTTCTCTGGGAAAACAAGCATTCTCTGAGAACTTTGTGATGGCTGTAACTTCAATATTGGTATGTATTTCGTCTCTGATCCCAATTTGGGGAGGGGGGTCTCTACTCTTAAAAAAAGACCATCTGCATGCTACATGTCCTCCGATATCATAGTAGCCCCCTCCTGCATGTGCTGCACACCTAAGTTGTTAAGAGGAACCCTACAGTTCTGCACCCAATAGTGGAGGTCAAGAAATTCACATCCAATACTGTCAGAGTTGTCTGAGGCTCTGGTTTAGACCTTTCATTCTGCTCCACACCAGAGGACTGTGATCGGACCTGGGTATTGTGCTGTCAATAGTAATCTTAATCTACACCTCTTGTGTGTTGCTAGTTGGCTTCACCAAATCAGCCATCCATCAAAAGAAGCAGACGATGGCCTCAGAACTCAAGTGGCAAGCATCATTCATCCCAACATGTGCCGCTATTTGCAGCCGGTTGTGCCCGGTGTGGTCTGTACCCACTGGCAGGGCCTCCTCCACGTCATGAATGAGTCAGCTCCCCTCTCCAGGCACCCCCTCCATGGGCAGATGTTCCAAGTGCACATTGCCATTTTTCATGCCGAGCATGCTCTATCCCTGAGTAACTGGCAGCAAAAGTGACAAAAAGCAGATTACAGAGTACCTGATGGCTCAACACAAAAGTTTTGTCTCAAGTACAGATAGCGTTGAGGATCAGTGGACAAAGTTCAAAACCATCGTACAATATGCGTTAGATGAGTATGTGCCAAGCAAGATCGTAAGAGATGGAAAAGAGCCACCGTGGTACAACAACCGAGTTAGGAAACTGCTGCGGAAGCAAAGGGAACTTCACAGCAAACATAAACATAGCCAAAGCCTTGCAGACAAACAAAAATTACGCGAAGCGAAATGTAGTATGAGGAGGCCTATGCGAGAGGCGTTCAATGAATTCGAAAGTAAAGTTCTATGTACTGACTTGGCAGAAAATCCTAAGAAATTTTGGTCTTATGTCAAAGCAGTAGGTGGATCAAAACAAAATGTCCAGACACTCTGTGACCAAAATGGTACTGAAACAGAGGATGACAGATTATGTGTCTTTTTCCAAAGCTGTTTCACAGAGGAAGACTGCACTGTAGTTCCTTCTCTAGATTGTCGCACAGATGACAAAATGGTAGATATCGAAATAGACAACAGAGGGATAGAGAAACAATTAAAATCACTCAAAAGAGGAAAAGCCGCTGGACCTGATGAGATAACACTTCGATTTTACACAGAGTACGTGAAGGACTTTCCCCCCTTCTTGCAGCGGTGTACCGTAGGTCTCTAGAAGAGCGTAGCGTTCCAAAGGATTGGAAAAGGGCACAGGTCATCCCCGTTTTCAAAAAGGGACGTCGAACAGATGTGCAGAACTATAGACCTATACCTCTAACGTCGATCAGTTGTAGAATTTTGGAACACGTATTATGTTAGAGTATAATGACTTTTCTGGAGACCAGAAATCTACTCTGTAGGAATCAGCATGGGTTTCGAAAAAGACGGTCGTGTGAAACCCAGTTCGCGCTATTCGTCCATGAGGGCCATAGACACGGGTTCACAGGTAGATGCCATGTTTCTTGACTTCTGCAAGGCGTTAGATACAGTTCCCCACAGTCGTTTAATGAACAAAGTAAGAGCATATGGACTATCAGACCAATTGTGTGATTCGATTGAGGAGTTCCTAGATAACAGAATGCACCATGTCATTCTCAATGGAGAGAAGTCTTCCGAAGTAAGAGTGATTTCAGGTGTGCCGCAGGGGAGTGTCATAGGACCGTTGCTATTCACAATATACATAAATGACCTTGTGGATGACATCGGAAGTTCACTGAGGCTTTTTGCAGATGATGCTGTGGTGTATCGAGAGGTTGTAAGAATGGAAAGTTGTACTGAAATGCAGGAGGATCTGCAGCGAATTGACGCATGGTGCGGGGAATGGCAATTCAATCTCAATGTAGACAAGTGCTGCGAATACATAGAAAGATAGATCCCTTATCATTTAGCTACAAAATAGCAGGTCAGCAACTGGAAGCAGTTAATTCCATAAATTATCTGGGAGTACACATTAGGAGTGATTTAAAATGGAATGATCATATAAAGTTGATTGTCAGTAAAGCAGATGCCAGACTGAGATTCATTGGAAGAATCCTAAGGAAATGCAATCCGAAAACAAAGGAAGTAGGTTACAGTATGCTTGTTCGCCCACTGCTTGAATACTGCTCAGCAGTGTGGGATCTGTACCAGATAGGGTTGATAGAATAGATAGAGAAGATCCAACGGAGAGCAGTGCGCTTCGTTACAGGATCATTTAGTAATCGCGAAAGCATTACGGAGATGATAGATGAACTCCAGTGGAAGACTCTGCAGGAGAGACGCACAGTAGCTCGGTACGGGCTTTTGTTAAAGTTTCGAGAACATACCTTCACCGAAGAGTCAAGCAGTATATTGCTCCCTCCTACGTATATCTCGCGAAGAGACCACGAGGATAAAATCAGAGAGATTAGAGCCCACACAGAAGCATACCAACAATCCTTCTTTCCACGAACAATACGAGACTGGAATTGAAGGGAGAATCCATAGAGGTACTCAGGGTTCCCTCCGCCACACACCGTCGGGTGGGTTGCGGAGTGTGGATGTAGATGTAGATGTAGAACTGCATTACCCACCCAACATTGGAGCTCCAAATGACTAGCATACCTGCCCTTTGCACCTATCTGGACTGGGCAGGAAAACTGGCCACTGGCCCAACAGTAGAGGCATCCCAAACTGTTTCAGAAGTGTTATCAACACTAAGTAGCACATCATAGCTGTTGCTAAGGGGCAAGGTGCCAGCCATCCAGCCCATTCCCTCTTTTGTCTCTTTTGTGTTGGGAGACCGGTTTGATGTTGCATATCAGAAGACGCAACAACAACCAGGTCACCGGGGGATTCCAGAGGTACCAAAGGTGTCACAGGTCTCGTCGCCAGCACCCCCAAGTTATTGGAGCATTGAGCAGTAGGAAGAAGCCTATTGAATGTTGACCATAGCCAACTCAACTTCCAGCTGTTTACTGACAGCACCCAATTCTACTTGTGCCTGCTCACAACCAGCTCAGTTCCTAGCCATATCGTAATGCACAAAGGAACTGAATAAGATCTCAAAAAAATATAGGCAAAGCAGTCAGGAGTAACTGAGAACATACAAACAGACTACCAAAAATGAAAAAATTACTTGAATGTTGCATTAATGAGGCTTGAATGTACAAAAAACATAACAAGGAGAATAAACTACCATTAAAATATGCTCTGCAGAGTTCTCACTATTGCCTGAGACTGCAGCCTCTTGAAATATAATTAAATTTATCTACTGGAAATGAGTAAACTGTACTCCCATAGTCACAAAACTCCACAGATTTAAACCCAGTTGAGAATCGGAGGACCACGATAATCAGGCTGTTTGCAGCATAGATCCTCGTCCAAGAAACCTATCACAGCTGGCCATGGAACTGGAATGTGCTTGGCTCTGCATCCCTGTTGGTGTCTTCCTGTATGTCTCGTAACAGTCTGTGCTGCAGAAGGTGGTTATTCATGCTTTTGAAAAGTGGTCACATTAACGTTACTGGACAGTGTATTAATGTTGTGGAGAAAATGGGAGCTTCTATTTCTCCAGGAATGCCAAAAGTGGTCCACTGTGATACATGCCGCAAGAACATGGAAGCACCAAGATTGAGATTTAGCATATCCAAGAAAGAACCAAAAGCAGTAAAGGAGCTATAAAAATAACGCTACACAGAGTGTTAGGAGACAGCTTCTGTCACTGCAGCAGCACATCAGAGCATGGTGTTTCATTTGTGAGTTGTACGAGATCTGACAGGGTGCAACTTATTTTAGTTTACTGTGAGGGGTTGCTGGTCCCCCATTGGGCTCCTCCCCAGGTGACGGATAGGGGAATGCTCACCAGATATGGTGGGTACCATGGAAATAAAATACCTGGGGTGGACCAAAACCAGTGAAGAGGAAGTCAACGGCTCAGATGCTGGAAGAGAATGTTTTTTTATAGCATGCCAACAGTTGAAGAGGCGGAAGGCATCTCTACGGGGCAGGCAGAGCTCGGAGCCTGGGAAAGGCAATCTGCCCAGGAAATGGTAATCCAAAATATTACTCAGCAAGCTTGGAAGCTGTGAGGTGGCAGCCCCATCACCAAGCTTAACCGGCGCAGCACTCATAATGCGGCCAGGGGATTCTGTACCTACTGGCTCACATCAACGATTTGCCTTGGATAATGGATTCAAAGGAAACGGACATAGGCTGTGGAACAGGAATTCGCGAAATAGAAACAAGAAACACTGCTTCACATTTGGGGCTTGGAATGTTCATAGTCTTAATAAACCAGCTGCAGCAGCGACTTTGCTATCTGAACTAAAAACATGCAATACAGATAGTGTAGCTCTACAGGAAGTTAGGTGACTTGGAGAAGGAACACACACGGAGGATAATTGTGTCATTTTTTATGGGGGAGATGAAAAACATCATGAATTTGGTATTGGTTTTGCTGTTAAGAACAGGATTGTTAATTGGGTTAAGGAATTCCATCCCATTAACAAAAGAATGTCTTACATAACAATCAAACATCAGTGGTACGATATAACATTCATAAATGTCCATGCACTGACTGAAAATTCAACTGAGAATGAGAAAGATGAGTACTATGAAGAATTAGAGAGAGTAGTCGAAAGTATTCCAACAAGAAATATGAGAATTATCTTAGGGGACTTTAATGGAAAAATAGGTAAAGAGGATATGGTCATTCCCACAATAGGAAAACATAGCAAGCACTCGACCACAAACAAAAATGGATTAAAAATGATCAACTTTGCACTGTCAAAGAATATGAGAATTTGCTCGACAATGTTCCCTCAAAAAGATATACACAAAGGTACATGGTGCTCTCCAGATGGCAAAACAGTAAATCAGATTGACCCTGTTATGATAGATCAACGTTTCACTTCATTTATAAGAGATGTCAGGACATATAGAGGAGCTGAAATTAGCTGGGATCATTTCCTAGTGGTAGGAAAGATGAAAATCAAGATGATTTGGAATCAACAACCAAAAGCCACACCAAAACCAAATTTAGACATCGAATGACTGAAGGAACTGTTTATTACAGAAGCCTATATGATTGAAATAAATAACCGATTTACAGCATTGCAAGAAGCTGAGGAGGAAAATAGTGTCGAGAAGGCTTGGGAAAGAATAAAGACTGCAGTAACAGATGCAGCAGAAAAAACACTGGGCAAGAAAAAGAAAACGAAGAAACAGAAATGGTTTAACGAAAAGTGTTAGAGAGCAGTTGAAAGGAGGAAAGAAGCCAGGATGCTATGGCTGCATAATAAGGAGAGTGAGGACAGGAGGGAGATGTTCAACGTGGTTAAAAGAGAAACAGCAAGAGTTCTGCAAACAGAGAAAAGGAAATATATAACTGGAGTCCTAGCATCTATAGAAGTGGAAAGCAGGAATGGAAACTCAAAGAAGTTGTTTCAGTATACAAAGGAAAGTAAGAGAGGTTATCAAAGTGAAAACCTATTCATAAAAGATAAAAATCAAAATATGCTAATGCAGTTGGAAGGTATCCTAGAAAGATGGAAAGAGTATTTCTCAGAAATGTTAAATTGCATTGATCCGCACATAACCTTCAATTACGCAATGTCTGAGAGTGACAGCATTAATAATGACGAATGTAGAATCACAGAACAGGAAGTGATCAGCTCCATTCACAAGCTCAAAAACAACAAGGCAGCAGGCAAGGACCAGATTTCAGCAGAGATGTTAAAAGAGGGCAGAAGCAAACTACACAAAGAAATTTATAACCTTATCACAATGATCTGGAAAACTGAAATGCTACCTGAAGATTGGAAAACTGCAATAATTTGTCCTATACACAAGAAAGGAAACAGAGTGGAATGTGGAAATTACAGAGGAATCAGTTTGCTGAACGTAACACACAAAATCCTGTCAATGACCATTCTGGAAAACTTAAACCTTACGTGGAAAACGTTATTCAAGATTACCAGGCTGGATTTCGAACAAACCGCTCCACAACTGATAATTTGTTTACTATATGACAGATCTTTGAGAAATACTGGGAACTTAACAAAAACATCCACTGTCTCTTCATTGACTTCCAGCGAGCCTACGACAGCATCCACAGAAGTAGCCTCTACAACACATTATAGGAATTTAGTATACCCAGTAAAATCATTAGGATGATACAACTGTCCATGGATGGCTCCCAGGCAGCAGTGAAGTTCAGAGGATCCATATCCTCCACCTTTCCAATGAAAACAGGCTTACGACAGGGAGACACTCTTTCATGTGTCCTCTTCAACCTTGCATTAGAGAAAGTGGTTCAGGAGAGTAATTTACATGTATGCAATGGTCTCCGATTCAAACCCAGTGAAGTAAAACTCATGGCTTATGCAGATGAGATAGTGTTGCTGAGTGAAACTGAAGAAGAACTGAAAGATATGTACAGATCTCTCAGGCAGAGTGCCAGCAAAATCGGGCTTTTGATTAACCAAGAGAAAACCGAATATATGGAAATAGGTCAAGTCATAAACTCAAATCCTTACTTTGAAATTGACCAACATTCTAAATTCAGAAAAGTTCTCCAGTTTAAATACCTTGGATCACGTTTCAACAGTAAAAATTTCATAACAATGGATATAAATGAAAGAATAGCCTCAAGGTTAAGATGTCTGTACTCACTAATCAGCCCACTCAAAAGTAAAGCTTTGTCAATCACCACAAAGATGAAGATATACAACACTATTATCTGCCCCATAGTACTGTACGGTTCAGAAAGCTGGATGCTTACAAAGAATGAAAGAGAGAAACTGAATGTTTTTGAAAGAAAAGTAATGAGAAAAATCTGGGAACCTGTGTTGGAGAATGGCGTATGGAGAATTCGAAAGAACAATGAAATTCATCAGTTAATGAATCAACCCACTATCATCCAGAAATTAAAAAGTTGCAATGGGCTGGACATGGGGCCAGAATGGAAAGCAACAGAGTCACCAAGAAAGCATTTGAAGGAACTCTCCAGGCAACAAGACCATTGGGCCGACCTCATACAAGGTGGAAAGATGACGTAGAGAACATCGCAGCATTAGGAATTTTCGCAGAGTGGAGAGAGGCTGCGAGAGATAGGAGGTGGTGGAAGCAGATCGTTGATGCAGCGCGTGGTCTACAGGGCCTGTGATCGCTGAGAAGAGAGAGAGTGTGTGTGCATTTTAGTGTAAAATATTAAATTCCTTGTATGTTTGTGTGTCAAGTAGCCACAGTTCTGCACTTTAATAATTGTCTAGTGTATAGATCCACCATCTTTGATATGGATAGGGACTGCGATTGATGTGTTCAGATGCAAGTAGAGTTGGTGACCCTTCACTCACACCTCCAGGTGGTGCTGACATTGGTTACGCAGCTTGAGGCTATTGTCTGTGGGTATCACTGTGGAGGCTGGATGTGGGGATCCAAGGGATGTTTAGTATATCCCACGTGTCCCCCCAGTCACTCCACCACTGTGATCACCCCATTTACTGCTCACATTGAGGGTGACTCCCCCCACCTGTGGTTGAATGGCAGATTGTTTTGTGGTGTGGCAGGCAGCAAAAGACTTTCTGGGACACTAGTTGCAAGGTCTCTGTGGTTTGACTGACAAACAGGTTTCAAGTGCTGTCTGCAGCTAATGCAGTTGTGTGCCCTGTTTCAGAGGAAACCTCTCAGCCTGCAAGGTCTGGGCATTTACAGGAGGTGGGATTACTGGTGGTTGAGAGCTCCAAAGTTAGATTGGTAATTGGCTCCCTTAGGGGTATGGCTACCAAGCAACAGTAGTAGTCCAGTGTGTATACTACAGGCGGGGGGTCATCCCAAAAATGGAACAGGTCCTTCCAGATGAGCAATTGCAGATGGTAGCTCATGTTGGAAAAACAGTATGTGTCACTTTGGATTATGGGAGATTCTCTCTGGTTTTGGTTGGTTATCTGAATTGGTAAAGAGTGCCAGTCTTGCATGTGAGATGAAGGTATAGTTCATCATCTCTAGCATCATTGAAAGGACTGATTGCAGATCTTTGATACAAAGCCAATTGGAGAGTGTAAACCAGAGACTCATAGCATTCTGCGACTGTGTAGGCTGCAGACTCCTCAACTTGTGCCATAGAATAGTGTGGTTTTGGATTCCACTTAATTGGTCAGGGGTCCACTACACACAGGTGGAGGCTACACAGATAACGGGGGTTGTGTGGAATGGATTGTGCTGTTAAGTTAGAGTATCTCAGGAAAGTACAGAAAGGGCTTCAGTCTTGAAGGATGCTGGACGAACACAGGGCGAGAGTACACATAGCAAAAGTCCATATTGTATTGCTAAATTGTCATAGTTGAGTTGCGAAAGAGCCAAGATCCAAATGCTAATAGAAAACATAGTTCAAATCATTACAGTTACCTAAATCTGGCTGAAGTCAGAGGTAAGTTCAGCTGAAATTTTTGCAAGGAGTCTGGGATACTCCGAAAGCATAGATTAAATACAGTTGGTGGTTGCATGTTTGTTGCTGTTAATAGTAGTTTACCTTGTAGCAAAATTGAAGTAGAAGGTTCCTGTGAGTATGAGTAGAGGTTATATTTGTCAATCTGAATCAATTAATAATTTGTTCCTTTCGTGTGGCATTTGAGCTGACTTACCCAGCCAGTAGGAAGGGGATCAACAATTTAATGTGGACTCTGAAGCACTGTGAAACTTTTCACATTAGCTGATAATTTTCTAGAGATGAAAGAAGCAATAAGTAACAGAAAAATATCTTACGATTGATTTGGAATTGAGTATCGCACCTTTGGATTTGTCTTATACCTGCCCACTGAGCTGCACCTCTTGATACTATGTTTTCACAACATTGAATGTGAACAGCCTGTACCACCCATCTGTACAATTGGCTTTTTCTTCCGTATAAATAACTTGGAACAGTTCTGTCAAACATTGGAAAATCCACAATGGAATGTAACAACATAATGAAAAGAATGGTTGCTACTCACCATATAGAGGAGATGCTGAGTTGCAGATAGGTACAACAAAGAGACTGTCAGGTAGTAAGTTTTGGCCAACCAGACCTTCATCAGAAAAGTTCTCTCTCTCTCTCTCTCTCTCTCTCTCTCTCTCTCTCTCTCTCTCTGTGCTACTTGTGGGAGCATACAGGCACGAGATCAAGAGAGGGTCAGGCAGGTAGGTGCTGTTGGGAGTTTAAATGGAGGGTGGGGGGGGGGGGGGGGGGGGGGGGGGGGGGGGGGGGGGGAGGGGGTAGTGCAAAAGAAGAGAAATGAAAAGATTGAAAGTGTGTTGATGGAATAGAGGGCTGTATAGTGCTGAAATGGGAACAGGAAAGGGGCTGACATGTAAAGACAATGACCAATGAAGGTCGAGACCAGGAGGGTTATGGAAATTAGGATATATGGCAGGAAGAATTCACACCTGCACAATTTAGAGAAGCTGGTGTTGGTGGGAAGGATCTATGTGGCACAGGCTATGAAGCTGTCACTGAAATGAAGACAGTCATTTCAGACACCATGGTCAGCAACTGGGTGGTCCACCTGTTTGTCAGTGGCTATTCATGCAGACAGACAGCGTGTTAGTTGTCAGGCCCACGTAAAATACAGCAAAGTGATTGTAGGTAACATGACTGGTTTCACAGGTAGCCCTGCCTTTGATGGGATAGGTGATGCTTGTGGCTGGACTGGAGTAGGTGCTGGTGGGAGGGTGTACAGGATAGGTCTCGCATCTAGGTCTATTACAGGGATATGAGCCGTGAGGCAAGGGTTTGGGAGCAGGGCTTCTGTAGAGATGGATGAGGATAATGTGTAGGTTTGGTGGGCAGCAGAATACCACTGTGGGAGAGATGGGAAGGATAGTGGATAGGACATTCCTTATTTCAGAGCATGAATGAGGAATGTCTACCCACTATCCTTTCCACCCCTCCCACTGTTGTATTCTGTCTCCCCTAGAACCTATACAATGTCCTTGTACATCCCTACATAACTCCTGCTCCCAACCCCTTGCCTCATGGTCGTACCCCTGTAGTAGACCTAGATGCAAGACCTGTCCCCTACATCCTCCGATCACCATCTACTCCAGTTGTCACAAGCATCACAGAGCCTATCAAAGGCAAGGCTACCTGCAAAACCAGTCATGTGATCTACAAGCTAAGCTGGAACCACTGTGCTGCATTCTACGTGGACATGACGATCGACAAGCTGTCTGTCGACATACAAACTGTGGTCAAGAAACAGGTGGACCATCTCGTTATTGAGCAAGCACCCCCCCCCCCCCCCCCCCCCCCCAACATTTCATTCTTCATCATTTCAAGGACTGGATCCTTCGCATCAACACCAGCTCTTCTGAATTGTGCAGGTGCACAACATATCCTGTGTTCCCGTAACCCTCCTGGCCTAAACCTTCATCAGTCATTGTCCTTGCCCATCTAACCCCTTCCTTGTTCCCATTCCAGCACTACACAGCCTTCTATTCCACCAACATTCAGTTAGTCTTTTTACTTCTCTCCTTTCCTGCTACCTCCCTCCTCCCCTCCGCTGTCTAACCTCACACCTGCACCTGGCTGCCGTACCCTTTCTCCATCTTGTACCTGTACACTCCCACAAGTAGCACTTACTGTTCCCCACCCATAACCTGCTATGTCCCGCCTCCCTGCCCCAGCCTCCTCCTTACCCCCGCCACCTGGTTGTCCCTCCCATCATGCACTGCTGTTCACAGTCTGGCTTCAACAGCCAGAAACTCCTATTTTGTGTGTGTGTGTGTGTGTGTGTGTGTGTGTGTGTGTGTGTGTGTTTTGTGTATTTTTGACGAAGGTCTTATCGACCAAAAGCTCACTTCTGACAGTCTTTTTGATGTGCCTCTGTATGACTCAGTATCTCTACTATATAGTGAGTAGCAACTATCCTTTTCATGATATTGTTGGAATAGTTCCATGAAATATTTAATTATCTACATTCTGTAATGTAGCCAATCTTATTTTGTCTTCAGTCCGAAGACTATTTTAATGCAGCTCTAGATACTACTATAATCTGTGCAAGCCTGTTCAGTTCCAAATCACTACTGCAACTTACATCCTTCTGAATCTGCTTACTGTTTTCATCTCTGTCTCCCTCTTCAATTTTTACTGACCACACTTCCCTCCAATACTAAATTGGTGATCCCTTGATGTTTCAGAATGGGTCTTGTCAACTGATCCCTTCTTCTAGTCAGGTTGTGGTGCAAATTTCTTTTCAGCCCAGTTCGTATCTCCTCACCGGTTATGTGGTCTACCCTTCCAATCTTCACCATTCTTCTATTGCACCACATTTGAAATGCTGCTATTCTCTTCTTATCATCCATGTTCCACTTCCATAAAGGGCTAAACTACCTACAAATACTTTAAGAAAATACTTACTAACACTTAAATCTTTAATCGATGTTAACACATTTCTTTTCTTCGGAAGGACTTTTCTTGCATTGCCACTCTACATTTTATTCTCTCTGTACATTAACCATCATCAGTTATTTTGCTGCCCAAATAACAAAACGCATCTACTACTTTAAACGTCTTATTTCCTAATCTAATTCCCTCAGCACCATCTGATTTAGTTAGACCGCATTCCATTATCCTCATTCTGCTTTTGTTGATGGTCATCTTGTATCCTCCGTTCAAGACACTGTCCACTCAATTTAACTGCTCTTCAAAGTTCTTTACTGTCTATCAGAATTACAGTGTCATTGCCAAACCACCTCAAAAGTTTTTATTTCTGTTCCCAGAACTTTAATTTTTACTCCAAATTTTTATTTTGTTTCTGTTACTGCTTACTCAGTGTACAGACTAAAGGAGGGTGGCGATGGGCTACAGTCCTGTCGCACTCCTTTCTTTTTCATGCCCTTCAACTCTTTTTTAACTGCCATCTGGTTACTGTACCAGTTGAAAATAGCCTCTCACTCCCTGTGTTTTACTGTTTAAAAGGGCAACAAATGTAAAATGGATAAATCAGAGTTTCAATCTTGTAAAAATAAACTGATACAATGCCACTGATCAGTGGAATAAAATAAACTGCAGTCAGATGCCTGTATGGTGTCCACCTTCATTTTTTTAAAATGTAATTGAAGCAAAGATACTGACCTTAAGGAGATTAAGAGAAATAAATTTAAATAAACGATTGATACTACTATTCTAGTATTGCTTTATATGTAAGTAAATGCTTTTTCTTATTCGTTGATTGTGACCAAGGGATCACAGGTAGCACCTACAAGATGCATGGAGTTGCATCATCACAAGTTTTGAAATAAACTAGTAACACGGAAAAAGTATTCTTTTGCCACTATTCAGTTCAGTTTTACATACTGTATTGTCACTGTTAAATCTGTGAGATTGTCAAGGGGTTCGTACAAAATACTGCTGGCCTGAGATTTGTGTAGATCCAGAGCAGGAGAACCAAGCTATCAAGAAAGTCAAACAATTGTACATATGGCCATAATTATTCTTTTTTTCCACATTTGGTCTCATTCAGTTTCTGTTCGTCACTTAAGTTATATATTTGTTTAAATCTGCTTTCAATAATGTTTTGCTTCAGTACCAATGTTCTAAAATTGTTATTAAACCATAATAAACTGTCCCATGACTTAATATCTTGGGTGGAGACTACTTATTAATGGTGCACTATTGCGTTATCCCTTTCATTTTAGTACAGCTGCTGCAGCCAACTTCATCAAAATCCTGTCTTATATGCCCCCACTGCTTACAACCCCAATTGCCACTGTCTGTAAACAGACCCCCCCTTCCCTCCACGCTTCCATATTCTTTTCTCCCTTCACACCACTTACCTTCTGATGTGATGGGCACTGTAGTTATAAGACTTTTTTATGACCATAAACAACCCACCACTAATGTCATCTAGCCTGTCTTTCAGAAAATAATACATTTACAATTAGATTTACTCCTATTTATTTCTGGTTCCATCCAGTTAGCCTATTAGTTTTATATGGACATAATGGCTATCGATAAATTAGAGTAAATGTAAAACATATACCATGTAAAATATCAAAATCTCATTGCTTTACTTTTATCCACATTTGTGCTTCATATTACTGCATCAGTTGAAGTTGTAATCATGTTCTCACACCTGACCAGGGAAGTGTACCTCTTATTTTTCACAGTAGTTTTCTTTAGACTGCCGCTCCGTTGGCAGAAACCTTGAGCAGTGTCATTTCAAGGAACAATGGTGTGGGATTTTAGAATTTGTCTCATGGTGAATGAAATCAGAGAAGTCAGTTATGTGAGTTCATACTTTGATTGGCATGTGAGAGATTCATAATTAGTATGAGTTTTATGTAAATATTTGCATTTTGTGAACATTTAATGTTCTGCTGTCAGGATTTATATTGCCATATATTAAGTATTGTGAGTTATTAAGAAGAAACAGATGTTATTGGATTTATTTCTATATTTCAGTTAAGCAAGTGTATGTAACACTTACTGCCAAACTTTGCAACTGCTACCAATTTACTTAGGATGATATATCAATTAACCTGAACCAAAACCCATATTCATATGCTTAGTAAGGGACTAATTTGCCTGGATTTCATGCATTATCATTTTACAGGGTCGAGCTGCAGATTTGAAGTATGTGGAGAG
The DNA here is from genome assembly GCF_021461385.2 of Schistocerca piceifrons. Lineage (NCBI taxonomy): Eukaryota > Metazoa > Arthropoda > Insecta > Orthoptera > Acrididae > Schistocerca > Schistocerca piceifrons. The sequence goes on along the minus strand of NC_060141.1, from coordinate 401,217,398 downwards.
TGCTGCCAGAATGATTGCAGATATGGCCACAGGTGACAAGATAGTTGTTGAAAAGAGCACTGTACCTGTAAGGGCAGCAGAAAGTATACTCAACATCCTGAGAGCAAATAAAAAGCCAGGTGTATCGTATCAGGTATGGATGTTTACCTCACCATTATAGATATGGTAACTGATTACAAAATATGCTTAAGTTAATGTAAGTAGAAGGCTGATGACATATCCAGAAGATTATGAACTAGCATAGGAAATGAATTTCTGCATGTGTTTTCGGTCTTCCTGTAGGTATAGGGAACCAATGTTACTTGTTTGCTGTTACGGGAAGAACATGTAACATGTTTCAGTACTAGTAAGATGTAACATAGTCTGTGTTCTTTATTGGTTGGTTGCCTGCTGTAATTCTATTTTACACAAGCAGTGCATCATATCTGCTATGTTTGCCTTAACTGATAAAATACTGAAGTTGTTGTTGGTGTGGTCTTCAGTCTTAAGATTGGTTTGATGCAGCTCTCCATGCTACTCTATTCTGTGCAAACCTCTTCATCTACACTCTTGTGAATCTGCTTACTGTATTCATCTCTTCGTCTCCCTCTACAGTTTTTACCTCCCACACTGCTCTCCAGTACTTAAACTAGTGAACCCATGATGTCTCAGAATGTGTCCTGCCACCCGACCCCACTCTTCTAGTAATGTTGTGCCACAAATTTCTTGTCTCACCAATTCTGTTAAGTACCTCTTCATCAATTACGCGATCTACCCATTTGATCTGCAGCATTCTTCTAAAGCATCGCATTTCAAAAGCTTCTATTCTCCTGCTGTCTAAACTGTTCACCATCCATGTTTCACTTCCATACATGGCTACACTCCGCAAAATACTTTCAAAAAAGATTACCTAACATGTAAATGTATATTCAATGATGACAAATGTCTTTTCTTCAGAAACGCATTTCTTGCCATTGCCGGTCTTCACTTTATGTCCTCTCTGCTTCAGCTAGTGTCAGTTATTTTGCTTCCCAAACAGCAAAATGTGTCTCATATGTTAAGTGCCTTGTTTCCTAATCTAATTCCCTCAGAATCACTTGAGTTAAGTAGACTAAATTCCATTATTGCTGTTTTGCTTGTGGTTTTCATCATATAGCCTCCATTCAAGACAGTGTTCATCCCATTCAACTGCTCTTCCACGTCTTTTGCTGTCTGTGACAGAATTACAGGGTCATCAGCAAACCTCAAAGTTTTTATTTCTTCTCTCTTTACCTTAATTTCTATTCCAAGTTTTTCTTTGGTTTCCTTTACTGCTTGGTCAATGTACAGATTGAATAATATTGGGGATAGGCCAGACCCTTGTTGCACTTCCTTCTCAACATCTGCTTCCCTTTATACGCCTTGACTCTTACAGCTGCCATGTGGTTTTTGTACAAGTTGTGAATACCCTTTCTCTCCCTGTATTTTATCCCTGCTACCTTCAGAATTTCAAAGACATATTCCAATCAAGAGTGTCAAAAGCTTTCTCCAAGTCTACGAAAACTATAAATATAGGTTTGCCTTTCCATAACTTATCTTCCAAGATAAGTCATAGGTTCAGTGTTGCCTTGCATGTGCCTTCATTTCTCCAGAATCCAAACTTATCTTCACTGAGGTCAGGATCTACCAGTCTTTCCATTCTTTGATAAATAATTTGTACTAGTATTTTCCAACCATTCTAAGTAAACTGATAGTTCAGTAATTTTCACATTTCTCAGCAATTGCTTTCGTCTTGAAGTCTGAGGGAATTTCGCCTGTCTTATACATCTTGTTGATTATGTGGAAGAGTTTTGTGATGGTTGGTTCTCCCAAGAGTATTAGTAGTTGACAGAATGTTGTCTACTCGTGGGACCTAGTTTATACTTCGATATTTCAGCGCTGTGTCAAATTCTTTTTGCAATGTCACTTCTTTCATTTCATCTTCATCTATATCCTCTTCTGTTTCTATAATATTGGCTTTAGATTCATCTCCCTTGTATAGACTGTCTTTATCACCTTTCAGTTTTCCCTTCTTTGCCTAGGACTGGTTTTCCATCTGAGCTCTTGATATTCATACAGCTATTTCTCTTTTCTACAAAGCCCACTTCAATTTCTCCTGTAGGCAGTATCTATTTTCCCCTTGTGTTCTATGCTTCCACATCCTTACATTTGTTCTCTAGCCATTCCTCATTAGCTACTTTGCACTTCCTATCAGTATAATCGCTTAGACATTTCTAATCCTTTTTGTCGTCTTTATTTGCTGCACTTTTATAGTTTCTCTTTTCATCAATTAAATTCATGATCTGTGTTATCCAAGGATTTCTGCTAGGCCTTGTCTTTTTACCTACTTGATCTTCTGCTACCTTCACTATTTCGTCTCCCAAGGCTACCCATTCATCTTCCACTGTATTACTTTCTCCTGTTCTAATCAACTGTTGCCTAATGCTCCATGTCCTTAATGCAATTTCTTCAGTTTAATCTATAGTTCATAAACAGTAAGTTGTGCTCAGAGTCCACACCTGCCCTGGAAATGTATTATAATTTAAAACCTGGTTATGAAATATCTGTCTTGCCATTATATAATCAGTCTGAAATGTTCCGGTGTCTCCAGGTCCCTTCCATGTATACAGCTTTCTTTCCCAATTCTACATCTACATGGATACTCTGCAAATTACATTTAAGTGCCTGGCAGAGGGTTTATTGAACCACCTTTACAATTCTGTATTATTCTAATCTCATATAGTGCGCGGAAAGAGTGCAACACCTATATCTTTCCATACGAGCTCTGATTTCCCTTATTTTGTCCGCAGCTCGTGGTCGTGCGGTAGTGTTCTCGCTTCCCGCGCCCGGGTTCCCAGGTTCGATTCCCGGTGGGGTCAGGGATTTTCTCTGCCTCGTGATGACTCTGTGTTGTGTGCTGTCCTTAGGTTAGTTAGGTTTAAGTAGTTTTAAGTTCTAGGGGACTGATGAACATAGATGTTAAGTCTCATAGTGCTCAGAGCCATTTGAACCATTTTTTTCTCTTATTTTATCTTGGTGATCATTCCTCCCTGTGTAGGTCAGTGTCAGCAAAATATTTTCACATTCGGAGGAGAAAGTTGGTGATTGGAATTGCGTGAGAAGATTCCGTCGCAACAAAAAACGCCTTTCTTTTAATGATTTCCAGCCCAAATCCTGTATAATTTCTGTGACACTCTCTCCCGTGATAATACAGAACTTGCTGCCTTTCTTTGAACTTTTTTGATGTACTCCGTCAGTCCTATCTGGTAAGGATCCCACACCACGCAGCAGTATTCTAAAAGAGGACAGACAAGCATAGTGTAGGCAGTCTCCTTAGTAGGTCTGTTACATTTTCTAAGTGTCCTGCCAATAAAACATAGTCTTTGATTAGCCTTCCCCCACAACATTTTCTGTGTGTTCATTCCAATTTAAGTTGTTCATAATTGTAATACCTAGGTATTTAGTTGAATGTATGGCTTTTAGATTAGACTGATTTATCATGTAACCGAAGTTTGAGCTCCTTTTAGCACTTGTGGATGACCTCACACTTTTCATTATTTCGGGTCAACTGCCACTTTTTGCACCATTCAGATATCTTTTCTAAATTGTTTTGCAATTTGTGTTTTGATTTTCTAATGACTTTATTAGTCGATAAACGGCAGCGTCATCTGCAAACAACTAAAGACGGCTGCTTAGATTGTCTCCCAAATCGTTTATATAGATAAGGAACAGCAAAGGGACTATAACACTACCTTGGGGAACGCCAGAAATCACTTCCATTTTACTCGATGACTTTCCATCAATTACTACAAACTGTGACCTCTCTGACAGGAAATCACAAATCCAGTCACATAACTGATACAATATTCCATAAGCACGCAATTTCACTATGAGCCACTTGTGTGGTACAGTGTCAAAATCCTTCCGGAAATCCAGAAATACGGAATTAATCTGAAATCCCTTGTCAATAGCACACACACTTCATGTCAATAAAGAGCTAGTTGTGTTTCACAGGAATGATGTTTTCTAAACCCATGTTGACTGTATGTCATTAGACCATTTTCTTCGAGGTAATTCATAATGTTCAAACACAATGTATGTTCCAGAAATCTGCTGCATATCGACATTAATGATACAGGCATGTAATTTAGTGGATTACTCCTACTACCTTTCTTGAATATTGGTGTGACCTGTACAACTTCCCAGTCTTTGGGTATGAATCTTTCGTTGAGCAAACTGTTGTATATGATTGTTAAGTATGGAGTTAATGCATCATCATACTCCAAAAGGAATCTAATTGGTATACAGTCTGGACCGGAAGACTTGCTTTTAGTAAGTGATTTAAGTTGCTTCACTATTTCGAGGATATTTACTTCTACGTTACTCATGTTGGCAGCTGTTCTCAATTCAAATTCTGGAATATTTACTTTGTCTTCTTTTGTGAAGGCATTTCGGAAGGCTGTGTTTAGTAACTCTGCTTTGGCAGCACTGTCTTCGACAGTATCTCCATTGTTATCGCGTAGAGAAGGCATTGATTGCTACTTCAAATATGACCAGAATCTCTTTGGATTTTCTGCCAGGTTTCGAGACAAAGTTTCTGTTGTGTCGGTAGCTGGGCCGACACCGTGAAGTTGAGATGGCTGAAAAGGCAAGCTAGACTAACGCAGACGGGCGTGATGTACTGGAACAGGATACGTAATTAATGTTAGGAAGAAAAGTACGGAGCAGGATTAATACTTATCTTTAATATCATTGTGGTACATCGATCTTGACGATACACAGGAGACTTTAAGTTCAATCAATGTATGGCTAATGCGCCTTGCTAGTTCATAGCCATTAACTTAGCTGATGGCTATTCTGTCTCTCGGCTAATGAGAGAGAAAGGCTTCGTACATCTGGTCGGTAGCTAGGTTCTCGTACAACTGGGGCGAGTGCTCTCTCGTATCACGAGACCTGCCTTGGTGGTGGCGCTAGGTCTGCGATTACACAGTGGCGACACGCGGGTCCGACATGTACTAAATGGACCGCGGCCGATTTAAGCTACCACCTAGCAAGTGTGGTGTCTGGCGGTGACACCACATTCCTCCCCCGCAAATCGGCGAACGGTCGTGTGATAAGGCTTCCGCCCGCCGTGGGGAGGACCACATGTTGACGTATGCGATGAGGTGGGGAGCCTAACAACAGGCGAGGCTGTGCCACCCGCACCCGGCCATCCGGTCCGAGGGGAGCTAGGAAACGCCTGAAAAACTAGTCCAGGGTGCACGTCAACATGCGGTGTATGCGCCCGTAAAGAGACAGGAGGTACCGAAGGGTCGACCTCCATTGCGTCGGGGTAGCCGACGCGCGATGACGTCATGTGGTCCGGAGCGGGCGGGAGTTCCATGGCGGAGGACAGCTGGTCACGGGAAGCGATCGGCGGCGCGTGACCCTGGGAGGCGCTTGGCGGCTGCAGCGAAGTGTCTAATGCGGGCGACGCCGGCGGGAGAACAGGCGGCGGCGGCGGCGGCTGCTGCTGCTGCGGCGGCGCGTCGCCATGGGGCAAAATGGAAGGCATCGTCGGTAACACCTGGGGATGAGGCGAGCCAGTAGATGGGTCCCCAGGGCGCTGACCGGACGGCACCGTCGCTGAAAGCAGATGGGGAGCGGCAGAACCCGAGCGACGACAGAGGCGCAGCTGATTGAGATGCCGACGCACCTCACCAGAGGCCCCCAAAACCAAATACATCGCGCGGCCGAGGCAGCGAAGAATGCGCCCTGCGAGCCAACGCCGTGAACCTCGATAGTTGCGATAAAATACAACGTCGCCTGGAGCAAAAGCAGGAGTCTGCCGCTGCACAGGAACCTGATGCGGCGGATGCAGCAAAGACATCAAGGTGCGATGAGGACGACCGTGGAGCAACTCAGCCGGCGAGCGACCATCTCGGGGCTGAGAGCGATACGAAGACAAAAAGAGCAACAATGCGTCCTCCCGAGAATGCGACGCTTTCAATTTCAACATCTGTGACTTGAAAGTCCAGACCAATCGTTCAGCGGCACCGTTGGACTGAGGCGAAAACGGCGCGGATGTCAGATGTTGAATACCATTGGCCTGGCAGAATGACTGAAATTCTGCGGACATGAATTGTGGGCCATTGTCGGAAACAATAGTCTGCGGAAGACCTTCAATGCAAAAGATAGCAGACAACGCTTGGATGGTGGCGGAGGACGTCGTGGAAGACATCCGGACAACAAAAGGAAAATTACTGAAGGCGTCGACCAGAACCAACCATCGAGCATTCCAGAATGGACCAGCAAAATCAATGTGCAAGCGTTGCCAAGGGGAAGTGGCTTTTGGCCACGCAAAGACGTTCCGCGGCGGTGCGGACTGTTGTTCGGCACATGCCGGGCACGAAGAACACATATTCGTAATCGCAGCATCGATTCCGAACCAAGTACAGTGCTGACGAGCAAGTTGTTTCGTTCGCACTATACCCCAATGTCCTTGGTGAAGAAGCCGTAAAACAGAGGACTGTAATGAACGTGGGACCACGACTCTGGACTGATCATTATCAGAACGCAACAACAAAACACCACGTCGAACAAAAAGTCTCTCCTTGTGAGCAAAAAATCGGCGAACCAACGGATCCTCGATCCGAGACTTTGACAAAGGCCATTGCGTAGCAACAAAACGTAAAACAGTAGCAAGGACAGGGTCAGCAGCTGTGGCTGTAGCGACACGACGAAAATCAATCTGAAACGATTCGACCACTTCATCGGTTTCCGAATCAATGAACATGCAAGCAAGTTCGGAAGAATCGAATGCTTTATCCTCAGCAACAGGCAAACGGGACAACGCATCGGCGTTTCCGTGCTTAGCAGTGGACCGATACAAGATATCGTAGCGGTACTGCGAGAGGAAAATAGACCAGCGAATGAATTTCTGCGCTGTACGTGGAGGTACAGGCTTGGTCGGATGAAAAAGCGATGTCAAAGGTTTGTGGTCTGTGATGATGGTAAAGTGACGACCATACAAGAAAACATGGAACTTAGTAACACCAAACACGAGAGCCAAAGCTTCTTTCTCTATCTGTGAATAATTTCTTTGCGCAGACGAGAGCAATTTGGACGCAAAGGCAATAGGGCGATCATGGGAGCCAACTTTGTGCGCAAGCACAGCACCGATCCCGAAATCCGATGCATCTACCATCAACAAAAGGGGTTTCTGGGGATCGAATGGTGTAAGGCAAGTATTAGAAAGCAACGCCGATTTCAACTGGCGAAAGGCGCGTTCACATTCCGTCGTCCAGACGAACGGAACACCTTTACGGCGTAAGCGATGAAGCGGAGCTGAAATGGAAGAGGCATTGCGCACATATTTATTGTAATAATTAATTTTACCCAACACACGCTGTAGCTGTTTCACATTTTGAGGGGAAGGCAATTCTTGTATGGCACGGAGGTGCTCTGGACTCGGATGTATGCCTTGGGCATTAATGACATGTCCCAGGTATGGTAAGTCACGAGCAAAAAACACACATTTGTCCTTCCTCAAGCGAAGACCATTCTGCCGCAAGACCTGAAATAATGTTCGTAAATTCGCAAGATGATCTTCTTCTGTCTGTCCGGAGATCACTATATCGTCCAGATAGTTTGCTGCAGTAGGGACCGACGCACAAATAGTTTGTAAATATTGCTGAAACAAGGCAGGGGCGGATGCACACCCGAAAGGCAGTCTTTTGAAGCGGTACAATCCAAGATGCGTGTTAACCACCAATACGCGCTGGGATTCGTCGTCCACCGGTATTTGCAAGTACGCATCGGCTAGGTCCAACTTTGAAAAATATTTTCCCGGGCACAGTTTAGCAAAAAGATCTTCCGGGCGGGGCAAAGGAAAAGTAGCAGTCACTAGCTGTGGATTCACTGTGGCCTTGAAGTCCACGCAAAGTCTCAATTTTCCGGAAGGTTTTGGCAAAATTACTAAGGGTGAGGCCCAGAGAGAAGCTTGCACACGTTCAATTACACCCTGTGATTCGAGATCGTGTAACGTTCTTGCGACCTCATCACGCAATGCGTGGGGAACATTGCGCGCCCTGAAAAATTTCGGTTGCGCGTTTACCTTCAGTTCTAAATGTGCTTCATAGTTTTTAGCGCAACCTAAGCCCGGTGCAAAAATATCTGCAAATTCGTCACACAGCCGAGAAACACTGTCTGTAGGCACAGTCTGATTCACTGATAGGACCTGATTTACAATAGACATGTTAAACAACTGAAATAAATCGAGACCAAACAAGTTCACTGCAGAAGAAGAACGAAGAACGTAAAATGACACAAGTTTTGTTTGTCCCTTGTATGTTGCAAGAAGGCTGCACTGTCCTAACACAGGAATTGTCTGTCCGGAATATGTAGTTAGCTTAACATTTGCGGAACGCAACGGAGGTTTGCCCAGTTGTTTGTACGTGTCATGATTGAGCAATGAAACTGCAGCTCCGGTATCGAGCTGGAATGGTATCACTTTGCCTTCAAAGTCTAAGTCCACAAAAAGTTTATTGTTCTGCTGACGACAAGAGCGACTGTTTTGTGCAATTGGAACAGACACTGGTACAGAATCACTTGCTAATTGACGTGATTTCCGGCGACGTCGACGCACAGTTTTTGTGGGACAAACACAGTTACTGTTAGAGAAAGTGTCACTGGACGAAGCGGAATTAACGACATGAATGTCCATAGGCGAAGGTCCACGAGCCTGAGTGTCCTTGGTTCGATTCCGGCGCGAAGCAAAGGGCCTGGAATGATTGTGATTGTCTGATCTGAGCTTTTTCTGGCAAACACTTTGAACATGTCCTTTCTTATTGCAGAAAAAGCAAATAGCTTGGCGTGACGGGCAATGTTCACGCGAATGTCTAGTAGCACACCGCGGGCACGATTTCACTACATTTGTGGGCTGGCGCGGCACACGTGGCTTAGCGCGCGGCGGCAGCTGTGCGGACGTGCGCGAGGCCCGGTTACCGGGCCGCGTAGCGCGTCCAGCGGGCCGGTTAATGTTACACACGGCTGGCGAAGTTTCAAAAGATTCCTGAGCACAGTCAAGTGTGCCCTGTCTATCCAATATGTCCATCACTTGTTGAAGGGAGGGATTAACCAGTTTCAAAATTTGCTCCCGTATGCGAACATCAGAAACGTTCTGTGCAATTGCATCACGCACCATTGTATCTGAATAAGAAAGACCACAGTCACATTCAAAGGCACAGTCCCTAGTAAGTCCTTGCAATGTTGCTACCCACTCCCTATTAGTTTGACCGGCCGTACGTTTTGTACGAAAGAACGTATACCGTTTTGCAACCACATTAACTGTTTCTTTGAAATAGGCATCTAATGCAGACAAAATTTCCTCGTAGGACAGAGTTGCTACGTCGCGTCTGGGGAAACAATTTCACTATCACACGGTATGTGGACACACCGACACAAGAAAGCAAAAACGGCTGCCGCTCATTACCTTGAATTCTGTAGGCTGCTAGATGAAAGTTGAACTGGCGAGACCACTCGTGCCAGGTCTCATCGGCTGCCACGTATGGTCGAAAGGGAGGTGCAACAGCGTTTAGTGGCAGCGGTAGCGAAGAAGCGGCGGCGGCCGCATCGGTTTGAATGGTACGTTGACCCTGGACGAGCTGCCCAAGGGTATCCAGTAACGCCTGCGTCTGCTGATTCTGCAAGCGATAAAATTCGGACAGTACATCTGGAGAATGTGGCGAAGCCATGACACAATTAAACGTAAGCAATCAGAAAGAACTCTTTTCCCTCGTCGCCAATGTTGTGTCGGTAGCTGGGCCGACACCGTGAAGTTGAGATGGCTGAAAAGGCAAGCTAGACTAACGCAGACGGGCGTGATGTACTGGAACAGGATACGTAATTAATGTTAGGAAGAAAAGTACGGAGCAGGATTAATACTTATCTTTAATATCATTGTGGTACATCGATCTTGACGATACACAGGAGACTTTAAGTTCAATCAATGTATGGCTAATGCGCCTTGCTAGTTCGTAGCCATTAACTTAGCTGATGGCTATTCTGTCTCTCAGCTAATGAGAGAGAAAGGCTTCGTACATCTGGTCGGTAGCTAGGTTCTCGTACAACTGGGGCGAGTGCTCTCTCGTATCACGAGACCTGCCTTGGTGGTGGCGCTAGGTCTGCGATTACACAGTGGCGACACGCGGGTCCGACATGTACTAAATGGACCGCGGCCGATTTAAGCTACCACCTAGCAAGTGTGGTGTCTGGCGGTGACACCACAGTTTCATTGTGGAAACTGTTATAAGCATCTCGCATTGTAGTCCACACTGAATTTTGAGCTTCTGTAAAAGATCGCCGATTTTGGGGATTTTGCGTCTGTTTAAATTTGGCATGTTTGTTTCGTTGTTTCTGCAACAGTGTTCTAACCCGTTTAGTGTTCCAAGGAGGTTCAGCTCTGTTGTTTGTTAATTTATTTGGTATAAATGTCTCAATTGCTGCCGATCCTATTTCTTTGAATTTAAGCCACATCTGGTTTACACTTATATTATTAATTTGGAATGAGTGGAGATTGTCTCTCAGGAAGGCGTCAATCAAATTTTTATCTGCTTTTTTGAATATGTATATTTTTCACTTATTTTTCGAGGATTTGGGGATTACAATATTCAATCTCGCTACAACAACCCTGTGTTCACTAATCCCTATATCGGTTTTGATGCTGGTTATTAACTCAGGATTATTTGTTATTAAGAGGTCAAGCGTGTTTTCACAACCGTTTACTATTCGCGTGGGCTCATGAATTAACTGCTCAAAATAATTTTCAGAGAATGTGTTTAGCACAGATTCGGATGATATTTTACGCGTATCTCCAGAATTAAACATGTATTTTCGTCAACATATCAAGGGTAAATTAAAGTCACCACCAACTATTATCGTATGAGTCGGGTACATGTTTGAAACCAAACTGAATTTTTCTTTGAACCTTTCAACAACTGTATCATCTGAATTGGGAGGTTGATAAAAGGATCCAATTATTATTTTATTCTGGTTGCCAACAGTGACCTCTGCCCACACTAACTCACAGGAAGTAATTACTTCAATTTCGCGACAAGTAAAACTACTTCTGACAGCAACAAACACGCCACCACCAACTGTGTTTAGCCTATCCTTTTGGAACACCGTTAGGTTCTTCACAAAAATTTCAGCTGAGCTTACATCCGGCTTTAGCCACCTTTCAGTGCCTGTAACAATTTGAGCATCAGTGCTCTCTATTAGCGCTTGGAGCTGTGGTACTTTCACAACACAGCTACATCAATTTACAACTGTTATACTGATGGTTTGTGTATCTATGTTCTTCCTGTGTTCAGCCTGCACCCTTTGTGACTGAAGCCCTTCTTGTGTTTTCCCGAGACCCTCTAACCTAAAAAACCACTCAGTCCATGCCACACAGGCCCTGCTACCCGTGTAGCTGCCTCCTGCATGTAGTGGACACCTGACCCATTCAGCAGAACCCAAAACCCAACTACCCATTGGCACAAATCAAGGAATCTGCAGCCTACATGGTCGCAGAACCGTCTGAGCCTCTGATTCAGACCCTCCACTCGGCTCTGTAACAGAGGTCCGCAATCGTTCCTGTCGACTACGCTGCAAATGGTCAGCTCTGCTTTCATCTTGCAAGCAAGACTGGCAGCATTTACCACTTCTGTTAGCCAATCGAAACCAGAGAGAATCTCTTCTGATCCAAAGTGACACACATCATTGGTACCAACGTGTGCAACCACCTGCAGTTGGCTGCAGCCTGTGCTCTTCATGGCATCCAGCAGGACCCTTTCCACATCTGGAATGACTCCACCCAGTATGCACATGGAGTGCACAGTGGTTTTCTTACCCTTCTTGTCAGCCAAGTCCCTAAGGAGCCCCATAACGTGCCTAATGTTGGAACTTCCAACTACCAATAATCCCACCCTTTGTGATTGCCCGGATCTTGCAGGCTGAGTGGTTTTATCTCAACATACATTTCTTCAGTCTTCTCATCTTTGGAGCTAGTTGACACTGTACTATTGTGGTGTGGTGATAATTTATTCACTACGCTGTACTTGGCAACTTACCCACATTCCTATCTTCTTATTCATTATTAAACCTGTGCCTGCATTGTCCCTATTTAATTTTGTATTTATAGCCCTTTACTTATATGACCAGAGTCTTTTCCCTCCTCCTCCTCCCACCAAACTTCAACTTATTAATTTCCCTTGTTAAATTTTCTAACCTATCTGCCTGATTAAGAAATCTAAAATTCCACGCTGCAGTCCATAGAGTGCCAATTTTGTTTCTAATGACATCCTCCCAAGGAATCCCTGCCCAGAGATCCAAATGAGAGACTAGTTTACCCCTAGAATATTTTACCCATCATCATTTAACCATACAATAGAGCTGCACACCCTTGAAAAAAATTACAGCTGTAGTTTCCCCTTGCTTTCAATCACTGCAGTACCACTACAGCAAGGCAGTTTTGGTTGATGCTATAAGGCCAGATCAGTCACTCATCCAAACTGTTGCCCCTGCTGCAATTACTGAAACAGCTGCTGCCCCTCTGTAGAAACCACCTGTTTGTCTGAACTCTGAACAAGTACCCCTCCAATGCTGTTGCACCTACAGTATGGCTATCTGTAATGCTGAGGCACGCAGGCCACCCCACGAGTGGCATGGTCCGTGGTTTATGGGTACACCAGTATAAATTGCAAAAGTTAGGCAGTTTGTAGCAAATGTGACAAAAGCAGCATATGAACCTGGAACACCACATCATTGCTATTTTTCTGCATAAAGTGCAGTGGGAATTTTGAAGTCTGGAGTTAAAAGTCCTCAGCATCCATTGATAAAAATAAAATCAACACAGTGAATCCCCCTACACTGAAGTGAAAAATCTGTATCGTGCTCTAAAACTGCCATTGTTCACACCACCATTTGTCACTTAGACTAAAAAGTTAGTAGGATTAAGTAACTGTTTTACACAAATCTAAGTGGAAGCTGTGACCACCACATCAATATGTAGAAGCTAGAAAGTCTATCTCTTACAGCCAATTTGGTAATTTCAAATCCAGAATATAAAACAGAAACATCAGACTGCACTGGTGTGGTTCTGTTTTACATAACAGATGATACTTTGTCTGCAGAGTCTATAGAATACGAATTATTCCTAAGAGAAACTTTTGAGCTCTCATCCAAACCTCCAACTGCAATAAGCACATCAGCCCATCAGAATCTGAAAAACAGATAAAAACTTCTCTGTTAAAATGGCTGTTATACTGAAGTTCAACAGTGGTGGCCTGGGGGTCCTAAAATGTACCTTTCATCTGTGCCTCAGAACTTCAGTGGCATTGCTTGAAGTTCCAAGGCCAGAATCCATGCGGCTCTGAGATGAGATGTGCAGTACGCAAAACAAAATATATGATGACACACACTTTTATTGGCAGATCTGGATTAATCTTCTAACCTGTTACACTATTAAATCAATCTGCATAAGAGTCGCCAGCCTCACTTGGACACATGAGACACAGTTACAATTGTAACTACTTCTGTACCACCAATAAATGGCCTGTAAAAATGCAACTACTCTCAAAATGATTGTGCCATGCAACCACTGGACTACAAAATGTACAGGTGCTGGACAAAAATATGGAAACACTGTGAGAAATGTATGCTTGAACATAAATGCAGATACTAGCCAACCCTGCAGGTTTCACTTTTGTATTTTATCACGAATGGCATCTTGGCGATGTTGTCAATATGTTGCAAGTGTCAGTCAGGATCTGAACTGTGTTCTGTGAAATTGTGAGTGCTTGATGTCAAAATTAAGTGAATTTGATCATGGCCAGATTATTGGTGCTCGTATGGTGAGTGTATCCATGACCAAGGTAGCCAAAGTATTTGGTGTTTCAAGAACAACCATATCAGAGATTTATGCCATACATGTGGAAAGTGGAAAAACATCATCCACTAAGTAACAACACAGAAGAAAGGGTTTGTTGAATTATCATGAGACAGTCTTTGAAGAGGATTGTCATCAAATATAAGAGGACAACAGCTGCAGAAGTCACTGCAGAACTGAATTTCACACTCACGAATCCTTTCAGCATCAAAACAACATGAGTGCTCCATAAGCTGGGAATTGCAGGGTGAGTTGGAATTCCAAAACTACGTCAATTATTGCAACTGCTCATAACAGCAGAACATGGTGCCAGAGCCACAAAATGTGGACTATGGAACAATGAAGGAAGTCATTTAATCGGATGAGTCTTGTTGAATGCTGTTTCCAGATTCTGGCCAAGTTTACATTGCAAGAGTAAAACATGAAGAGAGTTCAGTGATGATTTGGGCAGCCATATCATGATATTCAATGGGCTCAAGGTTATTCTGTGACGTTGCATTAGCGCAGGGATTGTGTGACCATTTTGGCCGATCAGGTCCTCCCGTGGCACAATGTTTATTCCCCAGTGGTGATCTGTGTTCCAATACAACAGGGTCCATGTTCACGCAGCTTGCACTGTTCAGTACTGGTTTTGTGACCATGAGTATGAATTGCCACATCTCCCCTAGCCACCACAGTAATACCAATATAATTGAGCCGTTTTGGTCTGCTCTGGGAAGAAAGGTGGCTGATTGATATCCGTCTGCGTCATTATCCAAACTTGCCACTATTTCGCAGGAAGAGTGATAAAAGATTCCTTTGAAAACCATACATGGTCTGTATTTATTCATTTCGAGATGACTGGATGTGATTTTGGGTGCCATTGGGTTTCTAGACCATATTGGGCATGGGAACATGTGTTTTTGGTGTTTCCGTGTTTTTGTCCAGCCTCTGTAATTAACAAGGATGTTGCAAAATAATTTGATCAGGCAGAAGATGATGATCTGGCCAATTGGATGTGTGGCCACGTCTGAAGAGTGAGGTCTGCAGAATCTAAGAGACCATCCTGGTGTGGGAGAGTTGACTTTGGGACTCCAGAAGAGACACGTCTAAGCGAGATTCAGTAGGAGAGGCCACTTGAAGTTCCTGGAGTAGAAACATTGATTATGGCATTCATAAGACTTGGCTTCCGTGCAGCACTGTTGCCAACAGCAGACACCAGCTGTGGCCTATGCCAAAAATACACACTGCCCACCACATACGCATCACCACAGGGAGATACAACCAACTGACTCCAGCAGCTATTCAGCTGCATTGCCAGCAGTTTGATTGTACTTGCACTACAGCACTCCCATCAAAGTCTGCCTGTCAGTTCGGTTTGTCTTTTGGCAACCATGAATAAATCCTGGTATCAACCCTGAGAATTGTGTATTGTTAACTAGTTGTTTTGCTTCCTGTCTCTTTGCCCATATCTTCCCCCTTTCCACTCGTTCCCTTTCCCCTCAACTTGCCACTTCGTCTCAAAGGTAACTAATCCTCACTACCATTGTGGTGGTATTTAAAACAAACCTGAAGTGTGCTTGAACATAATGCAGATGCTAGCCCATGCCTGCAGTTTGCGCTGTAGTAGTTGACCAAGAATGGCACCTGCGCAATGTCCTCAATAAGTTAAAAGTGCCAGTTGTCTTCAGAACAATGTTCTGCATAGTTATGAGTGTTTTATTTTGGAGTTAAGAGAATCTGAATGTGGACAAATTATTGATGCTCTTACAGTTGGTGCTTCCATAACCAAGGTAGCCAAAGTGTTCAGTGTTTCAAGAGGCACTGTTTCATACCACATACAGGGAAAGTGAAAAAACATCATCTGCTAAGTCACAACACGGGTGAAAGTATGTGTTGAGTGTTTGTGATTAACAGTCATCGAAGAGAATTATTATGAAAACTAAGAGGATGACAGCTGCGTAAGTCCCTGCAGTACTGTTGTACTCATGAACCCTTCTCAGCACAAAAACAAGAAGAAGCGAGCTCCGTAAGTACGGAATTGCAGGGAAGCTCCCAAAATCACTAGTCAGTGATGCAAATACCTGTAACAGGAAAACATGGTGCTAAAACCATAGAACATGGTCTGGGACTGTGCATCATTGAGCAAAAGTCCTTTGATTAGAGGCGTCTTGTTGCACACTGTTGACAACTTCTGATCAAGTTTACGTCCTAAGAGGAGTGAAACATGGTAGGCGTTTGGTAATGATGTGGGCAGCCATTTCATAGTAAGAAAGGGTACCGCGGAGACATGGCTTAGCCACAGCCTGGGGATAAGACACGTCTCCGCAGTACCGTTTCTTTCAGGAGTGCTAGTTCTGCAAGGTTCGCAGGAGAGCTTCTGTAAAGTTTGGAAGGTAGGAGACGAGATACTGGCAGAAGTAAAGCTGTGAGGACCGGGCGTGAGTCGTGCTTCGGTAGCTCAGATGGTGGAGCACTTGCCCGCGAAAGGCAAAGGTCCCGAGTTCGAGTCTCGGTCGGGCACACAGTTTTAATCTGCCAGAAAGTTTCATATCAGCGCGCACTCCGCTGCAGAGTGAAAATCTCATTCTGGGATTATATGATCATTTTGACTGATGAAGTCCATTCTGAGGTACAGTGCTTTGTTCCTCAATGGTGATGCTGTGTTCCAAGATGACAAGTCACCTGTTCATACAACTTTCACTGTGTAGGACTTGTTTTGTGAGTGCGAGGATGAATTGTTGCATCTCCCCCGGCCACCAATCACCAGATTTCAATGTTATTGAGCTTTTGTGGTCTATTTTTCAGAGAAACATGCGTGATGGCTATCCACCTCCATCTTTGTTGCATGACCTTGCCCCATTTTGCAGGAAGAATGGAATAAGATTACCTTGAAAACCATACAGGTGCTGTTTTTATCCATTTTGAGATCCCTGGAAGCAGTTTTCAGTGACAGTGGTTCTCCTACACCATATTAG
This sequence comes from Schistocerca piceifrons, assembly GCF_021461385.2. NCBI lineage: Eukaryota > Metazoa > Arthropoda > Insecta > Orthoptera > Acrididae > Schistocerca > Schistocerca piceifrons. Next base: position 401,200,535 of record NC_060141.1, on the reverse strand, counting down.
GCATGGTAAGAGGTTCTGACTTTGATATTTCTGTATTTTTGTCCGCCCCCTGTACACTGCTGACAGTTGATACACTACCCCCAGCTGGCTTCTTGCAACTTCTGCCAATAATCTCCATTAAAAACAAAACAAGATAACAGTTCAAAGCCAGCAGGATTAAAGGTCACACCAAAACACCATACCTCAAGTTTCTGTGAAAAAAAAATAATTTGTTGACATCAATTAAACTTAGCAAAGTCTGTCTTGTTTACTAAACACCTCAGTCGATCTAGCTACTTAGCTCTAAAACTTAATTTGAGGTCTCACCGTATTGAACACATGCTCAGTCACTAAACAGTAACATTTGCAAAGAAAACAGACAATTCTTATGCGAATTCTGGTTTAATGTAGGCATTATTTGAATAATGGCTTTGTTGTTCACTAAGGTTCACTTACTGATTCCATAAATGCATGTGCTCTACCAACTGAGCTACCCAGGCATGACTCACATCCTTTCTTGCAAGTTTTGCAGGAGAGCTTCTGTGAAGTCTGAAAGGTAGGAGAAGAGGTACTGGCAGAATTAAAGCCATGAGGATGGGTTGTGAGGTGTGCTTGGCTAGGTTAGTCAGTAGAGCACATGCTCACAAATTGCAAAGGTGCCAAGTTCGAGTCTTGATCTGACACACAGTCATTGAGAAATGCAGTTGGAAACACCACCTCCAGCCCTGTGGGCCCATGACTTGTCAGCCATCTTCTCAGTTTCACAAGCCCCAAACCACTGCACAAAATTATTTAAAATTCAAGCCTTTCTCTCTGCCAGCTTCAGGAGCCAAATTCAGGTCTTTCAGTTGGCCATTTCCTGCTCCCACCAAAAGCACTACCCTTCAGAGCCCTGTTTTCTGCCAGAACGTTTCAGAAGGAAATCACTGCCACCATTGGAAAGTCACGAGCTCTTAAGTTAATCTAATAGATTGCAATCGCAATTCATATTGAAGGATTACAGAAAGACCAACTCATAATCTCCAAAACAGCTTGAAGAAAAGGGTTCACCTCCCAGATACTGGAAACTGCCTATGTCACACTCAGTAGCCAAGGACACAACCCCTAACACAGCCAGGAAATAGTTTACAGCCCGTGTGAAGGAATTAACATGTAGAAGATCCATTGTAAAGAGACTGACACCCCATTCGAGGATTATAGTCTCCACATAAAGGATGGAGGGAGGGCTATAGGCACATTGCCACCTTAATAAATTATGAATACCATGTCTCATTTCTTTCCTTTGAGAACAGCTACATTCTTGTGTCAATATTTAGCCTTTACCTGCCTTGTAATGATCTAGCAATTGATGCTCTGCACAATCTTATCACACGGTTGCTTGCATGTTCCTACTCTGTGAGCAGTTTCACACACATCATGCGCTGTGAGCTTCACTGCCTCCTGCACCTGGGTTCAAGCTATTGAGAACTTTGTGGTGATTGAAAACCTATCATTTTAGCAGTGCTACAGATGAATTCTGCCATTGATCTATGCTTAAGGTCTCCAACTCTCTCACAGCCTGCTCAGTGGAAGGTGAGTGATAATCTCCACTTCAGTGACCACTTTCCAATCTGGATACATCTACCACACAGAGCACAGCACCCAAAAGTAAGCTTTGCAAATGGGGGCTCAGCAACCCAAACTGTGCATTGTAGAGCCAACTGGTTGTGCCTAAATGTAGATAGAAGGCCCAGAAATGAATGGATCATATAACCAAACAGTTCACCACAATATTAATTCGCCCTTCGCAGGTCGTCCCCAAAAGCCACCTGTTCCTCAATGAAATGATGAATGCCACTCTACAATCGGGCAGACTGGTGGTTCTGCAGAGCTCCAAGGGCATGTCATCTGGTGAGAATCTTGCAGCCTTTAGGACAGAAACGGCAAAATGGGTACCTATAATTAAAGAGAAAGAAACAAGACCATGGCTTCAGTTTCTGATCTTCTTCACCCATTTAATTAAACAAGCAGATATGTGCATAGCTATTCAGAGACTTTAGGTAGGGATTCGGAGACTTGAGACTTTCAGAGGGAGATATGAGTTGCCCTACTAATTCTCTAATAAAGGACAAGAGCTTCTTTTTCTTCAAAAACATCACTACCACTGCAAGTCAGGGTCTGGCTTTCTTTTGTTACAGTGTGATAATGAGAAGTGATGTTGGGACTTCTGTTATACCAATGATGAACAGTACCTTCTCTTTGAGGAAGCAACGGGACACAGCTCCATGTCATTAAAAATTCTTTACTTCCTGTAAGCTGCATTATTTTATTTTATTTTATTTACACGTCAAGTTCCATAGCACCAAATTGAGGAGCAGATCTCCAAGGTCATGGAACATGTCAGTACATGAAATTACAACATAAAAGTAATGACATAAAAATGAAATGTTTATGAACCCGAAAAAGTCAAGCCATAAGTTTAAGTAAATGCAACCAACGATACAACAAGAATCAGCTTAATTTTTCAAGGAATTGCTCGATAGAATAGAAGCAGCCATGAGGAAACTCTTCAGTTTTGATTTGAATGCGTGTGGATTACTGCTGAGATTTTTGAATTTGAGCAGTAGCTTACTGAAAATGGATGCAGCAGTATACTGCACACCTTTCTGCACAAGAGTTAAGGAAGTCCAATCCAGATACAGGTTTGATTTCTGCCAAGTATTAACTGAGGGAAAGCTGCTTATTCATGGGAATAAGCTAATATTGTTAACAATAAATTACAGTACGGAATACACACACACACACACACACACACACACACACACACACACACACACATATACACATTGAGAGGCTAATGTCAAAATACCCAGACTCATAAACAGGAGTGGACAAGAGGTTCGTGAACTTACACCACTTATTGCCCGAACCGCCCATTTCTGAGCCAAAAATATCCTTTTAGAATGGGAAGAGTTACCCTAAAATATAATACCATAAGCGAATGAAAATAAGCAAAGTACTCTAATTTTAGTGTCAAACAGTCACTCATTTCATATACCATTCAAATAGTAAAAATGGCAGTCTTAAGTCTTTGAACAAGATCCTGAACTTGGGCTTTCCACGACAGTTTACTATCTATCTGAACCCCTAGAAATTTGAACTGTTAAGTTTCACTAATCATATTCCCATTCTGTGAAATTGAAACGTCAGGTTTTCTTGAATTGTGTGTTAGAAACTGTAAAAACTGAGTCTTACTGTGATTTGGCATTAATTTATTTTCTACAAGCCATGAACTTAAGTCATGAACTGCACTATTTGAAACTGGACCAATGTTGCACACAACATCCTTTACTACCAGGCTAGTGTCATCAGCAGACAGAAATATTTTAGAGTTACCTGTAATACTAGAGGGCATATCATTTATATAAATAAGGAGCAGGAGTGACCCCAACACTGGTCCCTAGGGCACCCCCCACTTGACTGTACCCCACTTAGACCCCACATCACAGCCATTCTCAACATTGTGAATAATGACCTTTTGCTGTCTGTTGCTAAAGTAAGAGGTCTAACCAATTGTGAGCTACTGCCCTTGTTATTGGAAATGTTAAGAAAATCCTGCTCCAAATTTTAAACTAAATACAGTAAACTGAACAGTTCCCAGAGTAATGCTAGAAAGCCATTTCAGTTCCTCTCCTTAAGTCAGTGAAAGACATGTAGGTCCCAAGTAGTTGTTGTAACATTGGTATGCCAGATGTAAGAGAGAGGACTTAAAAGCAGGTGGTCAGTTGGTGCTTTGTTGGTATACTAGAATTCAAGCAGCTGCTTAGTCGCTACAGCCTCTATTGTAAGTGGCTGTAGAGCAGGCTTTCATATGCAAGCAACATCCAATTGTTTTATAACCTTGACAAGGTCTTTTTTTTATTTTTATTTTAAATTCTTACTTTCTTAACACTATTTTAGACATTGCGCAATGGAAAATCCAGGATGGGATGCGACAATATTATGAAAAGGAAAGTTGCCACTCACCATATAGCGGAGGTACTGAGTTGCATATAGATTGCGTGGCTTGAGTTGCCAGAGAGCAGCAGTGTGTGTGTGTGTGTGTGTGTGTGTGTGTGTGTGTGTTGTGTGTGTGTGTGTGTGTGTGTGTGTGTGTCGTCTATTTTTGACAAAGATCTTGCTGGCCGGAAGCTTATTTGTGACAGTCTTCTTGTTGTGCCTATCTGTGACTCGGCACCTCCGCTATGTGGTGAGTGGCAGCTTTCCTTTTCATAATATTGTTATTTTAGAATGGAGAGATCCTACAAGATTGTTTTTTATACAAAAGTGACTATGTTTTCAACAGCTCTTGATTGTATTGCATTCATGGTAAAGTGCACTATCCAGTGCTCTTTATTTGTGGAAGACATATTCATTTTTATTTCGTCTTCCAGTCTTGCAGCCACATATAGATTAACAGTGCATCACATAATTCAAGTCAGTTCAGAAATGAGGAAGATTCTGATACAGAGAGGCCAAGTCTACATTGGAACTAGATCAGTTGTTGTCAAGGACTATTTAACAGTACAGACAAGTATCAAGCATAGAGATTACAGGCATAGTTAAATTCTGTATGGATATCAAAGGTGTTCGTATTGTGACAAGAATATTCAGGTGAGAAAGGACTATGAGGAGACTGCAGATCCTACATTCATTGCAAATTAAGACTCAAGAAATGTGAGAAAGCCAGAAAAGAATGAAATGCATATGAAGCACTATTAAACAGAGGAATATTAAGAATGGATTGTGTGTAAGAAACAAATAAATGATGGTTGCTTGTACACAAATACAGATAGCAGTACAAATTAGTGATAGCGGATGTGATACGTTAGTTCATGATTCATACCGTGTGTTCTTACAGTAGAGTCTTTTGCAGTATTATATTAAGAATCGTATGTCCGAGGCTTGATTTTTCAAACTAAGATTGCCGTATTTTTTTGGAAATAAAAAGCATTGTTTATTTTCATAGTTGCTCACATCATTTTAAAGCTCAAACATTACTCTATTTTCCTACATAATTATCATTTCTATCAAAACATTTTTGGAGATACCACTGAGTAATGAAATAACCTTGTGTTTGATTTCATCAGTCGGTGATCATAGTCCACCCCATTGTTCCTTCACTTTCAGGAAAGGTGGTAATCACTAAGGGCTAGGTTCAGCATGTAGAGAGGAGCAGGGGTGGGGAAATGACAGTCCAGCCAAATCCTTCCAGGAGGACTTGGTTTTGACAATAGATGCTGTGTTGAGTGTTAGCATGCAGCATCATCACTCCTTTGCCCAATTTTCCTCTCTAGCAGTTTTGGATCACCTGCCTGAGGTCCCTTAGTGTCTCACAATACCTGTCTGAAAACAGAGTCGTCGTCACTTTGCCAGCAGTTGCTTGTAGTTGCTTCGTGGGACCCATCACATGAAAAACTGTGATATGTCAATTTTTCAGACTAAATATTCTCTCAACAGAGCTAGCGGAATCTCAGGAACCTGAAGAGCCAGTTCACACATGGTGATATTTTGATATCTGAACAGTAGTGTCACATTCTTTTGAACAGTCTCATCTGAAATCAGTGGTTTCTGCTCCAGTCTTCAGTGTGAATGTCCATGCTACCAGCAGTGAACTCCCTACACCACCTGCAGACATTATGAATGGCCTTGCGCTTTTTTGCCATAAACTTCACACAAGTGATGATTAGTTTCGATAGGTGGAACCCTGTTCATATTTGAAAACTAGGTTCATTTTTGAAAACTAGGTAACTGCATGGATTTCATACCTGGCAGTAGCAACAGTCAGCACTTCCTTTGTAGACAGGTGCTAGACACACAGTGAGCAGTGGGGAGAAGTGGGGAAGATAAGCATTGAGAGTGGGAAAGCTGCTGTACACGGCAGTATTGCAGGATTTTGCCAGCACTTCTCCTCACAGATCTACAACTTTGGAAACCTTCAGTTTGAAACAACTCTTGTGTATACCATTGCATGTTCTATGTCTGTTGTATTCTATTTATTAATCTTCATTCTGTGAACTACTTGCGTGGTGAACAATTTCCTAGCTAGAGGTGATTTAGGAGAACCTCAGATATATATTAAACTACCCGGATACCTGCAGCTTCACCCGTATAAGTGCTTTTCACATGTCATACACACTTCTCTTCTTCTCCACATCTCTGCCCATCTCCACCATCTCTTGCCCGTCTGCAATACCCTCTCTCCTCTGCCCGTCACCGCTACCCTCCCTCCTCTGCCCGTCACCGCTACCCTCCCTCCTCTGCCCGTCACCGCTACCCTCCCTCCTCTGCCCGTCACCGCTACCCTCCCTCCTCTGCCCGTCACCGCTACCCTCCCTCCTCTGCCCGTCACCGCTACCCTCCCTCCTCTGCCCGTCACCGCTACCCTCCCTCCTCTGCCCGTCACCGCTACCCTCCCTCCTCTGCCCGTCACCGCTACCCTCCCTCCTCTGCCCGTCACCGCTACCCTCCCTCCTCTGCCCGTCACCGCTACCCTCCCTCCTCTGCCCGTCACCGCTACCCTCCCTCCTCTGCCCGTCACCGCTACCCTCCCTCCTCTGCCCGTCACCGCTACCCTCCCTCCTCTGCCCGTCACCGCTACCCTCCCTCCTCTGCCCGTCGCCGCTACCCTCCCTCCTCTGCCCGTCGCCGCTACCCTCCCTCCTCTGCCCGTCGCCGCTACCCTCCCTCCTCTGCCCGTCGCCGCTACCCTCCCTCCTCTGCCCGTCGCCGCTACCCTCCCTCCTCTGCCCGTCGCCGCTAACCTCCCTCCTCTGCCCGTCACCGCTACCCTCCCTCCTCTGCGCGTCACCGCTACCCTCCCTCCTCTGCGCGTCACCGCTACCCCCCCCTCCTCTGCGCGTCACCTCTACCCTCCCCCCCCCTCTGCCCGTCACCTCTACCCTCCCCCCCCCTGCCCGTCACCTCTACCCTCCCCCCCCCTGCCCGTCACCTCTACCCTCCCCCCCCCCCTGCCCGTCACCTCTACCCTCCCTCCTCTGCCCGTCACCGCTACCCTCCCTCCTCTGCCCGTCACCGCTACCCTCCCTCCTCTGCCCGTCACCGCTACCCTCCCTCCTCTGCCCGTCACCGCTACCCTCCCTCCTCTGCCCGTCACCGCTACCCTCCCTCCTCTGCCCGTCGCCGCTAACCTCCCTCCTCTGCCCGTCGCCGCTACCCTCCCTCCTCTGCGCGTCACCGCTACCCTCCCTCCTCTGCGCGTCACCTCTACCCTCCCCCCCCTCTGCCCGTCACCTCTACCCTCCCCCCCCTCTGCCCGTCACCTCTACCCTCCCCCCCCTCTGCCCGTCACCTCTACCCTCCCCCCCCTCTGCCCGTCACCTCTACCCTCCCCCCCCCCTGCCCGTCACCTCTACCCTCCCCCCCCTCTGCCCGTCACCTCTACCCTCCCCCCCCTCTGCCCGTCACCTCTACCCTCCCCCCCCTCTGCCCGTCACCTCTACCCTCCCCCCCCTCTGCCCGTCACCTCTACCCTCCCCCCCCCCTCTGCCCGTCACCTCTACCCTCCCCCCCCCCTCTGCCCGTCACCTCTACCCTCCCCCCCCCCCTCTGCCCGTCACCTCTACCCTCCCCCCCCCTCTGCCCGTCACCTCTACCCTCCCCCCCCTCTGCCCGTCACCTCTACCCTCCCCCCCCCTCTGCCCGTCACCTCTACCCTCCCCCCCCCCTCTGCCCGTCACCTCTACCCTCCCCCCCCTCTGCCCGTCACCTCTACCCTCCCCCCCCCCTCTGCCCGTCACCTCTACTCTCCCCCCCCTCTGCCCGTCACCTCTACTCTCCCCCCCCCTCTGCCCGTCACCTCTACTCTCCCCCCCCCTCTGCCCGTCACCTCTACTCTCCCCCCCCCTCTGCCCGTCACCTCTACTCTCCCCCCCCTCTGCCCGTCACCTCTACCCTCCCCCCCCCAACCCTCTGCCAGTCACCTCTACCCTCCCCCCCCAACCCTCTGCCAGTCACCTCTACCCTCCCCCCCAACCCTCTGCCCGTCACCTCTACCCTCCCCCCCCAACCCTCTGCCCGTCACCTCTACCCTCCCCCCCCCAACCCTCTGCCCGTCACCTCTACCCTCCCCCCCAACCCTCTGCCCGTCACCTCTACCCTCCCCCCGCTCTACCCTCCCCCCGCTCTACCCTCCCCTCCCTCTACCCTCCCCTCCCTCTACCCTCCCCTCCCTCTACCCTCCCCTCCCTCTACCCTCCCCTCCCTCTACCCTCCCCTCCCTCTACCCTCCCCCCCTCTGCCCGTCACCTCTACCCTCCCCCCCCTCTGCCCGTCACCTCTACCCTCCCCCCCTCTGCCCGTCACCTCTACCCTCCCCCCCCTCTGCCCGTCACCTCTACCCTCCCCCCCCCTCTGCCCGTCACCTCTACCCTCCCCCCCCCCTCTGCCCGTCACCTCTACCCTCCCCCCCCCCCTCTGCCCGTCACCTCTACCCTCCCCCCCCCCTCTGCCCGTCACCTCGTCCCTCCCCCCCTCTGCCCGTCACCTCGTCCCTCCCCCCCTCTGCCCGTCACCTCGTCCCCCCCCCCTCTGCCCGTCAACTCGTCCCTCCCCCCCCTCTGCCCGTCAACTCGTCCCTCCCCCCCCTCTGCCCGTCAACTCGTCCCTCCCCCCCCTCTGCCCGTCAACTCGTCCCTCCCCCCCCTCTCTGCCCGTCAACTCGTCCCTCCCCCCCTCCCTCTGCCCGTCAACTCGTCCCTCCCCCCCTCCCTCTGCCCGTCACCTCGTCCCTCCCCCCCCTCCCTCTCCCCGTCACCTCGTCCCTCCCCCCCCCCTCCCTCTGCCCGTCACCTCGTCCCTCCCCCCCCTCCCTCTGCCCGTCACCACGTCCCTCCCCCCCCCTCCCTCTGCCCGTCACCACGTCCCTCCCCCCCTCCCTCTGCCCGTCACCTCGTCCCTCCCTCCCTTCCTCCGCCACCCCTCTGCCCGTCACCTCATCCCTCTCCCTTCTCTGTCCATCTATTTCTCCTCCCTCTCTCTTCCTCCTCCTCCTCCTCCCATCTCTGTCCACCTCCATCTCCATGTTCTCTCTCTGTCCACCTCCATCTCCTCTTTCTGTCACTCCTCCCTCATCTTCTCACCATCCCCTCCCCTGCTCTGTCCATCCCCTCCATCTATCCATCCACTCCTGCACCATTCTCTTCTTATACATCCACTCCTGCCCCCCCCCCCCTCTCTATCCATCTCAACCCTCCCACAGCCGTGCCATCAGCACATGTGGCCCTTGCAGAATAGGTTGGTACAGCAAGCTAATACTACTCCTACACACTTGCTGTGCGGGGCTGCCTACTCTACAGGGGCCATAAAACCGTTTATTCCCCTTGATATAATGGCTGCCCTGCGAAGCAGGTCCATACAGGTCCCACACAACATGCATGTCAAGCTGTTTTTGCCTCTATCTCCACTCTTAGTGCAGCCAGAAGATTATAAACACCACAGTGCTGATGCTCGTGAAGATTATGTTTATCAGCCAAATTTGGTTTAAATTGACGCAGGGGTCTGGGTGGAGATCCTGCACATACATACTTATGCTCTGCTTTATAGATGCACACTAGCCTTTTCCCTGCAGCTTTGCCTGCATGAGTGTTCAACACATACGTTACACACATCTTCTCCTCCGCCTCTCTTGGTCTATCTCCTCGTCTGCCCATCTCCTTCTCACGCCCCTCACTGCATGTCTCTCCTCATACCTCATCCTTCTCTGACCACCTCCTTCCCCCATATCTCTATCTGTACCCTTCTTCCCCTCTGTCCATCTCCTCCTCACTCCTCTCTACTCATCTTTTCCTCCCACTCTCCGTGCCCATTTCCTCGTGCCTGCATATCTGCCCATCCCTTCCTGCCCCTTCTCAATGTCAGTGTCCTGCCCTGTCTATATTCATCTCCTCTTCCCTCTCTTCTGTCTATTACCTCTTCCCCCACACCTCCCTATTCATCCCCTATTCCCCCTCTCCCAGTTCATCTCTTCTCCTCCTCTTTTTGTCCGTCTCTTTTCCCCCTCTTTTTGTCCTTCGTAAGTGTTGCTAGTGCAAAATAAGTTGACAAAGCAAGCTGATACTGCTCTCACAATATGCCTGGTGTGCAGGGTAGTCTACATGACAGGGACTGGATAAATCTTTTCTTGCTGCTGATGTATAGACTGCTTCGCTAAGCAAGTCAGTAACACATCTGATGATATTCCCACGACATGCCAGTTGTGCAGGGCTGCATATTCAGCAGGGGCTTAAAAATCACATGTTTGCCAATATCTCTGCTGCTATTGAGGCTATAGGAGGTTATAAACTCCACAGTGCTGATACAAAGTTTGCTATTTGTGTGCCAAATCTGGGTGACATATGATCCAGGTTTTTGGGAGGAGATCTGGACATACATACACACAGTCTGTTTTTTATATCTATAATATAGTCCATTATTTTGCTTACAAGTCTGACTGCATTTGTATTTAGCCTTCCTTTCTATAGTTATTTTCCTCTAAAATCTTAAGTCAGTAGTACCACTGAATTAGTCTTACTAATTATTCTCCTAGATACGATTTTTGTCCTTTTTATTGTAGTTTTCCATGTATTGGTAGTGACTATTTATTCTCTGCTGTATCTAATAAATTTATATGGATTTTTCAGATCTTGTCAAACCCAGAATTTCTTGCTGAAGGAACTGCTATTGATGATCTGATCAACGCAGACAGAGTGCTCATAGGTGGCGAAGATTCACCTGAAGGACAAGCAGCTATTGAAAAATTGTGTTGGGTGTATGAACATTGGATTTCAAGACGAAATATAATAACAACAAATACATGGTCATCTGAATTGTCTAAACTGGTTAGTGTGTAACAAATTAATATTCATACTTTGATAGGTAATGTAAATATCATGTGGCTCCCAACCCCAGTGCAAGCCTTTCAATTTTAGGCCGTCACTTGATAGCCTCTCTATTAATGACACTAGTCATTCTTCAACAGTTCCTAATTTTCATTCATTAATCTGTGTGAACTACACTCCAGAATTTCTTACCCTCAGAAAAATCTGAGTTTTCATGGTGAATCAAATCCTGGACGTAAATGACTTTTGCCAGCCATGAGTTAGTTACTAAGATAGATAAAACAAACAACAAGGTGAGAATAAGAATTGCTGGCTGCACAATTAATTCCTATAGAATCATTCCCTAGCTTTTCTGCTAGTAATGGTAGCTTTATGTAATTTTAATTAGTGAATGCACTGAAATTATCACTGCCTACCTGACACTATACAAAGTTTTCCTTCCAGCTTTTAAGACCTATGAATGGTCAAGTACAGCACTCAGTTTCAGAGCATGCAGTGTAAGATAATGTACTTACTTCAGTGCTAGCTTCACAATCTGACTCCCTGTTACTTTTCTCACCACCCATGTCTTCAGTTATCTCATTCTACAGCTACATGTGCTCCATATCACCATTCCATTACTTCTACTTTTACTACTACTTCTTCTTTTCTTCTTCTTCTTCTTTTTTCTTCTTCTTCTTCTTTCTTCTTCTTCTTCTTCTTCCTTCTTCTTCTTCTTCTTCTTCTTCTTCTCCTCCTCCTCCTCCTCTCCCTCTCCACTCTTCTTTTTTTTTCTCTCCAAAGTTTCTCCTAGCATCCCTATCGTGTCTCCTGCTTCCATGTATAGGTGCCTGCTACCTCCAAGTACAGACTGCGGCATTTAAATCCAGAAAAATGAAACTTTTTTAAAAGCAAGTTTATTAAAACAAAATACAAATGAAAATCCTTTTACGTATAAGTAATGGTATCTTTCAAGAGTAACATTACTCGATGTAACCACCTTCAGCCGCAATGACCACCTCTAGTCTTGTCCTGAAGCAATTCCACGCACTCTTTAAAACAGTGCTGTCCATATTCATGAATGCTGCTTCAGTGGTGGTGCATAGAGATGCGACATTAGGGAGCCTCATCTTATTGGTAACTCTTTCAACTATGCTGCAACATAGTAGTCGAGGAGGTTCAAATATGGGCTGTTTGTTGGCCATAACTCCTTTGACCAGAATATGTCAACATTATTAGAGAGCCAGTTTTGGACTAAATGGCTCTTATGAGCTGGTGTACCATCTTGTTGCAAGACATATTGTCTCGCTGAGGGCACAGTTACCATTAACAGTTTTGTAACATTCGTCAAAACTTGCAGATAAATTTCTTTTCTGACAGTTTGTCCCTATTCAAAGTAATGATATCACCCTCACCATATGCAACACCTAGTATGTAAACTGCACACTTCTCTGAAGCATTATACTTGGCCACAATATCGTAGACAGTTGATCTCAGATACCTGAAGTTAATCAAACTGTTTCAGTGGGTGAACGCCCAGCGTAAAGACTTTCGATAATTGCAGCTCTTTGGTTGTACTCTGCACTTGTCTGTAACATCTTGGCCATTTTGAGATTCTGACTGTTTACTAGATGGCTATGGCTTTCAAGAATGCCAATTGTGACCTCTGGTGGAATTATGATATGGTAGGAAATTCAAATTGAAATTTGCCCAAATTTAAGCACCGCACTCTGCACATGCGTGCCTAAAAGCATTGCACTCTGCACATGCATGCCTGAAAGCTTGTTACTGCTGACATTAATCTTGATGCAATTTCTGCTGTGGAATGTATTTTCATCTTTTTTTATCTGGAAGATTTTGACTTTTCTTAATTGACTTTATTGTGTTAATGCCTCTGATTAATTTTTTCTTGTAGGCAGCTAATGCTTTCTTGGCCCAGCGAATTTCAAGCATTAATTCACTGTCTGCTGTTTGTGAAGCAACAGGAGCAGATATTTCTGAAGTCGCACGTGCTGTGGGTCTTGATTCCAGGATTGGTCCAAAATTTTTGCAAGCATCTGTTGGTAAGACACTTATTTAAGTAATCATGATCGCTTCACATTGATTACAGGTAATTATTTCAAATGTGAAGAACACTATTACCTTAGAAGGTGCTACGTGTTGAACAATTTATTCAAAATGAGAGAAATGCTAGTATGTATGTGATGTGTAGCCTGTGTGAGGGAAGCAGTTTGGATACCACAGTATAATTTTGCAAACACTGAGAATGGACCGTAAGGTGCAAGTATGTGTTTCTTATTTAACAGCAGTATGAATGGAATAATGTTTTGAAAATAAGTTAAAAGATTAATATCAACAAAAGTAAAACAAGGGTAATGGAATGTAGTAGATTTAAATCAGGTACTGTTGAAGGAATTAATTATGAAATGAAATGAGACACTAAAGCTTCATGAGTTTTATTATTTGAGCAGCAAATTATGGCCAAAACAGAGAGGATATAAAATTAGATTGGCTATGGCGCAAAGTGCATTTCTGAAAAAGAGGAATTTGCTAACATCAGATATTAATATAAATATTGGAAAGTCATTTTTGAAGATATTTGTCTGGAGTGTAGCCTTGTATGGGAATTTGCTAACATCAGATATTAATATAAATATTGGAAAGTCATTTTTGAAGATATTTGTCTGGAGTGTAGCCTTGTATGGGAGTGAAACTTGGGCAAGAAGCAGTTTAGACAAAAAGAGAATAGAAGGTTTTTAAATGTGGTGCTACAGTAAATTGTTTAAGATTAGATGGAGAGATTGAATAATTATGAATCAAATTATCAGCTAGGTAATGGAAGGAAGTGGGGGCACCAGGATGGGGGGGGGGGGGGGGAGACTAAAATTGTAGTGGGTGATGAAGGGATGAATAGAGTAAGTATGCTGATATGGATGTAGGTTGCAGTAGTTAATGCAGAGATGAAAAGTTTCACATGGTATATAATAATGTGGACAGAGGCATCGAACTGGTCCTCAGATTGAATAAGAAGAAGACATGATTTACGATATTAGCCAATGAAAGTTTACAGTGCAATTGCTGATCATGTTGTTATTGTGTGTGTAGCAAAGGAATCTTTTATCATATTTTATGTCTAGCTAAGTGAATCACAGTAATTAATGAAATGATTAAGATGTTTTGGGAAGAATATAGAAGATACAGTATGAATAAGTATACAGTATGAATGGACTAGAAATTGTCAGGAATATCTACAAAATGTTTATTCTATGACACCATAAATGAGCAGAACATTAGAAAAATGTATACATGTGTGATCTGCAACCAACAGGAGTCAGTGAGAGACACCTTATAAATAGTCTGTGTATAATGAAAACTGAATTGCCCAACTTCGGTAAAACTTTTCCCGTTGTGTAACTGTGTCGTCATGTTGTTTTTTAGACCAGTGTTCCAACCACTGTTCCAAGTGGTCTCCATTAGGGTGGCAAATTTACTTTTAGGACCATTCCCACAATCAAACCTTATATAGTATAATTTCATAAATACTTTGAATGGTGCTAGCTAATCTCACAGCACCAATGCTATTTTGTGGGTGGTGTACTGCTTGTGGCAGTGATAGTGTTGGGCAGGGTGGGTAGAGGGAAAGGGAGGCAGGGAGTGGGACTGGGGATGGGTGGCTAGCAGTCAGAGGGAGGCAGCCAACGAAGAGTTGTGAGTGCTTGTGGGATGGAGGCATCGCTCTCAGGATCCCCCACAGTAACTGCAAAGTTAAACTGTGCATACAATAGATGTTTTTGGCTGTTGTGTTTACTGTCACATCTCTCGGTGCAGCTTCCCAAATGCCATCGGCTCTTAGGCCAGCTTCTGTTGACAGCCAAGGCAAGAGTTGCCTGTATCTGTCATTGTGCTTCATGTTGGCAGGCTGCTTCACAATTTCTGGCACTTCTTGTATCTTACTATTGAAAGTAAGTGACTGTGCAGCTAGTACATGAAAGCTTTCCAGAACAGTACAGTGTGATTTAAACTTATTGTGGTGCTCCATCATGGCAGACTTGCTGTTCTGTCTGAGGCATATGAGCCTTTAATGTTTCATTGCCTGATTGGATGTGTAATTCACTTAAAAGAAAATACAACTGGTCAAACTGAAACCCACATCATGAAAAATACTGATACCACATCATGACCATAAGTGAAATGACTGATACCTTTTGGAATGAAATAACATGCTCCTAAAACCATCACAGTCTGTAAATTTGTTTCTGTAATATTTACATTTAAAAAATGAAACCCAAGTTATTACATTCTGGCAGTTCTTTTGTATTGTTTTTATCCTTCAATAAAGTATTAATATATTTCCCATGTGAAATGGTTAATAATTACTGACAAGTTAAAATTATGGACATGAACTGGGATATAAACCTGAATCCCTGCCTCAGGCTGTATGCTTCTTCTTATGCTATCAGTATCTGTCTTATTATTGACACTTTCCTCCATAATCTTTCAACTTCACCACACAACCTTGTCAGGAATGGTGACAGTGGCATAGAATCAATTAAAGAAAGTAGGAAAGAAAGAAAGAAAGAAAGAAAGACAGAAAGAAAGAAAGAAAGAAATCACCTCTAGTCTAAAATAACCCTTGTACTTCTGTATAATGTTCCAGGAAAAGTGTGCAAAGTGCAGCTAAGGTGTAGCAGTAATTTTAATGTGGTGTATTTTCTTATACAGGGTTTGGTGGTAGCTGTTTCCAGAAGGATATACTTAATCTTGTGTACATCTGTGAATGTCTTAACCTCCCAGAAGTTGCAGCTTACTGGCAACAGGTTAGTGTTACTATTATTTTTAATGACATTTTTTCATCGATATCGCTTTGCATTTTAGTAAAAATTACTAGATTTTATAACAATGTGTTTATAAGTCTACTCATGACCATCCATTCCTAAAATGTACTTGGCTATATCTTGAATTTAATGCCATTCTGATCCTTCATACTAATGAAGGCTACAGTGCTGTACCAAGTTCTGGCTGTTTATCTTCATCGGTTGTCTGGTGCCTCCAAACTCTTCAGCGACATTACAGTCATGAGAATGATGTGGAAGGTGTGGCAATCTGGATAGTACCCTCTTCTCTGATCTTACCTTCTGTGTAAAAGAATTTTAAATCTCTGGCTTGGTGCCGTGCAGTGTTCAGATAGGTCCCCAGATACTGAATATATAATGCTGACTAAAGAGATAGAAATGGTTCAACAATTTTACAAACATAACTCAAATATCAGCAAACAGAAAATGCGAAGGGTGATTTCAGATGGGAAAGAAAAAAAAAAGGAAATTGATATCTGAGATAATGAAGAAATACTGGTCCAACAGTAAACTGAAAAACCCTTTTAATAAAATTGCGTAAAGTGGTCCATTGGATGCCATAAAATGTAAATAATAATGATGATGATCCATTGTTTTTCCAAGTGGTCCTGGTTTATCCATTTGTTTTTGAATCATCTCTTATGTCAACGGCAGTTGCTGGATTTATGTCTCGAAAAGCCATGGACTAGAATAGAATCTTGTGGTGCCCCACACTTCATAACATCGTTATAGTAATCCTATATATTCTCTTCATGTTGACACTAGAGGATGAGCTTCTGCTTGAACCTTTTATAGATGTAGAAGGAAGTGTTGGTTAACTTTTCCCTTAATTCCATAATGCTCCAGTTTGTGCATGGCCTTCACAAGCAAGTGCTGCTATTAAATTAATAAACCTTGCCAGACGAAGAGCACCATAGGAAACTTGGCCTTCATTGGCTGAGTACAGGTTTTGTGAACTTGCATTACCTGAGCTGGGATCTGGTGAAGACTACCAATCCTCTAGAACTGTAAGTTCTGAGCATGCTTCAGCGACCACTGTGGGGCAAGCCGGTGGAATGTTGTGTGTCACAGGAAACAAGGATCCTGATTTAACCACCCACAATTCTAGGATGGTACAAACCTATCTGTCATCACCAGACAACCTCTGAGGACTGAGGAACCTGCGACATTTCAGTTGTGTAATCCTTACCCAGGCAAGTAGGGCTCCGTATGGGTGAATCTTTACATCCCAAGCTGCTCATGGGAACACCATGATGAAAACCACTCCAAATGTGATAGGTGTGTTGTCTGCAAGAATTCACAACCACATGGCGAAAAGAGTAAGGGAAGAGTTTCCTTCTGATAGTCTGATTAAAATTAGTAAAGGGTCTCAGTATGTAATCAAACAAAATGTGATTGTATTTACTAAAAACATAGAGGGGATGTTTGAAAAAAGTGCCACCTTTCTATATCCATAAAGGTTTAGAATGGCTCTGCTGGTATTGTAAAATCTGTGTAAAGATTATAAAATCATACATTGCTGAAGGAATGCTTTAACAGTTTTTATGGAGAAGGTAATCTAAAAAGTGTGTCTCTCAACTTGCCATTTCATTTCCCCTACCAACCTCCAAGGGAAAACTGACCGGGAAAGTAGCATGATGTTTGGATCAAAAGATGTCCCAGGTACCGTAACATGTAATAATAGCACATCTGACTGATGAGGAGGGTATCATGGAGTTAGATGCCTTGCCACTACACACAGAATGCCTTCCCCACAATCTGTCAGTGCCTCACCATCCCAGCACAAAGATAGGAGGAAATTAAAAAACAAAACACTAAAATGGCTCCCATACTTCAGTGGAACAAGAATGGATACAGGACACATGGATCAATTGAGACTTCACATATTGAGCAAACCCTTCTGCCTATGTTTCCAAGATTCCGTTTTAATTTGTTGATCATCTGGACATCAAGCAGTTGTATGCACTGTTAACCACCCCAAGCAGAAAAGCTGCTTTGTTGGTGCTGCACAGTTTTAACTAAGGTAAACTGAACCTGCAGTAAATAATGGTAGCCCCAGGCAATAAGTAAAGGTACACCAGGGAAATGGTAGCGAGGGGCATGAAAGGACTCCAGGTGCACTCAGTGTGTATGCATGGGGGCCTCATTCAACATGTTGAAAAGTTTATTCTGGCAGCCATTGATGGGACAGGGTGCAATCAACTGCAAGCTGTGGTGAATGTTAAAACAAACGATGCCTCTCCTGTGGGCTTTGAGTTAATACATCAATCATTCCAGCAGTTGGCAGAGAAGATTTGAGAAGAACAGCCTCACACATGTTTCTACAAAGCTCACAATTTGTAGCATTGTTTCCAGAACTAATAGTGGCTCCCTTGTTCTGAGTTGAGTGGAAGGACTGAACCAGATACTTCAAGTTCTGTGACAAGCTAGGCTGCGAGTTTCTGGACTTGTGCCATAGGGTTGAGAACTGTAGGATCCCCCTAAATGGGCCAGGTGTGCAGTGTACATTAGAGGCTGCTTTGCAGGTAGTTGACTGTGAGTGGTATAAACACAAGGGTTTTTCAGATTAAGTGACTCTCCATCCAGTAC
Source organism: Schistocerca piceifrons (assembly GCF_021461385.2). Classification (NCBI taxonomy): domain Eukaryota; kingdom Metazoa; phylum Arthropoda; class Insecta; order Orthoptera; family Acrididae; genus Schistocerca; species Schistocerca piceifrons. The sequence goes on along the minus strand of NC_060141.1, from coordinate 401,182,279 downwards.
AGCTAATGAATGTTATGAGAGACCTGAAAGTGTTGGTTAAGATCCAAAGGAATGCCCCCCCCCCCCCAAAGGTGAGAGTATTCAAATCCTAGTACTTGACTGCTGAAGCATTCACAACAAAGTGTCATAGTTTAAAGTGCTCCTGAGAAGCAGTGACACTCATGCAATTCTAGGAACAGGAAAGCTGGCTAAAACTGAAAGTTGATAGCAGTGCGATTTTTAGGGAAAATTTAAGTGTGTATTGAAAGTATGGGCTAATGGGGTGGCGTATTTGTCACAGTAGACAAACTCACATCTAACGAGATATAAATTAAAGCTGCATACAAGATTGTTTGTGCAGGAATCAATATTGAGGATGGGATAAAACTGTAATTGTGTCCTCCTTTTGACCAGCAGGCTCACCTCCTGACATAACCGAAAGCTTTTAGTGAAGTCTTCAGTCTGCTTGTCCGTAAGTTCCCCAGTCATACTGTAATCATCAGTGGAGATTTTGATCAACCAATATGAATTGGAAAATTACAGTTTTGTTAGTGGTGGGTGTGACATAATGTCCTCTCAAACATTATTAAATGCCTTCTCTGAAAACTACTTGGAACAGATAGTTCAGAATCCCACTCATGATGGAAATAAATCTAATGACAACAAACAGACCTGACTTACTTGAGGATCAGCCACTGGTATCAGTGACCAAGAGGCGGTTGTGGCAACAGTGACAACCAAAGTATAAAAGGCAACTAAAACAAGTAGAAAGATTTGTATGTTTGGAAATACTAGATAAGAGACAGTGTCTTTTCTCAATGAGGACATTCAAACTACTATCAATGGACGGGGTCATGTCGAGGAAATATAGTTCACGTATAAAAGAGTAGTTGACCATGCATTGGACAGATATGAACCCAATAGAAGAGTTCATAATGGAGGAAGGGGGGGGGGGAGACTCTTCATGGTAAACAAGCACTGTAAAGAAACTTCTAAAGAAACAGACTATTGCTAAATAAGTGTAGAGCAAAGCATAGGGCTATAGAGAGATGCTGAGTAAAATGTGTTTGGTTGTCGAGAGCAGCCTTCAATGACTACCATAGCAGAATATTGTCAAATTCTTTTTCACAAAACCCAAAGAAATTCTGATGTCATGTAAAGGCTGTTAGTGGCACCAAAGTTTGTGTCCAGTCACTCATCTCAGCTCCACAGGTGTGGTTTCCATGGATGCCTCCCCAGTTTCATACACTCCTTCCTGTCAGAACAGTGTTTTTAGATACAGGGCTTGTTGGAATGTTTTAAGAAGAACACCATGCCTCAGGAAGTTTTTAAAGTGTAACAGTGTTCGCCATTATGATAAATAGTAGCATTATGTTCGTGGTAAGGAGTCTCGCACAATGTTCGATTTTCATGGATGAGTTTTCAAACTGCTGCGTGTTCTCTAGTAATAACCACTCATCAGTTGCATTTGATTATCAGGCAATCGGAGAATTGGGTGATTGCCACAGGTTTTAATTTCTCTTCAGAGGAAACTGTTTATGTTTATTTTAATTGTTACCACCTCTCGGTAATATCCTTGTTTTAAAACTGAGGGACACTGTTCTCAGTTTTACAGAAAAAATGAAGTACTTGAGCTGTCACACCTTAAAGATATGAAATTAAGAGGTCTCAAGGCTTTAAATTTTTAAAACGCATTAGTCGTCAGTCTTGGGAATAAGATAATGCATGTCTGCTCCAATTTTGTTAAGGCATCATGCAGATGCCACTTTAATACAGTTGCCAGATTTCTGTATAAACAAGGTTTTCGTATCTGGATGTGATACAGCATGAGGCTGTTAGGATGGCAATGGGGCCTTATCACACAAGCCCAGTTTCTAGCTTCTTTGCAAATGCTGGTGAGACTGCATTGTCAGTTTGATAAAATCTTCAAAATCATCAGCTTTCATTTCCAATTCCTGGCCACCACTGGGACATCTGTTCAATAACTGCTCATAGGTAACAAGACCATCAGAATCCACATGAGGGAGAGACTCAAGCTATTAGAGGTGAGAGGGGGGATTAAGCCAGGGATGGAGTAGGGGAATCACTCCACACTCAGGTTAATTTTAGAATTAAAGAGGTGCAGGAATAATTATAACCCAAATTACATTTTTAAAACTAAATTTTACATTGTTTTAAATTGCTTCCCAGAATTTAATTAGTGTTTACACTGATGGTCTAAGAAGGGGAGCTTTATTGTCTGTTTAGTTGTGTTCCCCAAATGTGTCTCAGGTCAGTGCTCCTGGACCAGTTTTCAGTTTACTGTGAGGAATTGCTTTTTATCCTCAGGACTCTGCAGTGGAGGAGATGACAACATTGCAAGATTCCAAGATTCCTGAAGTCCCTTTGGTGACAAGTAGTTCTAGTCACGTCTTTATCTCCTCTATTGCTGATCTAAGAATATTACAAATCAGTCAAATAAGATTTTGTAAACTACCTCTTTAAGGAAAGGGTTACACATCATTAGGATTCTTTAAATGAATCTGTCTAACATCAGATTGCCTTACAGCTAGTTTTATAGGGTCATTACACATTGAAGCATTTAGGACAACTACTCCTAGATATTTTACAGTTACAAGGTTACAAAACTTCTGTTGTTACCCGCCACATCATTTGAATACACACTGCCTGACAAAAAAAGTGAAGCACCCAGAAGGAAAGGAGAAAACAAAATGAAACTTCATGGGTGAGAGGGTATGTGCCATTATTTTGGTGCTAATGAAATGGAGTTAAATTTACAAAGAACTTGGAAATATGAGCTCCTTACCAGTATGACGCTGCACTGCTCTGGCCTCGAGAAATGCACTAATTCGATTGGGAAGCATGTCATAAAGCTGTTGCAGCTTCTGCTGTGGCAAGCTGATCATCGGTATCCTAGATACAGACACTGGGACAAAGATAGCATCTGAGGTGGCCCCACACATGTTCTATTGGGAGCAGACGCTCACCATGGGAGTACCTCAACATCGAGCAGCCAGTTAGTTCATACACATAAATGCCATGTGTTGAAAAAAACTGTCCCGTCAAAAAATTGCACCATGATACTGTCACATGAGGATGAAAGATTCTCTGCTTTACTGTCAGAGCTCCCTTGATCACTAACGGCCTTGATGTGAAGTCATATCTGATAGTTCCCCAGACTATGATGCCCAAGAGTAACACCACTGTGCCTCTCCAAACATTTAAAGGGTGGCATCTCTCCCCAGGTCACTACCATACTCAACGATAGTCATCTGTAGAAGTGGAGAACTGTGACTCGTTGCTGAACACAATGCTTTACCATCCCTCAGTAGTCCATGCTTCCCAGTCATTGCCTGATTCAAAATGCAGTTGTTTGTGTTATGGTGTTAAAAGCTGAGCATGCATGGAATGGTAATTCCATAGTCCAGTTGCTGCTGGTCTCCAACCAATGATGCAGCATAACACAATATGTTGCAGGGAGCCCATTAGCTGTTTTTAAATAGCAGGTGAAGATGCGAGCACATTATGACACTCTTGGTGCCCAATAAGGCACAAGTGGTAGTTAGATATGGTCGACCAGAATGTTGTCGATGCATACGCATGCCCACACTTCCTTTACAGCCCAACATGAGGCCACTCTCACACCTGAATGCCCCATAAATCTGGATATTCTGTGTTTCAGCCGGCAGCCAAACTGAGACCCAAAATCTCAGTAAAAGCTGCTGATAGTGCTGTCTCTTATGAGTACATGGTATCTCCATTTCCTACACAGTGATCACTGAACACCTGGCACTGTTCACATCCCCCCCCCCCCTTACATAGGTAACAGCACTAAAGCCACTGACACATTTTGGTGGTTCTTATACCTGTCACAGAGAATTATAAGTCTAACTATTTACATACACATTGATGACGGGCCTGTGTATGAAGTTAGACTGAATCCAGCCATGTCTGCTGGGTGCTTCACTTTTTTTGGTGTGGCAGTTATTTTTAACAGTAAGCAACCATTGATGCTCCCTTTGGTATAGTTGAACATCTGTCAATTTCTTCATGTTCAGAGTGATATGCAGAGTTCTATCTACTAGAAAGCTATAGTGCAGTTGCAGATTGATGTTCCATAAGTTCACCAGTCACACCACGATTTAAAGAAAATTCATTATGAAGCTCCCATGACAGGTGAGATATTTAAAGATAGCTCTCATTGTTCGCTTCTTGTGAACTACTATCAAGTTCATAGTGAACATACTTTTAAACTTAAATGATGCGCAGAACATGCTGCTGTCCCTAACAGTTTGTGAATTTTAGTATAATTAACCTTTTTAGCCTTCAGAAAGCTGGTGACATTTTGACTCACCTATTTGGCAGAGTATTTATATTTGTTAATAAATTGAGAGACCTTATTTCTGGTCCGTGCCTACTTTCAGGAGGCAAAATGTGTAGTATTGCTGTTAAACACATTTATTTTGGAATATGGGCAATACAGACATATCAGTGAGCATCAAACACAAATAAAAGTAAACAGGACACATTACCTGCATCTCAGAACTAATAATTCCTCAGTAGTGAGAGATATGTTACCAAGGTTAAAAAGGAAGAGCCAGTCACTCACACCTAGGATGAGGACGACCCACTTGTAGTGTGGAAAGGATATACATTATACTTGTTACATATTTTAAAGCCATGTAAGAAAAAAAATAACTATACTACATTGCCCCTTTACAACACAGTGGCAATAACAATGGAAGGAGGGAGAAGTGAGACATGTAAATGTTGGTCTTTACTCTCTTGGATAACACTCGTGTGTGATCTTCATTTGTATTGAGACTGCACTTTAAGCGCTTTATCAGCAGCACTCTCACCCCTTTCCTTTTCAAATTGCTTACATAAAAATTAAATAACTGATACTGAGCAGTAATGAAATTATAGTTCTGTTTTCCTTTGCAGGTGATAGATATGAATGAATATCAGAAATCTCGGTTTTCTGCTAAAGTTATAGAATCATTGTTTAATACTGTAACAGACAAAAAAATAACAATACTTGGATTTGCATTTAAGAAGAATACAGGAGATACACGGGAGTCTCCAGCCATACACGTTTCAACGACATTACTAGATGAAGGAGCAAAGTTGCATATTTATGATCCAAAGGTTTGTACTGTAAATATGCATTTTGCATGCATGTTGCTTACAGATTATACATTTTTAAGGGGCCTTATTGGACTGAGTATGCAGCAAAATTAATGCTAAATCCATCTTCAGTCAGATGTATTATTTTTATTTCACATTCTGTTTGCCTCCTGTCATATCAATAAGAAAGTACTCTTTACTTTGTAAAGCTTCATAGTTCTTGTTTTATAACTTTACAAACTTTTATGTTTCAAGGTAAAAGTATAAAATTTTCTGGACTTTCATAACAAGCTACATTTGATAAAACACTTTTCACTGATATTCAGTTTCACAATAATTGATTATATGATGGATTAGTGTTCTTGTTCAGTATAACAACCCAGCATTTTTATTAATTTAGTCTCCCACTTGTTTGTCACATGAGTAGTTGGAGTAGCACTTAACTTATTCTTCCTTTATATATTTACTAGCCTCCCCCCCCCTCCCCCTCCCAAGCTTCATTCACGTATACATTCCATACATATGTTGCACACACCTTATCCTTCCCCTTCTCTGTGTCTCTCTCTTTCTCTCTCGTCTGCTCACCCTTCCAACTACCTATCCATCTCCTCCTCCTCCTCCTCCTCCTCTGCTTTGTCCCTCCTTCCTGCCCCTCCACTGTCTGTCTCAAACTGCCGCAGCTGTGCCCATCCACACATGTATGCTGCCCACAAAACAAGTTGACAAAGCAGGCTGATACTGCTCTTATACAACACCTCTGTCATGCCAGGACACCTACACATCAAGGGACTGTTATGCAAAGCAGTTTGATTAGACAGATCAACACTGCTCCCACACTACATACCTGTCATGCAGGCCAGCCTATACACCAGGGGATGAAAAAAAAACCTGTTTCCTACATCTCAGCTCCTATTGGAGCTTGGAGGCTATAAACCCCAGAGTGCTGATACTCTTGCAACCTGCTGTGTCTGTGTCAAAATCAATGCAGGGATTTAGGAAGAGATCCTGGAACTGCGCACACACTCGTGATGCACGCCGCAAAATATGTTTGCCTCTCTTTGTTCATGTAGTCAATAATTGTTACACGTTTCCTTTCCTAACTACCTTTAAAATTTTTATTCTTATTAGGCTTACAGTAACTGAAATCCACCATTTAATATATTGACAAGATGTCAGGTGTTTATTTCTCTTTATTCATCTGTGGGTTCTTGGTGAAATATTGTAATAACCAAACAAAACAGTTCTTTAGCTTTGTTTCACAAATGTCTTTATTACTGTACGACCTAGGTTCCAGGTTATTAGCCCAGTGTCAATACGCAACTGATACCAAAGATGAGAACCAAGCAAAGATTAACATGTCAACTTTAATCTTTCAATTTTAGACTTAAACTGTAAACTGTCTGTGTTGGCAGTACAATTTAAAAATTCATTAGGACAGCATTTACCAATTTTACCAGATTAGTTTTTTTCTGAACATTGTTTAGATGAAAATAACAAATACAAAGTAGATGTAGAAGTCTTGCACATACATAGTAAGGATGCAGAGCTCACTCAGAGATATCAGCAACTAAGAAACAAATGTATGTATCCCCACATTTATTATTGAATGAACGAACAATTCAATTATTCATTCCTTTTTAGACAATGTTACTACTCTGGCATAGAAGAAAAATTTGTGTCTTCATTCATGAGTAGATAATGACGAAAGATTCCATTCCTGTGCATAGCTCTAGTCCAGTGTATATTTAGTCATACTTACGATAAATGCTGTGCTAATGAAGATGTGAAATGAAATGATCTTATGACATTTATTGGCCTATCCTCTTTGGGGTTTGGCTGCCGTATTGCAAGTCGTTTTAGTTGACGCCACTTTGTTGACTTGCGTGTCAATGTTGATGAAAATGATGATGGACACACAACACCCAGTCCCCTGCCAGGAATTGAATCCAGGCCCCCTTGCATGGTAGGCGGTAACGCTGCTGCTGCGCAATGGAGGTGGACTAATGAATATGTAATTCCATATATAATTGTAGCAAAACTAACAACAGAGATAACTTTAAAATTATACAATTAACAGAAATATAATTGCTTGGTTCTCATCTCTGGTATCAGTTACATAGCAGAGACTGTTCCTATAACTCAAAACCTACATTGTACAATAAAGATTGTGAAAAAGGGTTTCATTTATTTATCAGTTGTTTATGTTTAGAGGCATTTCAGCAATGTTGTCTTAAAAAAAATTCATCCAAAATTATCAAAATTGAATGTCTGTGGCAAATAGTCTTTTTCTCAACTAATGAAAAATCCAGGATGGAATAACAAAAATTGATATGATAAGGATAGATTGCTGCTCACCATGTAAAGAGAGGCTATTGAGCATTTTATTTTGGACAAAAAAGTCTTTCCAAACTAGAAAACACATCATCGTGCCAGTCCGTGATACTTCGTCTCCTTTAAATACTGCGTTTCTGTGATTCTGTTCAATAATGTGTGGGTGTGTCTAGATAATGACTCAGTAGATTACAGGCTCTTTCATAGGAGACAGTTCCAGTTTCTGGCTTCAGTATGAAGACGTACTTTCTTGATAATTCTCACTGCATAATATGAGATGCAATTACCATGTAATTTCTTTTTCTTCCCTCTGTTTATGAAGATTCTTATTCACAGAACATTTATTTTAAAATAAACTTTAAATTCCTTTTTTTAACAGTCTGTGAGGAAATATATTGGTAGCTTAGAACAATTTTCATAATGTGCCCTCAAGATAACCAAGTAAATAAAAGAACAACATGTATACTTCCAAAAATATTCACAACATTATTACTTTCATTGAGGTAATGTAGATAACTGCATTACTTTTGTCACAAATGCACAAGAGAAAATATCTCATAGCTGGCGTGCTGCCTTGTCACTTAGTGTTCTAGCCAACTGTTACCATTTTTGGCAGTAACTGATGTTGATGCTTTGTATTAGGTGGAACCTTCACAGATTCTTGAAGACTTGACACATCCATCTGTCACAGAAGAACCTGAAAAGGTGAAGAAATCAATTGAGATACATAGTGATGCATATACAGCAACAAAGGGAACGCATGCTATAGTACTATGTACCGAGTGGGATGAGTTTGTTGTAAGTATTGATAGAATTACCTGTCTTTGATATCATATTTTGAAACATGGGTTAGTTTGATGGTACGTGCACATCCACACCCATACCCACATCCACGTCTTCCTTTCCATACACCATACCTTTTCCTCCAACTTCCTACCAATTTCTTGCACTCCTTACCCATTTCCTGCTGTCAGATGCCCCTCCTCTTGTACAAGCACTTTAAAACAGTTGCATGAGAATTTTAAAATGTGGGTTTTTCTTGTAGGAGAAAAGTTTTCATGTAGTGGAATAAGCCTGTAATTATAAACATATAAATGTTAACAACTTAATTTTATAAACTTCTGCATGCCATAATACTTTCATGCTTAAGTGCTCCCCTCACAATTTTTGTGCTGATAGTAAAACTCATTATAATTACTATTATTGTTGTTGTTATTGTTATCATTATCATTATTATTATTATTGTTATTATTATTATCATCATCATTGTTATTATTTCTAGACTCTTGATTACCAACGCATTTATAATGGAATGATGAAACCAGCATACATATTTGATGGACGGAAAATTTTGGATCATGAAGCTCTGATGAAGATTGGTTTCCAAGTACAGACAATAGGTAAAAGACTTTCACGACCAGTTGTATCTCGAGTGTGGGGCAGTACAACACAGGTTTAAATAAAGACTGAATGTGAAAGTGACATTGCATAGATGATCTTGTCAGACTGAGTAGTATGTTTCAGACAGAAAGCAGGTCAATTTTCCTGTAACTTGTGCCGTATGTGAACACTTGTTAGCATTTAAAGACTTATTTTCTGTATAAAACATATAACTTAAAGATGTATGTTGTTCATTGTATATTAATCATCTACATCTTTTACACTTTTGTATAGGTGTGTTCTGTTGTGTTATAATTCTTGTTTTCTGTCTTTTAATGATCACTGTTGCAACTTGTGGAGATAATATTCATTTAGTTTCATAAAGATCTAGTTTTTGCCTGCATAGTAGCACACATAGGTAGTTTTATGTTTATTGTTGATTTCATTTTGTAGTTTTTGTGGTCAATGTAACTTTCATGAATGACACTACAGGTGTCGTCGTCATAACCTTCGTAGCACTTTTGTTTCAGAAAGTGACTGTAAGTGACAGGGCACTGATGGAGACAGCAAGCTACTAGCCCCTCACCCCCATCCTCTCCATTATATTTATCAAGTGCCCTGTCATAATCCTCATGCGATTTCCATCATATAGACTAATATTTTCTATCCCCCTTTGCCATTGCTTCCCCTCTCCCTCAATCTTCACCTCCACTTTCTGGTATAAGGCTAGAGGAAGCAGAGAGCACAAGTTAAAAATGTTTATATGCACTTTCTCCTTTCATATTAATCCATTATCTATGTTACCATTGAGAGCCATGAATGTGGAGTTTAATGATTTACTTTCATTCTGTGCTTTCAAGGTGGTGGTAATTTCTATGGGAAATTGCCTTTGCCATACAGAAACTAGAGCAAGATACCATCAGTATTATCAGATATATAGCATAACATTTTAAAGGAAAGTATTCTGTGTGTACTTCAATATAAATTCCATTTACACCTAATAGTTTCACAATATATTTTAGCTATTTATTGTTCCTTCTCTTTTCCTATAGTGGAATTAAATTTCATTATATAAAACCACAAATATAAATATTGACTGCTGTCAATTGATACTGTGATTGAAGTATCATCTCATTTAAAATTGATTCCTGCTTGAAGTATTTGCAGTATTTTGAGGACTAGTTGTCAGGGTACTTGTTTATGGGACATTTAATTCAAAATTTCCCCACTGATCAATTTCTTAAATAACAAACTAGTTTTGTCCTCTGACCTACTGCAATATTCTTTGAAGAAGGCAACCCTTAAGAGAGTATTATGTTAAAAAGAAATGATGTAGAGAAGTAAGATCTTCATTGTGAAAACGTGTTATTCATTTGTTCCCAGCTTCTTTGTACATGTGTTGAAAGCATTTAATCATATAATAAATGTACTACAGCAAGACAAATATGCATTTACAAAAAATATTATAGAATGAAAAGTATTTAATTATATGTGTGATTTTTCTAATTGTTAAACTTGCTTTTTGTAGACTTCTTCATGTGTTCTTTTGATGCAGCAACAAATAAATGCCAGTGATCATTATGTACACATGAATCTGTAATATTTACTCTTTAGTTGAGTGAGTCTTTAGATGATGTAACTACCATATTAATTTGTGTGTGCTAAAAGCTGCCATGTTGTTCAGGAAAATATTTTGTATGTGGTATTTCAATAATGAAAATATCAAGATAGAAACAACCACAGCAAAAATGAGGGAAAGTAACTAGTCACCTGCAGATAAATGACAGTACTTACAAGTGGGTGTGTGGTTACCTCTCGCCATATTTCATTTGTGCTAGACTCATAGATTGATCTTGCTTGCCTGATGTTGGGAGGATTGGGGAGTGAATGACAGCATCAGCAAATAAAATAATGCAAACTTCAGATATCAAAAGCTAAAGTTTCTGCACAAGTCTATACAACAGAAATAAAAAAGAGAATGGATCCATAATGATATGATAAAGAATGTGAAATGCATCTCGGTTTATTGTTACTACTGACTACTTGAAGTTGACGGAAAAAAATATTTTTAATATTTCCGATAGAGCTGGCAGTCATTCACAACCCTCTGTTCATCCAGCATTCACATCTTTCTTCTCAGTTATTCTTTGTATGTGATAGTTCTGTACTTCAAGTTAAGGCAGCAATCTGAATTTTATTTTCTTGAGTGTGCTTTTGTGTATCCATTGTTGTTAAATTTTGTAAACATGACTGAATTTCATATTAAATTAGGCCAGTTATGATACTGTTCTGTTACACTGCTATACTTGTACGATTGATCATTCCATAGCAGAAACCTTCAGTTGACAGTAGCATACTTAAAGTAACATAAAATGTTTCCTTGTTAGTTCATTTAAGTGGTGATGGGCATGGGATAAGTGCTACAGTTAACACATCCAGTGTTGATTTTATGCATGTAATCTGATCCTGGCAACTGGGATTATGCATTTTTCTCAGTGAGGTTGATCTCCTCCCTACCCTCCACCCCCCACCCCCACCCCACCCCCACACCAACTTATCTGCATAATTTAACAACCTGTGAATATAATACATGTTCAGCTATATGAATGACTTACTACAATTGCATCATGCATTATAACTTTTATGATTCTATTCACAGCTGTTATTTTCTCAGCAACTGTAATATATATTCCAGAATAAATGTCTAGCACTTGTGATAAGACCACGGAATTGGCTTTGAATTATTGATACCAAAAATGCCATCCATAATCTCATTTGCCAGGTTCAGTCTTGTGGAGATGTCTCAATCTGTGTCAAACGTGAAAATCAAATGCAGTTTTATGTTGTCCGTTTTATTTATTAAATTGTAAGTGACCATGTAATTTGTGCATTATCTGTAACTGTGCAAATACATGAATTCTAAATACATTTTGTTAAAATTTTTCTCGCTTATTCCTCAAAATGAACATTGTTATTGAGGAATACTGACCTAAATTTACATTTATGTTCTTCCAGTGCTGCACATTTTATCAAGACGTTCTTAATTCAGTTCTGTATTGGGCCTGATATTTCATAAATGTGTGCTCTTAGATGAACTGGGATAATCTTATGCCAACAGAGAAGCTGCTTAGTGCAAAAAATGTGTTCCATAATTTTAGTGCATTTGATGAGGCTGTTCTTATAGTCCTTGTAAGAGACAAGGGTAACTTTGCCTCTATTGCTCCATGTGAGGTACACCACTGTAGGAACTTTACTACCAGTTGTTTAGCATTATACACTGATGAGACAAAACATTATCACCATGCTCACTGTGAGACTGCTGGCAGGCGACATGGAGAGGAAAGCAAATAAATGGAGCAGAGATGAATGGGAAACCATTCCAGCAATGATATATGAAGCTGGTAGACTGTTCACATGCTCCTGTCTTGAGCACCTGTGGAAGTGGTTGAACAATGATGAAACCATGAGTAGGCAACAAGTTGTAGGATGCCCACACCTATTCATAGAACATGAAGGTCAAGGGCTTTCCCACTCTGCAGGATAAGTGGTGATATGTGTCAGATCGGATGACAGAGTACAATGCTGGTGCAGGCACAAGTGTTTCAGAGCACACCATTCGGGACAGAATGTTGAAGATGGGGTTCTGTAGCAGACGAGCCCTATTCGCGCTTGTATTAACCAATGACATTACATTTGCAGTGGGCATGGGATTATCAGGATTGGACCACAGATCAATAGAAACATGTCGTCTGACCAGAAAAATCCTATTTCTTGTTGCATCAGGTCGACAGTTGTGTCCGACATGCTGTTATCCAGATTAACAGCTGCTTGAAACATGCACCATGCCACAGATTTAGAACAGAGGGAGTAGTACTGTGCTGTGGAAGACATCCATGTTGAATTCCAGTGGGACCTGTGGTAGTAATCAAAGGCATTGTGACAGCTGTGAACTCTGTGAGCATTATTGCAGGCCATTTGCATGACTTCATGCGTGATGCCTTTCCTGATAAGTGGCATCTTGTAGCAGGATAATCTTGGCCAGGATCTTGCTGTGGTGTGTTTTGACAGTAAACTCGCATTGATGTTTTGGCTACCAAATCCACCTGATCTGAACCAGATGGAACATACATGGGATGCAATATGGTGTCAGCTCCAAGCCCACAAATTGCCAGCCAATAAGGTACGGTTATTGCACAACCAGTGCTCATACGTACAGTTCCACATACCTCCAGAAACCTACAAGGAATTGTCCAATCCATGCCAAATAAATTGTTGGTGTATGGCACTCCAAAGGTGCACCAACACACTGTTAAGCAGGTGGTCCTAATGTTATGGCTCATCAGTGTGTGTTTATTATAGAACGTTTTAGGAATAAGGAAAATTGTATCACATTGATTACCAAAGTGATTGTGCTGTAATGTACTAGTTCAGTTACAGTCATCTGAATGCACACACAGCTGTGAAAGATATATTTGTGTAGACACTGTTTACACAATCAATAGATATTAGTTTCAAAAATACAACTGCTAAGAATATTTTAAAAAGTTATTACGTGTAAAACCTTCCCAGGGGACACCGCCTTATCAAAGGTACCTTCAGTGCCGGGCAGGAGGGTTTGCGTGCTCCGATGAAGTCAAGAGCTGTGTCGGCAGTAGCGTAGCTACTGGCAGGGTCACTCAAGCTGGAGTGCTCTTGACAAAGGAGTCAGACAAAGTGTGTCCCACAACATAAGGCAGGGAGGGCTCTATAGGCGTAGTGAAGTCAGCTTCCCTAAAGGAGTAAACTTCATACAAATCCTGGTCCTCCAAGTTGGGGGTTGGGCAAGTGGCTAACAACTCTTTCCTGTAAAAAAAACTCTTGTTCAGGAACCTCAGAGTAAAGAAGCCGGAGGAATTTATGAACGACAACATGGTACTGTTAAAGGCAAACGAAAAAATGATGTGTTTATTGGAACCTGGAACGTACAATCGCTGTACAGATCGGGGGCCCTGAGGTCACTGCTAGATCAACTCAGTAAAACCAAAGCAGGCATAATTGCCCTACAGGAAATACGATGGACTGGACATGGAATTCTGGATAGGGGAAGCTGGATAATTTTCTACCATGGTTCAGAGAGTCATCATGAATTTGGTACAGTGTTCGCGGTAAGACAAAAATATAAACACTTAGTGAGTGGATTCACTGGAATAACATCTAGCATCTCACATATGTGATTGAAGACCCGATTCTCAAACTACCCATTGATCAATGTATATGCACCCACAGAAATATCAGATGACCAGGATAAAGACACCTTTGAGAACCTCAAGAGAACTTATGATAGATGCACTGTGTATGACACTAAAATAATTATTGGAGACCTCAGTGCACAGATTGGTAAAGAAGAACATTACCTCCCATTAATAGGAAAGCACAGCCTCCATGAATACACAAATGACAATGGCCACAGAGTCATTTAGTTTGCACTGTCACATAACATGACTGTAGGTAGCACTATGTTCCCACACAAAAGGGTTCATAAAGCAACATGTTGTAGCCCTGATCAGAGTACCCTCAACCAAATTGGTCATGTAATTATTGATGGCAGACATTCCTCAAATTTACTAATGTATGAACTTACAGAGGAGTTAATGTAGATTCAGACCACTACCTTGTAATTGCGAAACTAAGAGCTCGAATATCCAATGCAAGAAAAGTCAAAGGAACACCTCAAAGTAAGTATATGGTATCGAAGTTAAAAAATGAAGACCTCTTTAAAACGTATTCTGCGCAAGTTGCTGAGAATCTTGCAATATACACCCCTAGTGTAAGTGATAACCTGGATCAGGAATGGAACACTTGCAGTGATGCAGTCATTAAAGCAGCAGAAGTAGTGGTAGGGAAAGAAGGAAAACAACCAAGGAATTCCTGGTTTGATGAAGAATGTAAGAGAAAAGTCAGGAGAAAAATCTGGCATACAGGAAAATGCTTGAAAAATCATATACTTGTTTAGCAAAAAGAAATTATCAAGATAATAGTAAAGAAGGGAAGAAACTGTATTGGAGAAAGAAAAGGGAATGGGAAAGAAAGCAGACTGAAGAGCTGGAGACAATTGGGAAAACAAATGATGTTAGAATATTTTATCAGAAAATTAATAGTGAAAGGAGAGCATTTAAGCTGTGCATCAACCTGTGTAAAAGTAAAAATGGGACACTATTGACCGATGATCAAGAGGTATTGAAGCATTGGGTAGAGTATTTCAGTGAACTGTTGGATGCTTCAGAGTCCCCAGTTGCTCCAGAAGGTGATGCCTCCCCCCCACCCCCACCCAAAGAGAAGTGAACAAAGCCATTGTCCCATTGAAGAACAATGAAGCACCAGGGACTGACAATATAACATCTGAGCTAGTGAAAGCTGGAGGAGTTGAGCTAAATCGTATGATCTACAAGACTGAGTGCCTCATCTGGGAAAAGGAAGAGTTACCAGAAGAATGGAATACAGGGATAGTGTGTCTGGTGCACAAGAAAGGAGATCTATTTGAATGCAGCAACTACAGAGGCATAACACTTTTAAATATTATATATAAAGTACTATCTAATATCCTGTTTAGTAGACTTTCACCTATAGCAGATCAGAAACTATCAATGTGGGTTCAAACCAGGAAAGTCAACTGTAAACCAGGTATATACTCTCTGACAAATAGTAGAATAGACCAGTAAATTCAATGTTGGTTTTTTCATTGACTTTAAATCTGCATTTGACACAATAAATTGGGCCAAACTTTATGGGACAATGCGGGAATTTAGAATGCCTGGAAAATTTGTGCATTGAACAGAGATTACCCTAAAGTATCCCCAGAGTACCGTACAAGTGCAGTCAAGACTATCACCTCAGTTTCCCACTCAAACTGGGCTAAGGCAAGGAGATGGGCTTTCTTGCCTACTTTTTAACCTGGCACTTGAAAAAGTGGTATGTGAATCGGGTATTCAGACAAGAGGAACTATCTACTATAAGTCTGTACAATTGCTGGGATATGCAGATGACTTGGATTTAATGAGCAGAACACTTAGAGATCTACAAAGCACATTTTCAGCTCTAAAACTGAGTGCAGAGAAGATGGGCCTGAGAATTAATGAAGAAAAGACAAAGTATATGTATAATGGCACTCACCAACCCTTACAGCCCACAATAACCCTTGATGGATTGACATTTTAGCGAGTGGAATGTTTCACCTATATGGGCTCAAATGGTACCACCTTTACTGCAATTATGGCTGGCGTAAGTGCTTCTAACCGATGCTACTTTGGAATGTGGCGACATTTTAAATCCAAGCTTATATCAAGAGGGACTAAGTGCCGACTTTACAAAATGCTGATACGCCCAGTACTTACTTATGGCTCAGAAACATGGACAATTATGAAGCAAGATGAAAAACAAAATTGTGGTCACGTGAAAGAAGTATACTGAGGAGGATTTTTGGACCTGTATATGCAAATGGGACCTGGAAAAGGTGAAGAAATGATGAACTTTATGACTGCTATAAGGAGGATGACGTGGTAAAGTTCAAAAAGCTGCGTAGACTGAGATGGGCTAGACATGTAATGCAACTCGAGATAGATCCCACAAGGAAAGCCTGCTGCAGTGAACCTGGAGGACGAAGAGCAAGAGGACAACCTAGGTTGAGATGGAGCGACGAGGTTGGAGAGGACACTGCCAGAGTCGGTTGCCATAACTGGAGGTCCATGGCGAAGTCCAGAGAGGAATGGCAGAAAATTATTGAGGAGGCTAAGTCCCATCCTGGGATGTAGAGCCAATGGAAGAAGAAGATTATGTGTAAAAAATAGTTGTGCTGCTGGATATTGTGGTGTTCCAAACAGAGTATTAAAATTTTGTTGTGACTCGATAGGATTAGTCGTAAGCTACATTTTAGTCAGTCAGTCAAAGATGTGGGGTGTATTTCCTGACAGACTTAAATGTGCGGTAGTAGCACCCATCTATAAAACTAGAAATATGCAAACCACTTTTAATTACGGACCTGATCGATTCCTTAGAATCTTTTGAAAAGTGTTTGAGTGAGTAGCCTATGACAGAATGTTGTCTCATTCTTACGAGCAGAATGTGTTAAATGCCTTGTAGTTTGACTTTTCATAATAGGTTTCCACTGAGAAAGTCATACGGGATCTCAAGTGAATTCTTGGCCAAGCTAAACAATAAATATTATCCTGTTGGTATAGTCTGTAACCTTGACAAAGTAACTAATAGTGTGGAACACAAAATATTATTTGACAAACTAAATTTTTATGGCATAAGTAACATCTTTCTCGAACAAATGGCATCATACCATCACAACAGAAAGCCAAGAATCACATTATCAGACTGTGCCACAAGAATGATACTAATCTCGGAATGGCGAAACATACTGTGGGCTCCCACGAAGGTTGCATTAGGATTACTTATTTTAACATGCATAAATGATCTTCTAATGACTTTAAAGAACAGTTCAAAAACTGTAACATTTGCTGCTGACATGAGCATGCTAATCAAGGTCCAAACTCAAATTAGTAGATGCAACTCAGATAATAGTGGACATTCCTCCAAGTAATTCACAGCTAACAGTTGGTCTTAATCTCTCAAAGACTCATATTATACAATTTTAAACAAGCAAAGATGACATTTTAGCACCAGAAGTAGACATCAATAGCCATGTACTGAATGAAGCAGTGTGTGAAATTCTTTGTGGTCCAGTTGGACAAAAAGTTAAAAGGGAGTCAACACATGGATAAAAATTAATCAAGAGCATTATGCCCTTAGAAGCATCTGTCATTATGTTGATCAAAAAACAAAGGTATGATCTTTCTACAGACGTAAACTCCCTGTTCTCTTAAGGAATTACCTTTTTGGTGTAGTGCGGCTGAAGTAAATAAAGTATTTGTTCAGAAGAAGTTATTGTGTAAAGTAGATAACCTCACACCTCGCAGATGTCTTTCTAAGCATTTCCAGTCTGAGCTGCCAGTAGTAGTGGTCATCATGCATGAGGTGTGCTTGCTTGTGTGGATGTGTGTTTGTTTTCTTCGGTGAAGAAGGCTTTAGCCAATAAATATAATTTGTAACAGTCTTTTCATTGTGCCTGCCTGCAGCTCAACAGACAATCTTTACAGTGACTAGCAATCTGTTTATTTCCTAATATTGTTGGTATTCCAACCTGGAGTTCAGCAGAGGAACAAACAGCTTTTTTCAGTGTTATGGCTTCCTCTCTCATTTGCTAGGTTATATTTCACTGTCATAATTACAAAGAGTATTAAGCATTTCAGTTTATTATTGCTACAGTGTATGATTTAAGTTTATATCATTTGCTTGTCTGTTTTTCATGTATAACTTGACTCATTCCATACACCTGAAGGTTCATCCTCTGAATGGTATCTATGGAATACAATGCATGAAGATATACAGTTTTCAACCTTATTCATCATCTTATATTGCTGAAGCGTAAATCGTCGCATACACATTGAGGGCATGATTTTAATTCATTGATTAAATGATTTAAATTTATTTCCTAATTTAAACTAACCCCAGAAAGCCCAGGATGGCATAACAATAATATTATTAAAAGGACAGAGTGCTGCTTACCATAATTTTTGATAATGAACCCAAATAAATTACATTCATTAAAAGCATTTTTACTGGGATTCCAGATGAAAGCTGCAGATATTTCACTGCTCCTTCTAACAGCTATTTTCAGCTAAACCAATTTTACTGAAAAAGTAAGGCTAGAGAACAATTGTGCTCAATTAGGTCAATATTTAGTTTAAAAATGTGCTATTTTAGTTATAAATTGCACTACAAAAATACATTCTTTTATTAACAAGATTTATAATAAAGAAGGTATTTTGAAAGCAGATCACGGCTCCAACTTGCTACATTCAAACTGACATGAAGTAATATAGTACAGTTTGATTGTAACTGAGGAAAAAATGTTCATTTATCCCAGTAGCCTCCTTATCTAATATCACAATGCTTGATATTGAAGATGACAATCTAATTGGGCAACTATTTTACATATGTTGCTAATGAACTGCTGAAATGTGGAAACTGTAGAGAGAGCAACAACGCTAATTGTTTAGCCCCCCCCCCCCTTTTTTTTTTTTTTTTTTTTAAAGACTTTAACTTGTAGAAAATATACTCCAAAAATTATATGGTTGAACAGTTAGTGGCAATGTAGATCCTGCATGATGTTTTCATTCACTATTCACAAATTACTCCAACATTTTATATTCCCCACATAATATTAATTGTGACCTATATACCACATTTAACCAACCAGAAATAATCATGTCGACCAAGAATCACCTTCCAACTGTACAAGGTGTGTCCAGAAACTAAGTAAAGTCTCATTCTACTACCACCGCAGCACTAGCATCACAGTTCCACACATTCAAACTCGCCTCTCTGGTTCATTGTCTTTCCACTGATGTCATTACAGCAGGATTGTGTTGTGTTTACATTTTTTAGTGATCACTCAAAACTTTTAAGACCATCTCTGAGCCTACAGAGTATGAAGCGCCTTCTGTAATATGGTTTTTGAAAGGGAAGAATTCTCAGCCGGTTAAAATTCATCAGCTTTTAGAGATATATCGTGAAAATGTAATGACATGAAATGATGAGAAAGTGGGTGGGACAATTTAATGATGGTTTAGTCGAGAAAGCAATTGAGAAAATTCGTGAAAACAGACAGTTCACAATAAAAATGGTCTATGTAGAGTTTCCAAAGATTTAGAAAATGGTTTTGCACAAGATTGTCACAAATCACTTAAATTCTTGCAAATTGTGTCCCCTTTGGGTTCTGAAAATGCTTATAGAAGTCCACAAAACAAAGTGACTGCAGTGCTTTGACATTTTGTACCGAATACTTTATGTGGGAGATGAATTCTTAAATAGAATTGCGACTGTTGATGAAATGGGTTTGTGAGGTCCCTCCAGAATCAAAACCACAGTTGATGGACTGGAGGTACTCACAATCTCCCCCACCAAAAAAAAAAAAAATCAAAACATTTCTTGCACAAAAAATTGTGCACTGCATTCAGGGCAGACTGTCTGACAACTTCCTTCCCAAAGGTGAGACTGTCAATGTGGTACAATGCTGTGAAACACTGAAAACTTAAGCACTGAATTCAAAACAAAAGGCGTGAAATACTCAGTCAAGGCTCTGTGTTGCTTTGTGACAATGTATGTCCCCATTGTTCTGGTGTCACTCAGCAATTTGGTTGGGAGCAGTTGGATCACCCATCATACAGCCCCAGTCTCGCAACTTCTGACTACCACTTGTTCTTGAACTTGAAGTGTGATTTTGGAGGAAGGCACTATGATAGCGATGGCAGTGCAAAAAATGGGGTTCAGCAGTAGCTGTTTTCATTGGCAGCATCTTTCTATGAAGAGGCATAGAAAAGTTACTTTCCTGCTGTTACAAATGTTTGAACAATTGTGACTACTACATAGACTAAGAGTTCAAGTGATGCTCTTTCTTGTGAAAATAAAGTTTGGTTTGAAAAAAAAAAAATTTTTAGACTTATTTTCCAAAATAGTATTTACTTTCCAGACATGCCTTTTATATGTATATAACAAAATAAAATACCGGATATATAAGATAAGACACTGAAAGGCTCCAAACAGATTACATAATGGTAACAGATATTTCGAAACCAGGCTTTATACTGTAAACCAGCCCCAAGACCATGTGTGTAGCCTGCACACGTAATTCATTGACTGCTGCTTAGAACTGAAGAAACTGCAGAAAGGTGGATAAATTGAAAAAAATTCAGAGGCAGTTTACAGTTTCAAAAGGAGCATTAAGCAACAATTGACAGAAATGGGGATAAGAAATACAATAGAAGATAAACAGGTAGATTGTGGTGACAGCAGAGGATCAAACAGGCAAACCATGTGGCCCAGCAGAAATCCTTGGATAACAAGTGAGATGTTAACTGATATGATGAAAGGAGAAAATATAAAAACTCAGCAAATCAAGCAGGTGACAGGAAATACACACATCTAAAAAGTGAGTGCAGAATGTACAAAATGGCCAAGAAGGAATAGCTGGACAAGAAATACAAGGCTTTAGAACCGTGTATGATTAGAGGAAAAAACTAATGTTACCTGTAGGAAAATAGAGACCTTTGGATTAAAAAGAAACAGCTCTATGAATATCAAGAGCCAGGACAGAAAGCTGAAAAGTGGAAGGAATATATAGAAGAGAAATGAGCTTCAAGTCAATGTTGTTGAATGGGAAAAAGAAGTAGGTTATGATGAGACAAATTGTGAGAATAATTTGACAGAGGACTAAATGACCTATGTTGAAAAAAGACTCTAGATGGTATTTGCTCAGAGTTATTGAGATCCTTGGGAGGGAGAGAGAGAGAGAGAGAGAGAGAGAGAGAGAGAGAGAGAGAGACATGATAGAATTATTCAACCTAGTATGCAAGATATATGAGAAAATACTCTTGGACTTCAAAAAGAAGGTAATAATTCTGAATCCATAGACAACAGGTGCTGAAAGGCATGAATACATAAGAATGCAAAATTGGCAAAAGCTGACATTGGGGAAGATCAGTTTGTGTTCCAGAGAAATGTAGGAACATGTTAGGCAAACTGACCCTAAGACTTGCCTTAGGTGATACACTTAAAGTGGGCAATCCTACCTTTAACAGATTCTTTTATGTAGATAAAACTTTCAACAATGCTGGCTCAATACACTTTTTGAAATTCTGAATGTGAGAGGAATAAAATACAGGAAGCAAAAAGTAATCTACCACTTGTACAGAAAACTAGACTGGGGTTATATAAGAACTTAAGGAAGCATTGGTAAGAAGGGAGTGAAATATTATTGTAGTACATGCCTGATGTTATTCAAACCATATGTTTAGTGATATCTAAAAGAAATGCAGACATTTTGGAAAGGGAATTATAAATTGATGAGAAGAAGTAAAAACTTTGATGTTTGTTGATGACGTTTTAATTCAGTCAGGGATGGGAAAAGATTTAGAAGAGCATTTGAACAGAATGCACAGTATTGTGAAAAGAGGTAATGAGATGAATATCAATGAAAGTAAAATGAAGGAAACAATGTAGTCAAATTAAATTAGGTGATGCTGAAGAATTAGATTAGGAAATGAAACATTAAAAGTAGTAGACAATTTTGCTATTTGGGCAATAATGTAAGTGACAATGGGCAAAGTAGACAGGACGTAAAATGAAGACCGTCAATAGCAAGATGAACATTCCTGGAAAAGAGAAATTTTTTAACTTTGTATATAAAGTTAAATCTTGGGAAGTCTAATGTGGAGAGCTGCATCAAACCAGTCTACAAATTGAAAAGCACAAGGACATAAATGACCTCTCTTATATTTGTGAAGCAAAATAGTTATTTTTGCTGACAAAACTAAGTTAAAATGGAATACAACTGACATATGTCAATAGGAGTGATTAACATTATTGTATGATCACATTTTAACATAAAACATGGTACCCACAAATCTGTATTAGACAGTGCATAACTTAACCAATAAAGGAAGAGCATAAAGTAAGGACAGTAACTAGCAAAAAATGTTAAAGAAAACAAACTATCAGTAGCCAGACTGATAAGAAATTTAATTGGAAACAACATATTAATGATACGTAGAATAAGAGTAATGTTGGTTTCTCCAGGTACTTTAGTTCAAGATGAGGAAAGGAAACTCATGTTACAACATATTTTGATATCTTAGCTATTTTTGTATGTAGTCTCTCTTCAAGTTTAAAAACATTTTATGTATGTCTCCACAAGCTTTCACATGCCTTTTGCATTCTCAGTTGCCACCAAGTTGTTGAATCAGGCACTAATGTCCTCTCTCAGTTTGTTGTCATTTCCACAGTGCTCCCTCCCCCACAAAGTCCTTCTATTTGGGAAAATGATGATAATCACTCAAGGCCAAGACCAGGCTATAAGGTTAATGTTCAGAAACTACCCATTTAAACTGTTGGAACAAATCCTCCTCCAACTCAGCAGAATGCAAGTGGGTGTTTTTGCGAAGAAGCACAATGTCAATGGACAAGAAATACGCTGCTTCTTTCAAATGGTGCAGTGTAGACTTTGTTTCTTGTGTTTTTCAATCAAACATCCATGATCTCTTCTTGCAAGCACTTTTATTTAGTCCAAATTACATTAAGAATTTGCTAAAGAGTTGATCGTGACATTTCAAGAGAGCACAAGCTCAGTCCATCAATAGTGAACCATCTATCCCACAGATGTTTACAAGGAGGCACTAGCCATGAGTACAGATTTGTTATTCATTAAAGAATTCTTATACAAAATGAATAACCAATAATGCTCTGGAATGTAATAAGTTTTATGTGTCACCTATAAAATTTAGTTCTTGTGGCATGACAGTTCTCAAAACTGACCAAAATGGCAACTTTAGAGTCTTATCCCTATTCTATTTGTGAATGGAACTGAAAAGGGAATGATTAGTAGTGGTACAAGGTACTCTCCAACACACACCATACTATAGCTTCTAGAGTATGTATGTAAATGTAGCTATAAGTATTGTATTTTATCAACAGAGCCACACTAAGCATGCATGTAATGTTAGCTTTCCACATATAAGTAAGTTATTTATACACTAAAACCATATCCAAAAACTCAAAATAAAATAATAATTGAAGTACAAGTACAATTACTCAACAAATATTTGAGATGCTAACTGTTAAAAAAAATCTTGTCATTCTAATTACTGTTTTATTTGCTTTTCTCCAGGTGCTGGGAGACTTTCTTATGGGAGATCATGGCTACATCCTTCCCTGGCAACATTGCTACTGCAGTGCAATAAAGTACATTGATGCATTTATGATGGCACTGTAATGTGTAAGAACTTACATCCCAACAAAAAAAAAAAAAAAAAGATACTGGAATTCATTTAAGTATTTGTGGAGTCAGGTACAGCCCACTTTCTCCCTGAAACTGACAGAACTGTTTCATTCTTCACCTTTTTCTAATTATTTAAATTATAGTGCTGCACACATTAAGATTGCATTGATTTATAATTTTTTAAATAACTAGAGGTCACAGATGGCATGCCTCACGAATGATGAATATAATTTACAATAATTGAGGTGTACTCTTAATTAAGCGACTGCTTGTAATATCTTGGATGTTCTACATAACATGATCTTCAATGTGTTTGAATTACTAACCTGCCCCTATCCCCTACCTTCCAAGACAAATGTATTGAAGAAAACAGTGAAAACCTCACTTGAAGACTTAGAGATTATTCAGTTGTGGCATCAATGAAGTAACCTGCTGTGGCTGCTTCTGCCTGTTAATGTGTGACATGATTCATTCCACATCCCCATAGTCTTTCCATTGTGGTGAGATTTACAGAACACAGTGTGTGAATGAATGAATGAATGAATGATAAGTGACAAACTTAGCAAGCTGGAGCTTGAAGGATGAGGATTGATTGTGGTCAGGTCCAGAACATGCAGTATATTTTGGAGTGCCCTGCTTCTCTGTTTTAGTGTACTACTGAAGATGTATGATGAGAAAATAAATGTGTAAGTGATGTTTCTTAACACTGGGCCAACAAACCGAAAAAATTGATTATGTTAGGGACAGGAAAAAGGAAAAAAGTACAAAGGAGTTATAAAACATTCTTGTCACTTCGCAACTTTGAGAAAACTGGGCAAAATTAAAAGGGTATTTACAGAAGTGAAATAGCACTGTATAATATTATTAGGAATATGTTAGGTAGTGTATTACAAAAGTCTGGAAAGCGTTACGTATACATTTGCTAATAAGTTAAAATGAGTGACATTGTTGAGTTGAACACTCCAATGATATCCCTTTTGTCAGAACCCCAAAGAATGTCTGTAGCACCTTGAAGGTGCGGCAAGCAGCTAGTGCCAAACTGAAGCATTAAATCAGTCCTTAAGCCATGTTTTGTTAGCTCAGTTCACTGCACATTACACATGCTTGTCACACATGTTCATTAAAAATTGTACTCCCCTAAACAGTAACAAGATACCATCTCCAAAGTAATTATTATTATTATTATTATTTCTTTCCTTTCTCAGATGTTATGTCTGGTTAAAAATGGAAAGTGACGCGGACCTTGATCAAGTGTGACTTCCTTTTAACTGTACGGTATATGTTACATTGCATTTAGGAACTTTCGGGTAATTGAACATGTATCAATAATTACAGATTTCTGTAGTTGTATATATACGTTTGGATGTAGTTGTATTGTGTTGATGTACTGGTGGATATTGTGTGGTATGACTCCTGTAGTTGATAGTATAATTGGTATAATGTCAACTTTATCCTGATGCCACATGTCCTTGATTTCCTCAGCCAGTTGGATGTATTTTTCAATTTTTTCTCCTGTTTTCTTCTGTACATTTGTTGTATTTGGTATGGATATCTCGATTAGTTGTGTTAATTTCTTCTTATTGGTGAGTATGATGTCAGGTTTGTTATGTGGTGTTGTTTTATCTGTTATAATGGTTCTGTTCCAGTATAATTTGTATTCATCATTCTCCAGTACATTTTGTGGTGCATAATTGTATGTGGGAATGTGTTGTTTTATTAGTTTATGTTGTATGGCAAGTTGTTGATGTATTATTTTTGCTACATTGTCATGTCTTCTGGTGTATTCTGTATTTGCTAGTATTGTACATCTGCTTGTGATGTGATCTACTGTTTCTATTTGTTGTTTGCAAAGCCTGCATTTATCTGTTGTGGTATTGGGATCTTTAATAATATGCTTGCTGTAATATCTGGTGTTTATTGTTTGATCCTGTATTGCACTCATGAATCCTTCCGTCTCACTGTATATATTGCCTTTTCTTAGCCACGTGTTGGATGCGTCTTGATCGATGTGTGGCTGTGTTAGATGAAACGGATGCTTGCCACGTAGTGTTTTCTTTTTCCAATGTACTTTCTTTGTATCTGTTGATGTTATGTGATCTAAAGGGTTGTAGAAGTGGTTATGAAACTGCAATGCTGTAGTCGATGTGTTACACTGTCCGGGTTATCTGGATACTTCCCACTAACACCAACCTGTCAGAACTTCGGAGATGGGAAATTGCCCTTCAGTATATCCTCTCTTCCTGTTACCCACCAGGCCTCAACCTCCGCTAATTTCAAGTTACCTCACCTGTCATTCAACAACATATTTGCCTCTGTACTTTCGCCTTGACTGACATCTCTGCCCAAACTCTTTGCCTTTACAAATGTCTGCTTGTGTCTGTGTATGTGCGGATGGATATGTGTTTGTGTGCGAGTGTATACCTGTCCTTTTTTCCCCCTAAGGTAAGTCTTTCCGCTCCCGGGATTGGAATGACTCCTTACCCTCTCCCTTAAAACCAACATCCTTTCGTCTTTCCCTCTCCTTCCCTCTTTCCTGATGAAGCAACCGTTGGTAGCGAAAGCTTGAAATTTGTGTGTATGTTTGTGTTTGTTTGTGTGTCTATCAACATGCCAGCGCTTTCGTTTGGTAAGTTACATCATCTTTGTTTTTAGATATATTTTTCCCACGTGGAATGTTTCCCTCTGTTATGTCCATAATGTAGGTTTTTTATGTCGATAAATCCCCTTCCTCCTTCCTTTCTGCTTAATGTGAATCTTTCTGTTGCTGAATGTATGTGACATATTCTATATTTGTGGGATTGTGATCGTGTAAGTGTATTGAGTGCTTCTAGGTCTGTGTTACTCCATTTCACTACTCCAAATGAGTAGGTCAATATTGGTATAGTATAAGCATTTATAGCTTTTGTCTTGTTTCTTGCTGTCAATTCTGTTTTCAGTATTTTTGTTAGTCTTTGTCTATATTTTTCTTGTAGCTCTTCTTTAATATTTGTATTATCGATTCCTATTTTTCGTCTGAATCCTAGATATTTATAGGCATCTGTTTTTTCCATCGCTTCTATGCAGTCGCTGTGGTTATCCAATATGTAATCTTCTTGTTTAGTGTGTTTTCCCTTGACTATGCTATTTTTCTTACATTTGTCTGTTCCAAAAGCCATATTTATATCATTGCTGAATACTTATGTTATCTTTAGTAATTGGTTGAGTTGTTGATTTGTTGCTGCCAGTAGTTTTAGATCAACCATGTATAGCTAATGTGTGATTTTGTGGTGGTATGTTCCAGTAATATTACATCCATAATTTGTATTATTTAGCATGTTGGATAGTGGGTTCAGAGCAATGCAGAACCAGGAAGGACTTAATGAGTCTCCATGGTATATTCCACACACAATCTGTATTGGCTGTGATGTGATATTATTTGAATTTGTTTGGATATTAAGTGTAGTTTTCCATTACTATGTTTAGGAACTGTATCAATTTAGGATTTACTTTGTATATTTCCAATATTTGTAGTAACCATGAGTGGGGTACACTATCAAAAGCTTTTTGGTAATCAATGTATGCCTAGTGTAGCAACCTTTCTTTTAGATTGATATGTCACCTCTGCGTCTATTATCAGTTGCTCTTTACATCCTCGTGCTCCTTTGCAGCAGCCTTTTTGTTCTTCATTTATAATTTTGTTCTGTGTTGTATGTGTCATTAATTTTTGTGTAATGACTGAAGTTAATATTTTGTATATTGTTGGTAGGCATGTTATGGGGCAATATTTTGCTGGGTTTGCTGTGTCTGCTTAGTCTTTAGGGTTCAGATAAGTTATTCCTTGTATAAGTGTATCAGGGACTGTGTATGGGTCTGCAATGTAACTGTTAAGTAATTTAGTTAGATGTGAATGTGTTGAGGTTAACTTCTTTAGCCAGAACTTTGCTATTTTATCTTTTCCAGGGGCTTTCCAATTGTGCATAGAATTAATTGCTTGGGTGACTTCATGTTGCAAAATTATCACTTCAGGCATTTGTGGTATCATCTTGTATGTGTCTGTTTCTGCTTGTATCCACCGTGCATGTCTGTTATGTTGTACCGGGTTTGGCCATATGTTGCTCCAGAAGTGTTCCATGTCTGTTATGTTTGGTGGATTGTCTATTTTAATGTGTGTGTTATCTATTGTCTGGTAAAATTTATTTTGGTTTGTGTTGAATGTTTAGTTTTGTTTCCTTCTATTTTCACTTTTTTCTATCTTCTATTATTATTATTGTTATTATTATTATTCTTTCCTTTCTCAGACATTATTATTATTATTATTATTATGTGTGATTGGACCATGCAAGCCTTATGATTCAGTTTTTCTGAGGTCCCATGCAGCTCTCATTTTTCTCTCTCTATGAATTCTCTTTCTTTTTTCAGTCCATTTTGTTCCTGCATTCTTTGCAGTTTCATTCTCTGAATTCACTTACCATCTGTCAATTTTTTGTTGGCTAAAGGGCTTCTGTCTAAAAGCTGCAAGGAATTTACCTGGGCACTTTCTGTTTTTTGTGATTTGTGAATCTCATGTACAGCTTTCAATCACCTTTTGTGACTTTTGAATACAGGATATAGCTTTCAATTGTTCTATGTATGTTAAAATCTTGTAGGTAAGTCATGTTGCTGAGTGCCCATGGATGTTCCCCTTAATTTTCTATCTCCTTTTCAGTGAAACAGTTTGAGAATTTTTTTGTTATTTTCTGATTTTTGTCTATAGCCATAAACCTTTATGCCTGTGCCAAGAATTTTGCATTCCTGTTTCCAGATGTTTTCCATGTCTTTCTTTTATGTGAAGTCTGAGAGTACTGCTGGCATACAGCATTTCAGCCTGATATTTAAATGTGTGACAAGAGATTTTTAGTTGTGGATATCATGAGTTCTTCCATATGCCTTCTTGAGTTTCTGTATGTGTATCCTCCATGCTATTTTTTCTCTTCTCAGAGATCTCACCTAGGTGCTTCACATACAGAACTCTCTCTGTCTGAATATACTTTGTAGACAGTTTTTGGATGCAAGGTTTTGAACACATGATTTGTGCTTTCATGGAAGAAATTTTTTAAGCAAACTTTTAAGCACATTCTTTGAGGGTTTTTATGTGTTTCATTGCAGTGACCTGTCAGTGCTAATATGGCCAAGTCATCTGCAGAAGTTAGGCATGAAATTTTGATTTCATCTTTCTGTAATTCTAATTGTATGGGTCTCTGCTAGTTTAGAATTTTCCATTTGTTTTTTTCGCATTCTCAGATGACTCTCTCCAGAATCATGTTAAAGAGGAGTGAAAACAGATTGTTACCCTGCCAGAAACATGTTTTGATCAGTAAGATACAGATATTTTGCTGAAGAATATCACTTTCCTATATTGGCGTGGGTCTGTTTATTTATATTTAGAATTTTAGGATTCAGCCATTGTACTTTGAGCACAGAAATGAGAGATTGCTTGTTAGTTAGTGTTAAAAAAAAAATAAACAGATGATTCGGCTGTCTCTGACTGCTTTGTATTTAGTATTGTTTTTACATTGAAGATTTGTTCTGCACATCACTAAAGAGGGCAGAAGCTTGCTTGGTTCAAGGTACTCTCCATTATTTTTATACTTAGTTGTTGTTCTGTTATTGTGACAGGCTGAGGAAATTGACTTGAAGGAGAGAAATTTTTTTGGCAGTTGTTCATATTTGTTTTGTGCCCGATCTTGTACAATGGATGAATGAAGATATATTTCCAGTCTTTATTATTATTACTGATTATTAATATCTTTGCTGCAGTTATGTTAGGACTCACCACATTTTTGCTAAGATGGATCATGAGTTATGCAATACACAGCATTAACTGAAAACTTGCAAAATTTATTGCTTTCTCTCCACTCTCTTTGCCTTGTATCCATTTGCATCTTTTTGAGCTATTTATTTATCGTTCAGATATCCTCTTAACTTTGTCAAGGTTACCTATCTTCATCCAGTGTGATGCAGCCTTGGAGCTGACAGGTGTGTCAAACACTTCAAATATCAGATACAGTTATCCCAGTAGTTTCAAAACTTCATATTTCTGAACCTGGCACACAGTTGTGTGTTCCACACGAGACAGAGGTAGTGTACCTACATTCGGGCTGCAAAGCACATGAAATTCACAACAACATTAGAAGTAAAATAATTTCCACATAGACTATGTGTCCCTATCTATGGTTCAGAATAAGTTTTATGCTCTGTTGCAAGAGTATACAAAGGTTAACAGTAGAGAGCAGGCAGCAATCTGGAAATCCTCATGTATCCGAAAACCTAACTCTTAATTTTGTAGTAAATAAATCTAGACATTGCCCAAAAATGCTCGCTTTATTTGAAGTATGAGGTAAAAAAAAAAGCTTAATAGGGTAAGAGAAGGCATAATGGTTTTTCTTTTTTCATGCAGCTGTTTTTCTGCCAAAATGTACACAAGTATAAAATAATCTAGAAGTAAATTTCAGAACTGTCAGTGTAAGTGGCTGTAACTGATTTGCTGTTAATGTTTAACCTGACTCATTCCAAATGTGTGTACAGGAGCGATACTGTTACTTATGTATGCCCGTCCACCACGGCAAGGTTGAATGATTCAATATTATGAAAAGGAAAATCGCTGCTCACCATATAGTGGAGATCCTGAGTCATAGACGGACACAACAAAAAGACTGTCACAATATAAGATTTTCGGCCAACCTCTCAAGTGTGTTGCAACCCAAATTCAATGGAGCCTGCAGAGGCCAGGTTAGCATCAGATAATTTGTTTAATTTGCAAAGGGTGGCATAATGACTATGCATCCCAATCTATGGTTCAGAATAAGTTTTATGCTCTGTTGCAAGAGTATACAATGCAGCCCCTTTGGCTTTAAACAGCAGAGCTCAGCGCGTATTCACCAGTACTTCTCCAGCTGTACTCACCTGAAGATGGCCAAAAGACTTTGTGCCGAAATATCGTGGCAAGATGTTACTGACTTACGGCAGTTCTCCTGTGTTTTTATGGAACAAACAGTACGCCGTGAAAATTTCAAACATCACAGAGTTTTATACTTTGGTTCCAAAATTTTGTGCCTGCAGGTTTATTGCATCATATATCATAGGGCCATATTTTTTTGAAGAGACAGGCGCTCCTGGTCCTGTTGGCTGTACCATCACTGGTAAGTGCTATGAGTGTCTTTTGAGCAACCACACCAGTCCAGATCTCTAACAGTGTGAATGTGTGGATGGGATCATTTTTATGCAAGATGGTGCACCTCCACACATTGCAAATCCAGTTAAGCAGCTGCTGAAGCACCATTTCGGAAATGCTAGAATTATCAGCCACCATTTCCCTACAGCCTGGCCATCCTGATCACCTGATCTTAATCCATGTGACTTCTGGCTGTGAAGCTATCTGAAAGATGTTGTGTTCAGTGTTCTGATTGCAAACTTAGCTGCATTGAAGGCATGCATTGCACAACACATTCTGAACGTGACCCCAGAAACACTTCGATCAGTTGTGGAACATGCTGTTTCTCGATTTCAACTTGTTGCAGGAAACGGTGGACAGCATACTGGACATGTTTTGCGACAGTCATATGGAAATTAATAATCCGATTTGATTTTGATTGGTGCTTTTTGTGCAGTATTGCAGGACAATTAAAAGCCCATGTGATTGATGCTTTTTAAGTGGTTTTTGGCCTCAGGACAATTAAAAACTTATTTTTCCCATCTGATGTGATACAACCTTGCCGTGGTGGATGGGCATACATAAGTAACAGTATCACTCCTGTAAACACATGCATACTGAGTAGAACAGTTTGTTTAACATCAAATGCACACCTTAGGCATTGTTGTACAAGTCATTTGTCATTTGTAGTTGACCACTATTAAATCATGATGCTTACAGCGCTATCTATTGCTACATTTTGTAACTATTTATTTCTCTTCTGCCATATGTTTTCCCCCTTCTCTGGTAATATTCCATTGCAATTTGACATCATTCTGACCAGTGGTGTTATTTCTAAAGCCATTTGAAAGTTTAACTTTTAATTATAATCACCCTTTATTTTAGTATCCACAGGATCATTGTCCATGGATTTTCTAATAATTATTGTTCTGATAATCTTCCAGACTTAATGAATCCAGCCCAGCCTTCAAGCAGCATTTCAAACTTTGGTTAGATACGGTACAACCTATGGTGATGGATGTTGCACCACTTCTGACTGCATGCCATCAGGACCAGGAGACCTTGCATCTTTAGCTTGGGCACTGTTAGTGCAATCCACTCTTCTATATTTGGATAAACAATCATATTTGCTGTGTAATTTTGTTCCATTTCTGCTGTGAGCAAAGTTTCAATTACTTGGTCTGTTTGGATGACAATGTATGCTGTTTGTCTCCATTCCCAAGTCAATTCACAGATGTCTAGTAATAGGTTGGCCAATATCATGAGGGGTCTTCACTTTTGCACTGAATATTTTGTATGGCACTCACCATATGCTGTTTTCTAATTATGTACTTAGATACTACTTCCACTTATCCTTTCTTGTATTAGACACAGCTGATTTATGCCTATTTTTACTTTCTTTAGTTAATTGTAAATGTACTCACTTCTAAAGTCGAGGCTGCTTATAAACTCTTGTGCAACCCATTACCACGGTCTTCAGTCTGAAGACTGGTGTGATACAGTTCCCCATGCCAGACTATCCTGTGCAAGTGTCTTCATCTCTGTGTAACCACCACAACTACATCCATATGAACCTGATTACTGTACTCCTGCCTACATCTATCTCTACGATTTTCATCACCCACATTTCCCTCCATTAGTGAATTGACTATTCCTTGATGCCCCAGGATGTGTCCTATCAAGAGATTCCTTCTTTTAGTCAAGCTGTGCCACAGATATTTTTCCTCAGTCTGAGTCAGTGCTTCATCATTAATTATTCAATCTACCCATCTAATCTTAAATATTTTTCTGTAACAACACAATTCAAAAGCTTTTCTTCTCTTCTCATTTCAACTGTTCATCATCCATGTTTCACTTCCACAGAATGCTACACTCCAAACATAATACTATCAGAAAAGACTTCCTACCCTTAAATTTCTTTTTTCAGAAATGCTTTTCTCACCATCATCAGTCTGCATTTCATATCTGTAGTAAACAAAATAAACCATGACCAGGAAACACTGGCCAACCAGCTCAGGGTTTCAATGATGAATCACTGAAAACCATGAAAGATAATAACTGTGATGGGCAAACAACATGACAGCACAACAGAATGACAAGTCTGGAGTGAAAAACAAAATCGAGAGCCCAGACATAGCAGTGCCTGGAACCAAGCAACACTGCATACAAGGAATGAGCGCAGTCAGAGTACGACTGAGCTCCAGGAACCCATGCTGCTAGCTTTAAAGCATGGCCAAGGGTGCCTACAGGCTCATGTGTGTGGCATGATGCTGAAGCAGCAACAGCATCACTCACAAACACCTAGCAGCTGTGTCTAGGTCCATGAGTTCTGGTTGGCTTTCAAACTCGTTGGGCCAGAATACCAGACACCTCCTTCCCCCAACCCAACCCCCATCCCCGAAATGAATGTGAAGAGGCTGAAGCGCCATGGATGATGTTTCAGAATGTGAACCAGTGGTGTGGTTGGTGTCCCAGCAGAAGAGCCTATCACCTGGGAGAAGGAATGCGGAACGTTTGATGGTGCATTGGGGAAGAGTGATGAGGGACAGATGCTGCAGTGAGGTCTCACCCTCTAAACCCACATCCACAGGAAATGCCGATGGTGCCCTGTAGTGCAAATTGTACCCATGTAGTTGAGGGGTTTGGAAGGGTGGCCACTCCAACTCCAAATGACCTACTGAAGGGTGCACAGTCAGTAGACAGAGTATTGACCCTCATAAGGTGCAGCCCATGGGTAGCTGCCACTGTAGCTGGCACCCACAAAGCTTTCGCTCCACTTGAATGTGTCCAGACTGCTGAACCTGTGGGGTATTGTCCAGCATGTTTGATCTGGGGATCCGAGAGTTGTGGTGCCAGGAGGTGGAGGATAGTACTTGGCTGTCACCCATGGAGGAGATCCACTGGGTTACAGTCATGGACAGGAGTGGTTCTGTAGGTGCTCAGGAACATTGTGAGTGTTGCTGTGGTGGAGGATGTGCCCACTGCTTTGAACATTTGTTGTTTGAATATACATGCCATCTGCACCACTTCCTCATTGGAGGATGAGTGAAAAGGTGGGATAAATAAGTGTTCAATGACACTGGTCTCACAGAACTGTTCTAAGGCTCTCACCTTGAATTGGGGCCCACTCTCAGACATGAGGGTGCAGTGAAGCACTTTGACAGCGAGAATCTGGATAAGTGCATTGAATGTGGCGGTCATAGTGCTGGACACCACACTAAACACAGAGGGATAGTTGCAATAAGTGTCCAGAAAAGAACGAGCAAAATCCAGATGAATGTTGTCCCAGGGCCAACAGGGAGAGGGTCATGGGGCGGAAGACTGAAGCGCAGCAGCCTGATATTGGCCATACGCAGAACAGCTGTGCACCATGACCCAGTCCTGTCCAGTATGCATGTCACCTGGCAAGGGCTTACATCTGCAACATAACCTAATGCCCACAATGGAGGAATTCTGAGATACAAGAGTATAAGATAGTTGGGACAGTGACATGGTGGGTATCAACCTCCCCATCCAGCAGGAGCACGCCAGAGACAACAGACAAATGATAAGAAAGGCAAGCTCAAGTCTGGAGTTCTGGACCAGCAGATAAGCCTGGAGTTCTGGACCAGCAGATTGGGAAAAATAAGTGAGCCACCCATACAGCACATATTGCATGACACACTGCAAGATTGAGTTACAGCACATTTGCCACGATGTAACATTAATGGTAAACCCATCCAAGGTGCAGCGCATTCTATGTCAGTGTGGAAACAGCGGATCTCCTGTTGGTCAAAAGCTGGGTCTTGTCCTGAGGGTAGATGAGAGAGCGCATCAATGTTTATGTGTTGTGAAATATGCTTGTACTTAATGGTGTAATTGTAAGAACTAAAGAAAAGAGCCCTAAGCTGGAGCCTTCAAGCCATTTGCTCAGGAAGCTGAGAGCATGGCCCAAGGAGTGCTACCAATGGTTTATGGTCAGTAATGAGGGTAAACTTAGCCCAAAGAGGTACACATGGAATTTCTTAACACTGAAGATAATTGCTAAAGCCTTCTTCTCAATCTGTGAGTAGTTTCTTTGAGCAGGCATCAGTATCCTCAACATATTGGTGATGGGTTACTCAGTTCCATCACTGTTATCGTGCACCAGCACTGCACCAGTGTCATAGGGGGAAGCATCAGCAGCCAAAACAAGGGGACATGATACAGAAAAGGGCATAAGGCTTTGTCCATGTATTCTGGTGGGCTTTTGAACTCATCGGGACGAAATACCAGATACATACTCCTGACAACCACCACCAATCCCAAAATGGGTAATAGGCTCTAAAGTGCTCTGGATGGTGTTTTGGAACTGAACGTCTTTCTTATGCAACCGGTTGAGTGGGTGCATACTGTGTGCTGCTTGTAGAAGGAACTTACAATAATAATAATCCCCTTTACCCAAAAAAGCCTGCAACTTCTGTAGTTTTTGGGGACAGGGAGAGAGCCAACAGCCAAAATGTTATGGTCAGTAGGCTGTATCCTGTCATTGTTGAGCAACTGTCTAAGATACTCCAATTGCTCACAAAAAAATAAAATAAAGTAAATGTAAAAACAAACTTGCATTTGTGTAGGCAGCACTTGAGCCTTGCACCATGCAACATAGTAAAGAGGGTGCAGAGGTTGCGCATATAGCAACCATAACTATTAGGTTATCTAGGTAAATGGTACAAGTGGGAATGGACAAGGTTAACTGTTGCAGGTATACCTGGAAGATTGCCAGAGCAGAAGGTATCCCAAAGGGCAAACATTTGTATTTGTACAAGCCAAATGGTGTATTGATGACCGTATTGCATTGTAATTCCTCATCCACTGGGATCTGTAGATAAGCATTGGCAAGGTCTATCATACAAAAATATTAACCACTGACAAGCTTTGTGAGAAGGTGATATGGGGAAGGTTTGCACATGAGCCTGGACACTTATTGTTGACCCAAAATCTGTACAGAGCCAGAGGGAGTCATTTGGTTTTTTAACCATCATCAGGGTTGTGGTTCAAGCACTGGTTTTGACAGATTCAATCACCACAGCTCTGTGAAGGTGATAGAGTTCACGCTTAACCATCATCTGTAGGGAGACTGGAAGTGGACTTGCCTGACAGAAATAAGGCACTGCATTTGGGCATAGAGAAATACGCACCTTGAAACTGGTGGTGCACACAACATCAGTTTCAAACAGAAATGCAAACGAAGCATGAAGGTTATCAAGTTCCTGGAAGGGAACCGTGTCTGAGACTATCTGAAATTTGCTCATCCAAGCACATCCAGGCCAAAAATGTTGCCAGCTGACCAGCCGAGGGACTATTGACAACAAACATTGTTACTGGTAGTGAACATTGCAGTAGTTGCGAAATGACCTCTTATGGGAATTGAGCTGCCACCATTGCAACCAATTTGCAGGAGGGCAGAGTCACCCCTGGGTAACCCAGATGAGGAAATGTTGGTAAGTTCATGAGGGAAACCATTACTCCTGTGTCTACATGTAAATGAACGTCCTGATTTGCAATCATGAGAGCTGTATATATAGGCCTAGTTTAGACAAGAAGAAAATAGAGGCTTTCGAAATGTGGTGCTACATGACCACCTTGGTAGCAGGAAGACTTCCCTGGGCAAAAATGGCTTATAGTTCTTGCACCATCCCTTGACAAAAGTGTTAAGAGGGGTTTGACTTCCCAACGCATGACATCTGACAGTTGGGAGGTGCTCATACTTCCCACAATGGGTGAAGTGCCCGCAGCGATCTGGACAGTCTGCACATTGGTGTGTTGTGAAACAGTCATGAAACATTGGGAAAACAAATTATGAGAATTTCATCCCCTTGGTGGCAGCTGAACTACTGACACCTGCGGACAAGCCATGTTGTTGTTGTTGTTGTTGTTGTTGTGGTCTTCAGTCCAGAGACTGGTTTGATGCAGCTCTCCATGCTACCCTATCCTGTTCAAGCTTCTTCATCTCAATGTACCTACTGCAACCTACATCCTTCTGAATCTGCTTAGCATATTCATCTCATGGTCTCCGTCTATGATTTTTACCCTCCACACTGCCCTCCAATAGTAAATTGGTGATCCCTTGATGCCTCAGAACATGTCCTACCAACCTATCCCTTCTTCTAGTCAAGCTGTGCCACAAATTCCTCTTCTCCCCAATTCTATTCAACGCTTCCTCATTAGTTATGTGATCTATCCATCTAAGCTTCAACATACTTCTGTAGCACCACATTTCGAAAGCCTCTATTCTCTTCTTCTCTAAACTATATATCATCCATGTTTCACTTCCATACCCTTCACTTCCATACACTCCATACAAATACTGTCAGAAAAGACTTCCTGACACTTAAATCTATACTCAATGTTAACAAATTTCTCTTCTTCAGAAATGATTTCCTTGCCATTGCCAGTCTACATTTTATATCCTCTCTACTTCGTCCATCATCAGTTATTTTGCTCCCCAAATAGTAACACCCATCTACTACTTTAAGTATATCATTTCCTAATCTAATTCTCCCAGCATCACCTGATTTAATTCAACTACATTCCATTATCTTTGTTTTGCTTTTGTTGATTTTCATATTATATCCTCCTTTCAAGACACTGTCCATTCTGTTCAACTGCTCTTCCAGGTCCTTTGCTGTCTCTGACAGAATTACAATGTCATTGGAAAACCTCAAAGTTATTATTTCTTCTCCCTGGACTTTAATTACTACTACAATTTTTTCTTTTGTTTCCCGTACTGCTTGCTCAATATACAGATTGAATAAAATTGGGGACAGGCTACAACCCTGTCTCAGTCACTACCCAACCACTACTTCCCTTTCATGCCCCTCGACTCTTATAACTGCCACATGGTATCTGTACAAATTGTAAATAACCTTTCATTCCCTGTAATTGACCACTGCCACCTTCAGAATTTGAAAGAGAAATTGTTAAAAGCTTTCTCTAAGTCTTCAAATGCTAGAAATGTAGGTTTGCCGTTCCTTAATATATCTTCTAAGATAAGTTGTAGGGTCAGTATTGTCTCACATGTTCCAACATTTCTACTGAATCCAAACTGATCTTCCACAAGGTCTGTTTCTACCAGATTTTCCATTTGTCTGTAAAGAATTCACGTCAGTGTTTTGCAGCCGTGACTTATTAAACTGATAGTTTGGTAATTTCCACATCTGTCAACAACTGCTTTCTTTGGGATTGGAGTTATTATATTCTTCTTGAAGTCTGAGGGTATTTCGCATGTCTCATACATCTTGCTCACCAGATGGTAGAGCTTTGTCAGAGCTGGCACTCCCAAGGCTATCAGTAGTTCTAATGGAATGTTGTCTACACCCGGGGCCTTGTTTCGACTCAGGTCTTTCAGTGCTCTGTCAAACTCTTCACGCAGTATCATATCTCCCATTTCATATTCATCTACATTCTCTTATATCTACATAATATTGTTCTCACGAACATTTCCTTTGTATAGACCCTCTATGTATTCCCTCCACCTTTCTGATTTCCCTTCTTTGCTTAGAACTGGTTTTATATCTTGATACTCATACAAGTGGTTCTCTTTTCACCAAAGGTCTCTTTAATTTTCCTGTAGGCAGTATCTACTTTACCCCTTGCGATATATGCCTCTACATCCTTTCAGTTGTTCTCTAGCCATCCCTGCTTAGCAATTTTGCACTCCCTGTCGATTTTATTTTTGAGGCGTTTTTATTCCTTTTTGCCTGCTTCATTTATTGAATTTTTATATTTTCTCCTTTCATCAATTAAATTCAGTATTTCTTCTGTTACCCAATGATTTTCTGAAAGTATTTGTATGGAGTGTAGCCATGTATGGAAGTGAAACATGGACAATAACTAGTATGGATAAGAAGAGAATAGAAGCTTTCGAAATGTGGTGCTACAGAAGAATGCTGAAGATAAGGAGGGTAGATCCCGTAACTAATGAGGAGGTATTGAATAGGATTGGGGAGAAGAGAAGTTTGTGGCACAACTTGACTAGAAGAAGGGATCGGTTGGTAGGACATGTTTTGAGGCATCAAGGGATCACAAATTTAGCATTGGAGGGCAGCGTGGAGGGTAAAAATCGTAGAGGGAGACCAAGAGATGAATACACTAAGCAGATTCAGAAGGATGTAGGTTGCAGTAGGTACTGGGAGATGAAGAAGCTTGCACAGGATAGAGTAGCATGGAGAGCTGCATCAAACCAGTCTCAGGACTGAAGACCACAACACAACACACCCAATGATTTCTACTAGCCCTTGTCTTTTTTCCTACTTGATCCTCTGCTGTCTTCACTATTTCATCTCTTAATGCTGCCCATTCCTCTTCTACTCTATTTCTTTCCCCCATTCTTGTCAGTTGTTCCCTAATCCTCTCTCTGAAACTCTCTACAACCTCTGGTTCTTTCAGTTTATCTAGGTCCCATCTCCTTAAATTACTA
Source organism: Schistocerca piceifrons (assembly GCF_021461385.2). NCBI lineage: Eukaryota > Metazoa > Arthropoda > Insecta > Orthoptera > Acrididae > Schistocerca > Schistocerca piceifrons. The sequence continues at coordinate 401,142,982 of NC_060141.1, read as the reverse complement.
CCTTTCTGTAGTTTCTTCAGTTTTAGTCTACAGTTCATAACCAATAAATTGTGGCCAGAGTCCACATCTGCCCCTGGAAATGTCTTACAATTTAAAACCTGGTTTCTATATCTCTGTCTTACCATTATATGATCTATCTGAAGTCTTCTACTGTCTCCAGGCCTCTTCCACATATACAGCCTTCTTTCATGATTTTTAAACCAAATGTTAGCTACGATTAAGTTACGCTCTTTGCAGAATTCTACCAGACAGCTTCCTCTTTCATTCCTTACCCCCATTCCATATTCACCTACTACTTTTCCTTCTCTTCCTTTTCCTGCTATCAAATTCCAGTCCTCCATGACTATTAAATTTTTGGCTCCCCTCACTATCTGAATAATTTCTTTTACCTCTTCATACATTTCTTCAATCTCTGCATCACCTGCAGAGCTAGGCGGCATATAAACTTGTACTACTGTGATATGCGTGGGCTTCATGTCTATCTTGCTTACAATAATGTGTCCACTATGCTGTTCATAGGAGCTCACCTGCGCTCCTATTTTTTTATTCATTATTAAACCTACTCCTGCATTACCTCTACTTGATTTTGTATTTATAACCCTATTTTTTTATTCATTATTAAACCTACTCCTGCATTACCTCTACTTGATTTTGTATTTATAACCCTGTATTCACCTGACCAAAAACCTTGTTCTTCCTGCCACTGAACTTCACTAATTCCCACTATATCTCAGTTTAATCTATCCATTTCCCTTTTTAAATTTTCTAACCTACCTGCCTGATTAAGGGATCCAACATTCGACGCTCCAATCCATAGAACACCAGTTATGTTTCTCTTGATAACGATGTCCTCCTGAGTAGTCCTCACCTGGAGATCCAAATGGGGAACTATTTAACCTCCAGAATATTTTACCCAAGAGGATGCCATCATCATTTAACCATACAGTAAAGCTGCATGCAAAAGCACGGCCGTAGTTTCCCCTTGCTTTCAGCTGTTCGCAGTACCAGCACAGTAAGACCATTTTGGTTAATATTATAAGGCCAGATCAGTCTGTCATCCAGACTGTTGCATGATTTTCAAAATATCATCCTAAAACGGGTTATCCAGCTTGAGGGCTGCCATGCATACTTTCAGATTGGGAGCCAATTGGACACCACATCTCATGCAAGTGAAATCACAATGTTGATTCAGTCCTTGCAGAGCCACCACTCACGAGTGATGTGACTGACCCGGTTGCTTGTGGTACTGATGGAACACAAAGTATGATGCAACAACATGGAATCGTGGTGAATAACAGTTCAATGGCAACAAACTCATCTCCTCGAATGTGAGTGCAACCCGATTTGTGATGGAAGCCAACTTCTTTTGTAAGAAAAATGTGTATGGGAAGCCCAAGAAAAGAACAGCAACTGCTTTGAGGGCATCATCAGAAATCCAAAAGGCAGCAAAGTGCTGTTTCAGCCACTGAAAGTATATGTCCCATTCTTCTTTTATGTCATTAAATGGTGGAAATGCTAGTGGGTGGGACTGGGAAGTAACCACAGCCTGAATAGGTTGTGAACCCTGCACATGCAAGTATTCTGACAAAAGTTGAATTTTCTGGCATAACAAATCGGTCTGCTGCTGCAGATGTTGTTCCATGAGCTGCACGAGTTTCACGTCCATACGACACTGTTAACCTTTTTCCTTGTTGTCAATTATAGCAACCACAATTGGACATGATCAGGAGATGCTGGCCGACCGGCCGAGATTGGCAATGATGAGTCGCCAAAAACGACAGAACATAACAACGGCTATGGACAAACAACAAGACAACACAAAAAAAGACAAGTCCAGAGTGTAAACCAAAATAAAGAGCCTAGACATAGTAATAACTGCAATTATATGCCCCATCTTTAAGAAGAATGATCCCCTTGTCTGTGATAACTACAGAGGAATTGCCCTACTCGATGTCACGTATAAAATTTTGTCGATGTGTATACTACACAGACTGATTCCCATAACCGAAGAACTGATTGGGGACTACCAATGTGGTTTCCGCACTAACAGATCCACTTTGGATCACTTATTCACATTGAGACAAATAAATGAGAAGGCATGGGAATTTAATGTAGATATCCATATTCTATTTATAGACTTCAAGAAGGCCTATGATAGCATACACCGACAGACACTCTTAAACACCATGAAAGAATTTGAAATACCATTAAAATTAATCAAATTAGTTAAAATGTGTTTGGAAGAAACCATATGCAAAGTTAAGACACCTGCAGGAGAGACTGAAAATTTTAAGGTGTACACTGGACTGAGACAAGGGGATGCCATCTCACCTATTCTATTTAATATTATCTCTCTGCTGGAAGTATCACTTTGCCACGAAGAAAAATGATCCTAATCCTACTCCTAATGATCCGACTCCTCAAGACACCATTCAAATTGAACCCTGCCTGGAACAGTTCCGTCCTCCGTCACAGCGGGACCCACCTCCTCTTCCTCAAAATCACCCTCTCCAAACCTTCCACGAATTTCTGACTTCCAGCCTTGCATCTCAATCCTTCTTAAAAAACCTTAATCCTACACCCAACATCACCACTGCTGAAGCCCAGGCTATCCGTGATCTGAAGGCTGACCGATCCATCGTCATTCTTCCGGCGGACAAGGGTTCCACGACCGTGGTACTTGATCGTCGGGAGTATGTGGCTGAGGGACTGCGTCAGCTTTCAGACAACACCACATACAAAGTTTGCCAAGGTAACCCCATTCCCGATGTCCAGGCGGAGCTTCAAGGAATCCTCAGAACCTTAGCCCCCCTGCAAAACCTTTCACCTGACTCCATCAACCTCCTGACCCCACCGACACCCCGCACCCCTACCTTCTACCTTCTTCCTAAAATCCACAAACCCAATCATCCCGGCCGCCCCATTGTAGCTGGTTACCAAGCCCCCACAGAACGTATCTCTGCCTACGTAGATCAACACCTTCAACCCATTACATGCAGTCTCCCATCCTTCATCAAGGACACCAACCACTTCCTTGAACGCCTGGAATCCTTACCCAATCTGTTACCCCCGGAAACCATCCTTGTAACCATTGATGCCACGTCCTTATACACAAATATTCCGCACGTCCAGGGCCTCGCTGCGATGGAGCATTTCCTTTCACGCCGATCACCTGCCACCCTACCTAAAACCTCTTTGCTCATCACCTTAGCCAGCTTCATCCTGACCCACAACTTCTTCACTTTTGAAGGCCAGACATACCAACAATTAAAGGGAACAGCCATGGGTACCAGGATGGCCCCCTCGTACGCCAACCTATTCATGGGTCGCTTAGAGGAAGCCTTCTTGGTTACCCAAGTCTGCCAACCCAAAGTTTGGTACAGATTTAGTGATGACATCTTCATGATCTGGACTCACAGTGAAGAAGAACTCCAGAATTTCCTCTCCAACCTCAACTCCTTTGGTTCCATCAGTTTCACCTGGTCCTACTCCAAATCCCATGCCACTTTCCTTGACGTTGACCTCCACCTGTCCAATGGCCAACTTCACACGTCCGTCCACATCAAACCCACCAACAAGCAACAGCACCTCCATTATGACAGCTGCCACCCATTCCACATCAAACGGTCCCTTCCCTACAGCCTAGGTCTTCGTGGCAAACGAATCTGCTCCAGTCCAGAATCCCTGAATCATTACACCAACAACCTGAAAACAGCTTTCGCATCCCGCAACTACCCTCCCGACCTGGTACAGAAGCAAATAACCAGAGCCACTTCCTCGTCCCCTCAAACCCAGAATCCCCCACAGAAGAACCACAAAAGTGCCCCACTTGTGACAGGATACTTTCCGGGACTGGACCAGACTCTGAATGTGGCTCTCCAGCAGGGATACGACTTCCTCAAATCCTGCCCTGAAATGAGATCCATCCTTCATGAAATCCTCCCCACTCCGCCAAGAGTGTCTTTCCGCCGTCCACCTAACCTTCGTAACCTGTTAGTTCATCGCTATGAAATCCCCAAACCACCTTCCCTACCCTCTGGCTCCTATCCTTGTAACCGCCCCCGATGCAAAACCTGTCCCATGCACCCTCCCACCACCACCTACTCCAGTCCTGTAACCCGGAAGGTGTACACGATCAAAGGCAGAGCCACGTGTGAAACCACCCACGTGATTTACCAACTGACCTGCCTACACTGTGATGCATTCTATGTGGGAATGACCAGCAACAAACTGTCCATTCGCATGAATGGACACAGGCAGACAGTGTTTGTTGGTAATGAGGATCACCCTGTGGCTAAACATGCCTTGGTGCACGGCCAGCACATCTTGGCACAGTGTTACACCGTCCGGGTTATCTGGATACTTCCCACCAACACCAACCTATCCGAACTCCGGAGATGAGAACTTGCCCTTCAGTATATCCTCTCTTCTCGTCATCCGCCAGGCCTCAATCTCCGCTAATTTCAAGTTGCCGCCACTCATACCCACCTGTCTTTCAACAACTTCTTTGCCTCTACACTTCTGCCTCGACTGACATCTCTGCCCAAACTCTTTGTCTTTAAATATGTCTGCTTGTGTCTGTATGTGTGGATGGATGTGTGCGTGTGTGCGGGTGTATACCTGTCCTTTTTTCCCCCTAGGGTGGGTCTTTCCGCTCCCGGGATTGGAGTGACTCCTTGCCCTCTCCTTTGGGACCCGCTTCCTTTCGTCTTCCCCTCTCCTTCCCTCTTTCCTGGTGGGGCGGCGGTTTGTTGCGAAGGCTTGAGTTTTGTGTGTGTGTTTGTGTTTGTTTGTGTGTCTATCGACCTGCCAGCGCTTTTGTTCGGTGGGTCGCCTCATCTTTGTTTTTTATATATATATATATATATATATATATATATATATATATATATATATATATATATATATCAGGGTCTTTAAATATGTCTGCTTGTGTCTGTATGTGTGGATGGATATGTGCGTGTGTGCGAGTGTATACCTGTCCTTTTTTCCCCCTAAGGTAAGTCTTTCCGCTCCCGGGATTGGAATGACTCCTTACCCTCTCCTTTAAAACCCACTTCCTTTCGTCTTCCCCTCTCCTTCCCTCTTTCCTGATGAGGCAACAGTTTGTTGCGAAAGCTTGAATTTTGTGTGTATGTTTGTGTTTGTTTGTGTGTCTATCGACCTGCCAGCGCTTTTGTTCGGTAAGTCACCTCATCTTTGTTTTTATATATAATTTTTCCCACGTGGAATGTTTCCTTCCATTATATTAATATTATCTTAGAGAAGATTGATAGAGAATTCACCAAAACTAATCCACAAGGGATCCAACTGCAGGGACAGAACATTACTAGACTTGCTTATGCAGATGATGTAGCCTTAATAAGCACTTGAAAAGCTGAATTAATCAGGATGATGCAAAATTATTACAAAATAGCTGAGAAAGCTGGACTTCATGTGAATGAAGAAAAGACAGAATATCTAGTCATAAGTAAAAAACTCCAAAAGAATACACCACTGACCGTAAATGGTCTCACTTTCAAGGCAGTTGACCACTTCAAGTACTTAGGGAGTCTTTTTAGCAGAGACAATAGAGCAGAAATAGAAATAGACGCCCGTCTAGCAGCAGCTAATAGAACTTTTTACAGCTGTATCAAAATTTTAAGGATGAGATCACTTAGTACTGAATTCAAAATCCGTTTTTATCAGTCAACTATTGTACCAGTAGCATTATATGGATGTGAAGCTATTACATTCAGGAAAAAAGATGAAGAAAAACTGTTGATATTTGAAAGAAAAATACTAAGAAAAATATTTGGACCAATCTTCGATGAAAATGTCATGGAGTGGAGGATAAGGAAAAATGAAGAACTACGGGAGCTGTACAAACATAGTACCATTGTGGAAATGTCAAAGAAGAGAAGACTGAACTGGGCTGGTCATGTAGCAAGGATGCCGGAGAACAGACTACCCAAAATAGCATCCACTAAGAAATTAGAACGAAAGAGAAGAAGAGGAAGACCTCGAATTAGGTGGATGGAGAATATCCGGGAAGATGCAGCTAGGAAGGGCATCAACTCTGATTGGACAACAATTTCCCTGGATAGAAATAATTGGAAGAGGCTCGTAGAGCAGGTGTATGGTCGATAAGGCCTTAGCCACGTGTAAAGTAAAGTAAAGTAAGACATAGTAATATCTAGAACCAAGCAACACTGCATACAATGAATGATATGAGAGTGCAGTCGGAATGCAACTGAGCTCTGTGCCTCTGCACTGCTAGCTTTATAGCACGGCCGCAGGCACCAATAGACTGGCACATGGATCATGGCCCACACCTAGAACAGAGGGAGTAACAATAGCACTCACAATTATTATATGCACCGCTTGGCAGCTGTCATGTAGGTCCATGCATTCTGGTGGGCTTTCGAACTTGTTGGGCCAGATAGTATAATATACTCCCTACTTTGTCCATTGTCACTTATTTTGCTGCCAAAATAGCAAAACTCAAAACTCATCTACAACATTCAGTGTCTCGTTTCCTAATATAATTCCCTCACAAAGGCCTGATTTAATTTGAGTACATTCCATTTAAAAAAAAAAAAAAAAAAAAAAAAAACCCTCAGCCTGAACAGGCCATGAAAGCCCAACTGGCTGCTGTGTCATCCTCAGCCGCTGGTATCACTGGATGTGGATACAGAGGGGCACATGGTCAGCACACTGCTCTCCCAGCCATATGTCAGTTTATGAGACCGAAGCTGCTACTTCTCAGCCAAGTAACTCCTCAGTTTGCCTCACAAGGGCTCAGTGCACCCTGCTTGCCAACAGCGCTCGGCGACCCGATGGTCACCCATGCAAGCGCTAGCCCAGCCTGACAGCAGTTACCTTCGGTGATCTGACAGGAACCAGTGTTACCATTGCGGCAAGGCCTTTGGCGATTGTATTCCATTACCTATGGTTTACTTTTTTGATAAAAATCTTGTAAATCTCTTAATGACACTATACACTCCTTTCCACTACTCTTCTAAGTCCTTTGCTGTCCCTGACAGAACTCCAATGTCATGGGCAAACCATAAACTATTTATTTCTTACCAATTAACTTTAATTTCCTTTCCAATCCAAAATTTCGCCTTCATTTCTTTCAATGCTTGGAATGTATAGATTTAATAATGTCGGCTACATGCCACAACAATACAAGGTGATGGTTTACTGCTGTGACATTAAACCACATGTCCCTCCCCCTATACGGTGCTTTAAGTGCTGGAAATTCGGGCACATGTCTTCCCACTGCACTTCCAACACCACATGTCGAGACTGCGGATGTCCACTGCATCCAGGTACTCCCTACGTGCCTCCTCCTACTTGTATCAAGTGTGGAGAGCAGCACTCCCCTGCTCGTCAGACTGCACAGTACTCCAAAAGGAGTGGAAAATCATGAAGTACATGACCCTGGACCGGTTGACTTACCAAGACGTTAAATGTAAATTTGAACGATTATACCTGATTCATTTGACATTCACATATGCTGCTCCTACATTACCATCACCATGAAAAGTACCAGTCATTCCACACTCTATGCCCCAAACAGTGGGGCCTTTGGGCCTCCAGAATACATCTGCCCCCTTGGTGGTAGGTGGAAAATCTCCTTCTGTTGCTCCCAAAGTACCTACTTTGGGAGCACGGGCCCCCCAAATGCAAGGGACATCGGTCCCCTCCCCCCAGCCAGAGAACCAACAGCCTCCTCCGGCTCCTCTCATACAGAAGGTGTCCCTTGGGACCCTCTCTCCCAAAGCCTCCACTAATGCCACAGCAGAAACTCACCAGTGGCTAAAGGAGCCAAAAGCTGCTGGACGAAGAGCTTCACGGTCTTCCTCCATGCCTGAAGCTACTTCAGAGAAATCCTCCCAGCAAGCCCTTAAAGAGAAGCAACAGGGCAAGCAAACAAAGAAGTCTGCTAAGAAAATGGATCCTCCAGTGGCATCAACACCACCACTCCCTACCAATTCTGCACCTACAGATGAGGTGGAGATCTCAGTGTTCCCTGAGGACCTGAATCTCACTGATGCCTCATCCACAATAGGAATGGATACAAATACTCAATCGGTGGCGACAGGTGACCCTGAGGCATAACCAGCCTCCTTGCATGCTTCATGCCTTCCCAGCTTCACAATAATGTCATCCTCCAGTGGAATTGCTGTGGTTTTTTCCCATCACCAGGATGAGCTACGGCAACTGTTAAGCTTTACACCTGCTTTCTGCATTGCCCTCCAGGAAACCTGGTTCACAGCAATGCGGACCCCTGCCCTTCACGGCTATAGGAGATATTACATGAACTGTAGTGACTATAATAGAGTGTCAGGTGGAGTTCATGTCTATGTCCTGAACTCAGTACACAGTGAACCTGTGCCCCCTTCAAACCCCTCTTGAAGCTGTGGTTGTCAGGATAAGGACGACACAAGAAATAACTGTCTGCAACCTATATCTTCCTCCAGATGATGCAGTACCCCTGAACACATTGGCTGCAGTGATTCAACTCCCTAACCCTTTCCTACTTTTGTGATATTTTAACTTCCATAACCCCTTGTGGAGTGGCACTGTGCTTACTGGCCGAGGTGGAGGTGTTGAAACTTTCCTGTCTCAACTCGACCTCTGCCTCTTAAATACTGGGGCCCCCACAAATTTCAGTGTGGATCATGGCACTTACTCGGCCCTTGATTTATCCCTGTGCAGCCCAGGACTTCTCCAAGTTGTCCACTGCAGAGCCCACGATGACTTGTGTGGTAGTGACCACTTACCCATCTTTCTGTCACTCCCCCAGCGCCATTCCCCCAGACATCTACCAAGATGGGCTTTAAACAAGGCAGACTGGGAAGCTTTCACCCCTGCTGTCACTGTTGAATCTCTCCCACAAGGTAACATTGAAGTGGTAGTTGAGCAGGTCACTAGAACGATCGTTTCTGTGGCGGAAAACACGATCCCCTGTTCTTTAAGGTGCCCCCAATGAAAGTCAAGACCTTGGTGGCTGCCAGAAATCGCTGAGGCCATTAAAGAGCATCGGCGATCTCTACAGCAACATAAGTGGCACCCTTCTCTAGAGCACCTAATAGCTTTTACAGGTCTGAGCCCATATTCACCAGCTTCTAAAAAGATGGAAACAGGCATGTTGGGAGAGGTGCGTCTCGACCATTGGGTGCCATACATCACCTTCCCAAGTCTGGATGAAGATCAGACATGTTTGTGGGTACCAGACCCTGACAGGTGTTACTGGCATTAACACTAGTGGCGCGTTATCTACCGATGCAAACACAATTGCCGAGGACTTTGCTCAGTACTGTGCTCAAGCCTCCGCATCAGAGAATTATGCCACAGCATTTCGCATCCTCAAACGGCAGATTGAAAGGAGAGCCCTCTCATTCACTGAACATCACAGTGAAGCCTATAATGCTCCATTTACAGAGTGGGAGCTCCTCAGCGTCCTTGCACATTGCTCTGACACAGCTCCTGGGACAGATGGGATCCACAGTCAGATGATCAAACATCTCTCATCTGACTACAAGTGACATCTCCTCATCATCTTCAACCGGATCTGGTGTGATGGTGTCTTTCCATCACAATGGCGGGAGAACACTATCATTACAGTGCTCAAACCAGTAAAAACCCACTTGATGTGGATAGCTATCAGCCCAACAGCCTCACCAATGTTCTTTGTAAGCTGTTAAAATGTATGGTAAGTTGGCGGTTGGGTTGGGTTGGATCCTGGAGTCATGTTGCCTACTGGCTCCATGCCAGGGCCATTTCTGCCAAGGTCGCTGTACCATTGATAATTTAGTTTCCTTTGAGTCTGCCATCTGAACAGCCTTTTCCAGACACCAACACCTGGTTGCCATCTTTTCTGATTTACGGAAAGCTTACGACATGACCTGGTGACAACGTATCCTTGCCACATTATTAGTATATGAGTGGGGTCTCCAGGGACCACTCCTGATTTTGCTCCAAAATGTCCTATTGCTCCATACTTTCAGTGTCCAAGTTGGAGCCTCCCATAGTTTCCCACATATCCAGGAGAATGTGGTCCCGCAGTGCTCTGTATTGAGTGTATCTCTATTTTTAGTGGCCATTAACAGTCTAGCAGCAGCTGTCAGGCTGTTGGTCTCACCTTCTCTGTATGCAGATGACTTCTGCATCATACTGTTCCTCCAGTACTGGTGTTGGCGAGCAGCGCCTACAAGGAGCCATTCACAAGGTGCAGTCATGGGCTCTAGCCCACAGCTCCCAGTTTTCAGGTGCGAAGTCATGTGTCATGCACTTCTGTCAGTATTGTACCATTCATTTGTGTCATGCACTTATGTTGGTGTCGTACCATTCATCTGTGTCATGCACTTCTGTCGGTGTCATATCGTTCATACCAGATGACAATCCACTCACTGTAGTGGAGACATATTGATTCTTAGGACTGGTTTTCAGTGCCCAATTGACATGGCTTCTTCATCTTCTTCAGACGAAGCAGAAGTGCTGGCACCACCTCCATGCCCTCCGCTGCCTGAGCAACACCAACTGGAGTGCAGATCGCTCTATGCTGCTGCAGCTCTACAGAGCCCTTGTTCAATCCCATCTGGTTATGGTTTGGTGGCACCCTAAGCATTGTGTTTACTTGACCCAGTGCACCACTGTGACATTCAACTGGCAACAGGAGCTTTGAGGATGAGTCTGGCGACCAGCATCCTGGTGAAGGCCGGAGTCCCTCCATTGAAGGTTAGGCGTGCACAACTGCTTGCCAGTTACATTGCAAACATTCATAGTTCTCCTGAGCATCCGAATTACTGTCTCCTTTTCCCATCCATGGCAGTTCATCTCTTGCATTGGAGGCCCAGGTCAGGGCTTATGATTGCGGTCTGATCTCTTTTCTCTGAAGCGGAGTCCTTGCCTTTACCACCTGTACTCAAGGTCCATTCACATACACCTCCATGGTGTACACCTAGGCTGAAGCTTCACGTGGACCTTTCATATGGTCCTAAGGACTCAGTTAACCCCAGCTCTCTGCTGTCACCTCCTGTCAATTCTTGACATGTACTGGGACCATGAAGTGGTTTACACTGAGAGCTCAATGGTTGGTGGTCACATTGGCTTTGCATAAGTTCATGGAGGACATATTGAAAAGCACTCCTTGCCAGATGGCTGCAGTGTTTTCACTGCAAAGCTGGCGGCCATTTATTGTGCTCTTGAGCACACCTACTCTACATCTACATCTACAACCATACTCCGCAAGCCACCTTTTTTCCCTTCTATTCCAGTCTCGTATTGTTCGTGGAAAGAAGGATTGTCGATATGCTTCTGTATGGGCTCTAATCTCTCTGATTTTATCCCCATGGTCTCTTCGCGAGATATACATAGGAGGGAGCAATATACTGCTTGACTCTTCGGTGAAGGTATGTTCTCAAAACTTTAACAAAAGCCTGTACCGAGCTATTGAGCGTCTCTCCTGCAGAGTCTTCCACTGGAGTTTATCTATCATCTCCGTAACGCTTTCACGATTACTAAATGATCCTGTAACGAAGCGCGCTGCTCTCCGTTGGATCTTCTCTATCTCTTCTATCAACCCTATCTGGTACGGATCCCACACTGCTGAGCAGTATTCAAGCAGTGGGCAAACAAGCATACTGTAACCTACTTCCTTTGTTTTCGGATTGCATGACCTGGTGAGTCATTTCCTCTCTGTACTGATTCCTTGAGCAGCCTACAAGCTATCAACCAGCGCTACCCCCACCATCCTTTGGTGGCGACCATCCAAGAGTCTATCTCTGCCCTGGAAAGGTCCAGTCGTTCAGTGGTGTTTGTGTGGACCCCAGGCCACATCGGAATCTCAGGAAATGAACTTGCTGACAGGGTGGCCAAACAGGCTACACGGAAACCACTTCTGGAGATTGGTATCCCTATAACTGACCTGCGATCATTATTATGCCACAAGGTTTTTCAGCTTTGGGTGACGGAATGGAATAATCTCAGTATGCAAACAAACTGTGTGCCCTTCAGGAGACTACGAATGTGTGGAAGACTTCCATGCGTGTCTCTCGCAGGAACTCTGTGGTTCTCTACCAGCTATGCATTGGCCATACTTGGCTAACATATGGCTACCTCCTCCGTTGCGAGGACCGCACTGTGGCTCACATATGACTGTCGTCCACATCTTGCTGGACTGCCCACTTTTAGCCACTCTGCGGCGGCCTTTTAACCTTCCCAGCACCCTACTTTTGGTTTTGGGCGACAATGCCTCAACAGCAGATTTAGTTTTACGTTTTATTTGTGAGGACGGTTTTTATCGTACCATCTAAGGGTGGGCTTAGCCTTATTTCTGAGGTCGCCACCCTCCCTCCATTTTAACTCTGTCGCACTTTCTTTGTATCTGTTTGTCTTGGTGGTCGTCTTTTCCCTACATGTGTTCATCTCGCCTTGTCTTTTTGGGGTGGACATTTTAATGTGTTGCAGAGTGGCTGGCTCACCCGCTTTTATTATTGTCTGTCAGCCAGCCCAGACCATATGCTCTATGATTTTAATACCCTCTACTACTTTTCCTTGTGGTATGTTTTCCCCATTTTTGTTCGTTCCATTGGTTTCCTTTTTAGGTGTGGTGTTGGGTGTGTTTGTACCTTGAGCCTTGCTTGCAACAGGAAAAGGGGATTGATGACCCTGTAGTATGGTTCCTTTATACTCCAAACCAACCAACCAAACAACCAACCAACCAACCAACCAACAAACCAACCAACCAACCAATCAATCAATCAATCAATCCACATCTGCCTCTGGAAATGATATGCAGTTTAAAATCAGGTATTGAAGTTTTTTCTTACCACTATATACTCTATTAGAAAATGTCAGGTGTCTCCAGGTCTATACCAATTATACAACTTTCTTACATAATCTCTAAACCAAGAGAGTGTTTTACAGAAAAGCCTACTTATGTACTTGTAAGAATGAGTAATAAGCGAGGCATTTGCGAACATGCTACAGCCCACTATGAAATACTTCCACATGGAACAAGTAGACAAGATTAAAACAATTACAATGTATGGAGAGGTATTTAAGCAATAGTTCGTCTCACACTCCATATTCAGTTTTTGGCACAATGGTAAGCATGTTGTGCCATGAACTTCACAGTGGTTTGTAGAGTATCAATTCAGGTCAGATATGATCTGTGTGTTCCAGACACTATGTCCTTAAAAAGCATTTGTGCTTCAAACTTACATGTTTGAAACCTTCAGTTAAAAGGATATAGTATGACATCAGGCATTCAGATCATGGAAGTATCTCCTGTTGTATAATTTCCAGCAGTACACCAAATATCAGAAAGAAACATTTACAAGTTGCCTTTCTTCCTTTAAGGCTCTTAATTCTTCAAACTTTCTTTGTAAATTGAGACTTTCGCCTCTGTTGCCCTGTCTCAACTGAGTGTTTCATTCAGTCCAGCACATTTTTCTGTAGAAATCATACAAGTTAAGAAGCATTTCGTCTGTACAAATAATTTTATTTAGTATCCATCTTTAACCATATAAACACAACTGATGTCTTTTGTGTCGTTCACACATACAGTATACATTATTCGTTTTTATTCACAATTGACTATTTATGAAACAAAATAGGCTTCATATCTTTTACATAATTACAGACACATGTAGTTATCAATATACAAAACTACTCATACATACACAGTCAGACACTTAGTCACACATTTTGAATTTTAAACATATGTTCCCTATCTCTCCATCAGAAAATTCTGTTCTATTATAACATTGGTTTTCAGCCAACCAGCTATACAATTTTCTTTTCAATATAAGGGACGTTCAAAAAGAAACGAGCTGGATGCATAATTACAGAAACCAATACCTGTATGTTAGAAGTATTGACCCTTCCTGTTGAGGCACTTGTCCCACTCTGACACAAGGTGGTGAATGGCTGTCTCATAAAATTCTCAGGGCTGCGATGTTAACCAGTTCCGCATGTACAGCTGGACGTCTTCATCCGAGGTGAATCGTTTGCCCCTCAGAGCCTTTTTGAGGGGACCAAAAATGGTGTAATCACAGGGACAACAGTGAACACCCAGCACTACTCACAAACCTTGACCACCCTTCGCCAAGCGATCAGATCAAAACAACCAGGCAATCTCACCCTTGGGGCCATTCTGCTCCACATCAATGCAAAGTCTCATACAGCCAACACAGTCATGGCACTCCTACAGAAATTCAAATGGGAGGTTCTCAGCCACCCTCCATACAGTTCGGACCTTTCTCCTTAGTTGATTTTGATAGTTTGTAGCACCTGTTACATCAGGAGCACTCATTGTCAGTTTGGGATTACACAGCCTTGTATAATAGTTTTTCTGTCCTCTTGGTGGATGGTCAAGTATCTCTGTTTAGGAGGTCTCTCTCTCTCTCCCTCTCTCTCTCTCTCTCTCTCTCTCTCTCTCTCTCTCTCCTGACTTTTAAATATTCTTTTTAAATAGCTATCTTGTGCCATTCACCATACACGAATTGAGCAGGACAGATGTGGGAACACAAGTCCATAGTACAATGTCCTGAGAACTTTATCATTCACAACTTTTTCCGTTTTGCACATGAGAAAAATCTGTGTTTATCTTTTTACCTTGTACATCAATGTGCCCCCCACCCAATGTCAAATGCTTACCTATAACAGTTCCTAAAAATTTTCCTCTGCTTACTTCTTTGATTTCCTCACTATGTTATTTAATATTTACATTATATGTCTCACTCTGCTTTGTTTGGAACACTATTGCATTGTTTTAGACTAATTTATAAAAAGATTGTTTTGTAATAGATATTTGTATGCAGTTTCAATATTTAGGATTGCTTTCTTTTCAAGCTCTCCTTTTTCTTACTGACACACATAATTATAGTATCATTGGCATATACTCTAAATTTCTGTTTTATGTATTCTGGGAAATCATAAACAGTACTGGCCCGAGCACAGAGTCTTGTGTCAGACAGTTTGTAATTCAGATCTGGAATTATTTAAATTTCCCCTATTAGTTTGTTTGATTTCTGTGCACTGTTTCTTATTCATAATGTGTGATTTCACTACATCATAACATTTGCCTTGAATCTCATACTCGTACAGTTTCTTCCTTAGCCATGAAGACCCCACATGTCTTTTGTCACATGAACTCAGAATATGTTAACTAAATCTGTCAAGGCTGTTATTGTTTATATCTCTTCTCTGAATGACATTGTGATGAACGTAATGTTTTAAATTTATTTATACACCTTACAATTCTATTCTTTATCATAATTTCATACATATTTTGGCAAAAGTGGAGATCAGTTATATTGGCCTGTAATTTCCTAAGTCACCTCTGTTTCCTTTATTAAGGGTTTTTCTCCACATTCCTTTATGCGATGTGATGTAACGCCATCTAAGCCAGATGAATGTTTGACTTTTAGTTTGTTTTTTAGGTTTGAAACTTCTATATCGGTTGCTGGCATGAAGGAAATGGTGTGGTTTACATATGAGATTTTTGGTTGTGTTCATGTTTTATTTTGTTTAAACAGTTCCTCTTCTACAGTTATATAGTATCTGTTAACAATGTTTGCCATTTCGAGACGATTTAATTCATTTTTGTCATCTTTCAGTGGGCAGATGTCCTCTGTCAGTTTTGTTACTTTTCCTCTCTCTTGATTTATGAAGTATCATGTCTTTTGAGTAGTTCTGTCCTGTATCTGCAGCTGTATTAATAAATAATGGCTTTGTTTCTCTCAGGAAATTACACTACTCTTACTTTTTATGTTGTGCAAAGTATTATATGCTTCAGTGTTCTTATGGAGTACATCTCCCATCACTCAGCTTTTCTTTCTTTGGTACTTACTGACTACCCCTTTTGCTGACAGGACTTGTAAGATTATAATGATATTAATTAAAGTTAAAAACTGGTCACATTTAGTATTTGCATCATTGTCTGCATACACTGCTTCCCATTTTTATCCCTTAACAGATTTTTTAATTGAATTAAGTTTTGCAGGTTTATCTGCCATTTTTGCTTCAATATCATATGATCACTTCCAGCAATCTTTATATTAACACTTTCGCTGCTGCTGACGCTGATATGCGTCAAAACAAGCCACGAGCCAGTGCGGCTGACGCTTATAAGCGTCCGCGCTCACTGTCAGATTACTCAGTCTAGTCGCAGCGTCTGAGCTATAGTTCAATTCATTTATCTTGGCGGCTCGCGCATGCCCGCCCAGACGCGGGAGATTGCAGCGTTGCCAGTTGTACGCGCCAAGAGAAGCAGTGCCGTAGCAGTGTAGTTCTCAAACTTATGTTTAGGGGGGAGCGCGCAGTTTATGAAGTAAAGCCACCACGGCCGCATTAAACCTTTCGCTGCTACAGAGATGTGCTCCCCGCATTCCACGCCGTGCGCGATTTTGTAACCACTGCACTGCTCGCCTGTGCAGACACATAGTGTTCCGACTGCTTTGACACACTTATCATTCGATTTCACAAAAACTATTTGGCCCAAAAATTTGATTTTGACACATCTTCTTGACTGATACCTTCCCCCCATAAATGACTTAATTTTGTTTCGATTTTCAACGCAGTTATATTGCAGCATTAAATGTAGTAAACCATTGCACGAAATTTTGAAGAGTTTGCAGAGGTAAAGTTCATAGCGTATACTTTCCGTATGTTCGATTGTAGTTACCACAATGTTGAGAATGAAATGTGGACAAGATACCAAAATTTCATATAAAATTTACTGTATAACAACATCTCATTTAATTTAAGTACCAGATTGGTGTCGTATGTAATATTGAGAAATATTCCGTCTTTCGCGACTGTAATAAAAGTTTTATTTACACCGGGCGCGTTTGACTTTATTTTAAAGCACTTCAATCAATCAAAAGGAAGTACACAAAATACGTTAAACAAAACTGTCGACTTACAAAAACATTAGGACTTGAATATACTGTGTATCAGTGCTCTGGGCTATGTCAAATATAATTTTTGTGTGTGGCACACACAAAAAGCATTTATTTGCTAAAACACTGATCGGCCGACACAAACGTTGAATATTGTGTTACCTCAGCACAAAACTACGAAAGGTGACTTGGCAATGGAGGAGACACAATGCTGTCCAATGAAGATGCTTCAAAAGAGAAAAACGCGTCTGGTCTAAATAAGACGCTTATTACAGTTGCAGAAGAGGAATATATTTCAATACCATTGGTAAAATTGCAACTGTGGAACAAAAACAAGAAAGAGAACATGAGTATTATTGTGTATGTGCCTTACCCTTCATTGTTGTCAATCGCTGCGATAGTCTTCTGCATCGCTGTAGTCAGTGTCGCAGTCCGAATCATCAGGTCTTAGAGTTATGACGATGGCTTCAAGCAGATTGTCAATTACAATCTCCCTGTCCATGTCCTCCTCCTGTAGCCTTAGTACATGCCGAACACATTCAGCCCATGCTGAAGAAGTAATTCTGTCAAGTGCTTCGTGCAGAAGCCTTTCTGTATCGGCAATTTTAAATGTCACGTTTCGTTCTGCGACATACCCTTTCACTTGTGCCCAAATTAACTCTATATTATTGTTATTGTGGTCTTCAGTCCTGAGACTGGTTTGATGCAGCTCTCCATGCTACTCTATCCTGTGCAAGCTTTTTCATCTCCCAATACCTACTGCAACCTACATCCTTCTGAATCTGCTTAGTGTATTCATCTCTTGGTCTCCCCCTACGATTTTTACCCTCCACGCTGCCCTCCAATACTAAATTGGTGATCCCTTGATGCCTCAGAACATGTCCTACCAACCGATCCCTTCTTCTGGTCAAGTTGTGCCACAAACTTCTCTTCTCCCCAATCCTATTCAATACTTCCTCATTAGTTATGTGATCTACCCATCTAATCTTCAGCATTCTTCTGTAGCACCACATTTCGAAAGCTTCTATTCTCTTCTTGTCCAAACTATTTATCGTCCATGTTTCACTTCCATACATGGCTACACTCCATACGAATACTTTCAGAAATGACTTCCTGACACTTAAATCAATACTGGATGTTAACAAATTTCTCTTCTTCAGAAACGCTTTCCTTGCCATTGCCAGCCTACATTTTATATCCCCTCTACTTCGACCATCATCAGTTATTTTGCTCCCCAAATAGCAAAACTCCTTTACTACTTTAAGTGCCTCATTTCCTAATCTAATTCCCTCAGCATCACCCGACTTAATTAGACTACATTCCATTATCCTTGTTTTGCTTTTGTTGATGTTCATCTTATATCCTCCTTTCAAGACACTGTCCATTCCATTCAACTGCTCTTCCAAGTCCTTTGCTGTCTCTGACAGAATTACAATGTCATCGGCGAACCTCAAAGTTTTTATTTCTTCTCCATGAATTTTAATACCTACTCCGAATTTTTCTTTTGTTTCCTTTACTGCTTGCTCAATATACAGATTGAACAACATCGGGGACAGGCTACAACCCTGTCTTACTCCCTTCCCAACCACTGCTTCCCTTTCATGTCCTTCGACTCTTATAACTGCCATCTGGTTTCTGTACAAATTGTAAATAGCCTTTCGCTCCCTGTATTTTACCCCTGCCACCTTTAGAATTTGAAAGAGAGTATTCCAGTCAACATTGTCAAAAGCTTTCTCTAAGTCTACAAATGCTAGAAACGTAGGTTTGCCTTTCCTTTCATACATCTTGCTCACCAGATGGTAGAGTTTTGTCAGGACTGGCTCTCCCGCGGCCGTCAGTAGTTCCAATGGAATATTGTCTACTCCGGGGGCCTTGTTTCGACTCAGGTCTTTCAGTGCTCTGTCAAACTCTTCACGCAGTATCGTATCTAGAATTTCATCTTCATCTACATCCTTTTCCATTTCCATAATATTGTCCTCAAGTACATCGCCCTTGTATAGACCCTCTATATACTCCTTCCACCTTTCTGCTTTCCCTTCTTTGCTTAGAACTGGGTTTCCATCTGAACTCTTGATATTCATACAAGTCGTTCTCTTATCTCCAAAGGTCTCTTTAATTTTCCTGTAGGCGGTATCTATCTTACCCCTAGTGAGATAGGCCTCTACATCCTTACATTTGTCCTCTAGCCATCCCTGCTTAGCCATTTTGCACTTCCTGTCGATCTCATTTTTGAGACGTTTGTATTCCTTTTTGCCTGTTTCACTTACTGCATTTTTATATTTTCTCCTTTCATCAATTAAATTCAATATTTCTTCTGTTACCCAAGGATTTCTACTAGCCCTCGTCTTTATACCTACTTGATCCTCTGCTGCCTTCACTACTTCATCCCTCAAAGCTACCCATTCTTCTTCTACTGTATTTATTTCCCCCATTCCTGTCAATTGCTCCCTTATGCTCTCCCTGAATCTCTGTACAACCTCTGGTTCTTTTAGTTTATCCAGGTCCCATCTCCTTAAATTCCCACCTTTTTGCAGTTTCTTCAGTTTTAATCTACAGGTCATAACCAATAGATTGTGGTCAGAGTCCACATCTGCCCCTGGAAATGTCTTACAATTTAAAACCTGGTTCCTAAATCTCTGTCTTACCATTATATAATCTATCTGATACCTTTTAGTATCTCCAGGGTTCTTCCATGTATACAACCTTCTTTCATGATTCTTAAACCAAGTGTTAGTTATGATTATGTTGTGCTCTGTGCAAAATTCTACCAGGCGGCTTCCTCTTTCATTTCTGTCCCCCAATCCATATTCACCTACTATGTTTCCTTCTCTCCCTTTTCCTACACTCGAATTCCAGTCACCCATGACTATTAAATTTTCGTCTCCCTTCACAATCTGAATAATTTCTTTTATTTGATCATACATTTCTTCAATTTCTTCGTCATCTGCAGAGCTAGTTGGCATATAAACTTGTACTACTGTAGTAGGTGTGGGCTTCGTATCTATCTTGGCCACAATAATGCGTTCACTATGCTGTTTGTAGTAGCTTACCCGCATTCCTATTTTCCTATTCATTATTAAACCTACTCCTGCATTACCCCTATTTGATTTTGTGTTTATAACCCTGTTGGCCCCGTGACCAGAAGTCTTGTTCCTCCTGCCACCGAACTTCACTAATTCCCACTATATCTAACTTCAACCTATCCATTTCCCTTTTTAAATTTTCTAACCTACCTGCCCGATTAAGGGATCTGACATTCCACGCTCCGATCCGTAGAATGCCAGTTTTCTTTCTCCTGATAACGACATCCTCCTGAGTAGTCCCCGCCCGGAGATCCGAATGGGGGACTATTTTACCTCCGGAATATTTTACCCAAGAGGACGCCATCATCATGTAATCATACAGTAAAGCTGCATGCCCTCGGGAAAAATTACGGCTGTAGTTTCCCCTTGCTTTCAGCCGTTCGCAGTACCAGCACAGAAAGGCCGTTTTGGTTATTGTTACAAGGCCAGATCAGTCAATCATCCAGACTGTTGCCCTTGCAACTACTGAAAAGGCTGCTGCCCCTCTTCAGGAACCACACGTTTGTCTGGCCTCTCAACAGATACCCCTCAGTTGTGGTTGCACCTACGGTACGGCTATCTGTATCGCTGAGGCACGCAAGCCTCCCCACCAACGGCAAGGTCCATGGTTCATGGGGGGGGAAAATATTGGCAATGGTACGGTGGCAAACGCAAAACTGTGTGTCCATGTTCCTGTGCAATACAATCGATTTCATAAACTTTTGTGCGAGGCTTATGAAGCACTACAAGATTCAACATTTCAGCACGAGTTTGGTTGGCAGTATGTGGAATATTTTTACTTGCAAGCCATAACATGATATCGGCTTTTTTTGTACTTGTGGGTGTCTTGTCAACAACAACAGAGTGATAACTCGCATTGTCCATTACAATCACCGAGTTTGCAGGCAAGTAAGGGAGAAACTGATTCCTAAACCACAATTTAAATGTCTCAGAGTTCATTTCGGAATGATAATCCCCTGAATTTCTCTTTTTTGCCCGGAACACTAATTTGCTTTCTGGAATGAATCCAGAAGCAGAACCAGCGTGAAGCACAATTATTCGTCCACCTTTACCAACTGGTACTTTAAACTCACCCGACCATCACTCATTTTCCAACACGCTTTCCTTGTGTGATTTTGGTTCACCCATGTTTCGTCCAAGAAAAAAATGTTCTTATTCCCGGATTTTCTTACTTCAATAATACGTCTTAAAAACTGTGCCCTTGAAGCAGCGATATCACTACGTTCCATTAAAAACTTTCTTCCGTCATTTGTATGTACATATTTGAATCCAATGTTTTTAAGTATTCTATTCATTGAAGTCATGCTACCTTTAAAATTTATGGTTTCACGCATTTTCACAGTGATTTTTTTTACAGTAGGAAATTCGCCTGTGTTGTACATGTTGAGCACTTCTCGTCTTAGAACATCTTTGTCGAAATTATCTAAATTAGTTACAGTCCTCTCACGAGTGCGATATTTCCCTGACGATCTGAAAAGTGGGCTTCCACAGGTCTCCGTAGGTAACTTTCCTTCATTGGCAATCCGCTGAACGGTTCTCAAGCTAACGCCTGTCGCTTCTGCAGTGCGTTCCTGAGATCTGGCGACATCCGTGATAGGTCCACCGTTTTCTGCTTCGCGCTTGAAAAAAGCGTGAATCCGGTAAATTTTGTCCCTCGCCTGTTTATGGAGAGTTTGTCGCTTACCACCATTATCAGCCATGACAACTTGCAACAAATGCGATAAAAATTCACCAAAGAATAACTACAATCACATTTAACACTCGCACTCGCCAAGACACTCCCAGCAGACCTTCCAGAAAACTACTGAACACTCATTGGCTGTCAGCGGATGCGTGACGTCAGGTGCGTAGAACGAGCCTTAAATCGACCGCAGTCGTTCATGGTTCCAACTATACAGAGTGTTCATTTTAATTGGAGACATTGAAATATCCGCAAATCTACACATCGGATCAAACAAATTTATAACTAATTTTTTTTGTCTCAGAGGGGGACATCCAATGTTACCAAATTCGACGAATTTGTAGTCAAATTTGTTATAATTGGATGTCCCCTTCCGGGAGGAACTAATTTTCATTAGGATTTCTTTTGGCTCTGTGTGTCGTTTTCAAGAGATTTCAATGTCCCCATAAAATGAACACCCTTTATAACATAAACAGTGTTTATAAATTGGGAAACTGTAACAAAACTTTCTTTATACCAGAGTCATTTCGCTTTTTTCTAAAACGTTCTGATTAAAACGAAGTTGCCGAAGTACACAAAACTGAATTTTGGACGTAATAAAACATAAAACTAAAATATATTGCCAGTGAGACACAGTGCGCAAACATTTTGTTTTTGTCACAACGGACAGCAAATACTTGCCAAAACATAGATCAGTCGACGAAACCATTGAATATGATGTTGCCAAAGCAGCGAAGCAAAGAATTCCGTCAGACAATCAAATAGCTCGGCAACGTACGAGCCGAAATTCTGCTCTAAATAATACTTTTAATACTGCCGCAAAAGAATATATCTCAATATGAATAGTAAAACAGCGACTGCGGAAGAGGCGATATACAAACAAAACGGATAACGTGAATATTGTATGTGTGCCTTTTCGTTGTTTTTAATTGCTGTGAAAAGAAATATTGGAGGAGAAAATTACAAAAACTGAAAACTTATTATGATTATAATGAAGCACAGGAAATTTCAAAACATTACATTCAAACGAATAAAATTCATTAAGTAAGACACTTCGCTATTGTTTTTAAATAAATAAAATATTTGGTATGCAACAAGCCTTGAACTCAGAATCTTCCGATTAGCAGCCCAACACCTTAACCATTACGCCAACGCAGCTACTCATTTCTGGCATCTCCTGAAGCACTGACAAACCGACAAACACTGTTGGGATGACTATGAATTACTCATGTTGCGTCGAAGTACAATAGGAAATAAACAATTACCGCTGTTCTTTATTGCGAAAAAGCGGTTCGTGAGACTGATACAAACACCTTTCCTTGTTATCGCCTGAATTAGGAGGCTTATTGTTTGTTTGGTTTAATTAATTAATAGAATATGAAGCAATTGGTGTAAAGAATGCTTTTTCCAAACTTTCTATAAAAGAAAGTCTGCTATCAAGACATTGCTTTTGTTCAATTACTTCATTTATGACTGAACGTTTCTAAAATTGAAGACACTCGTCCGTGCTCTGCACTGAAGTCGAGATCTGGCAACGTCGTTCTCTGTTCATTGGCTGACTGTGATTTGTGACGTCAAATGCGCAGAACGAACCTAAACTCGGCCGCCAAGATATATGACGCGCACCTTAGTATCAAAGCGTGTAAATTTTTGTTTTGTGTGGCCAATTATCGAACGTATATTGTTCGTAATGGCGGCTAATGAACCGACACCTGGACCTTCCAATGTGAAAAGGAGCAGGAAACGTGTTAAATTGACAGAGCAGCAGTTACTTAGTGTACTAGACGACAGTGATTTTCCGTGTAGTGAGGACGAGGCATACCACACAGATTGTCATTAAGAGGCTGCAGAAGAATTGCAGAGTGATGATAGCGTGGAAGCACAGCTTTCGAATCCGTTTCATGGCATGCTGAGCGAAAATACAAAAGAGGGATCTAGGATCGGTAAATGGAAAACTCTAAGTATCGGCGAATTACTAGTTTTCCTGGGTGTTTCGTTACATATGGGTAACGTTAAATATCTGCGATTATAAGACTACTGGAAGAAAGAACCACTTCCAGGAAACCCGAAACCAGACGATCGTTTATATAAGATACGACCTATATTGGATTATTTTAACACGAGAATGTCTCACGTGTATTACCCGGGAAGAGATTTATCAATAGATGAATCAATGATTCTTTGGAGGGGAAAATTGTCATTTAGACAATACATAAAAAGCAAACGTAATAAATATGGCATTAAGATGTACATGCTCAACAATCCAGGCGCTGTGTAAACGGGAAGTAGTGGAGATACGGGGGGAAAATGTCACGCTGAAAAGGTCGTTTTGCATTTGATGGCAGAAAAGCTGCATGTTGGTCATCACATTTGCTTGGACAATTATTATAACAATGTTGAACCTAAAAAACACTTTCCACCGGTACTCTGAAATAAAATAGGAAATATACCCCCCGAAGACGTTGTATTCGCAAAACTTGGGAGAGGAGAGACAATTGCGCGGTATTCTAATGGAGTTGTAGGCGACTTGCCTACAACAAAAAATTGCATAGCCGTCCGGTATAATGAGTTAACGAAAAATATTTATTCGTGATAACTCACATTGAGAAGAAACTAAAAACAACAGAGAAGTAACAAAAACTAGGAGATCCTATAGTCTTACGGCAAAGATAAAAAACAACACATGACCAAAAAACTCTCGCGCACTTTTGATCTCTCTTTGCACCAGACATGAAAAATATCACTGCCAAAACCCCCCCCCCCCCGTAAAGTGCGGAGCCCCAGGTATATCTTGATACTTGAATTTTATTCGACGTCCAGCTCTGGTGTGCGTCGGGTGTCTCGGGGGCGGTGACGTTGTTGTTTGTGGTGGTGATACACCTGACTCGGAAGATGTACTGATGCCCCCCTTCATGTCACAACTGACCAAGGACGTCAGTTCGAATCTACGTTATTCCTCGAGCTATCCAAAATGTGCAGTTTCCAACGCCACCACACGACTGCCTTTCACCCTGCCAGTAATGGTATGGTCGAACGATGGCACACAACACTCAAAGCAGCATTGATGTGTCATCAAGAGAAATGGATAGAAGCATTACCAGTAGTGTTGTTAGGCCTGTGGACAGCTCACAAACCCGATATTGGTGACCTCCGATTAAGGAACTTTTAATCTTTCGTTAGCTACGTCGAACATTAACTGCAAAAGAATTGAACGACGACGGCAAACGATACGGTTCGACAACGGCAGAAATTCATAGGCTTCAGAATGAGATAGAAACTTTACAGTTGCATATTTCGAAAGATATGAACTTAAAGCATATACCGGACCAAAGGAATGACGTCGGTTCAGCAACCATGGCAGCACAACCACAGCAAGTAACAGCAACGGAAGTACCCGCTGGTTTCAACGCTTCACCAACTCAACGGTTGCAATTACGGGCGCCCCCATTCATGCCTTCTCAGCCACACACATGGTTCGCGGTAATGGAAAATATATTTCTACAACAAAGAATAGTCAGTGATCACGAGAAGTTCACCTTGGTGATAAGTAAGTTGGACCATGAGACCTCGGTTTTGATATCTGACATTATAGTGAACCCGCCTACTGAAGGAGCATACTGTAGACTGAAAGAAGAATTAATTTCTCGGTGTGTGAAGTCAGTCGACATCAGGGTCAAACAAGTACTGTACCAAGAGAAACGGGGAAATAGGACCGCGTCAGAATACTGACGTCATTTACGCGGCCTAGTAGATAGATCGACAGTCTCTGATAGACTGTTACTCCACGTATGGCAACAACAGCTACCAATGCAAGTAAGAACACCACTAGCTATATACGACGAGAGATCAGTTGACAAACTGCTGCTCGCTGCAGACAGAATCTACGAGACGCACGAGCCTACTGCAACAGTCGCAATGACGTCGACAGACGCCACGTACGGTAACTACCATTACCAGCAAGACCAAATTGACGATGTAACAGTAAACTTTGCCGCGGTCGCAACGCGACAAACAACAAAAACTAGGAGATCCTATAGTCTTACGGCAAAGATAAAAAACAACACATGACCAAAAAAAAACTCTCGCGCACTTTTGATCTCACTTTGCACAAGACATGAAAAAAATCACTGCCACAGAGTTATGATTGGAAAATAGAAGGATCAACGACAGGTTTCATACGTTTCCACAGAACATCTAAAAGTTATGGAGCAAGTGACGTATGCGCGCCAGCAAATAGTCACGAAACCTTTGCCTATTATTAGGTACAATGTGTGTACGTCTGGGACTGATAAACAAGATCAGATGTTATGGTATTATTTTTGTAAACGAAAGACTATCCGCTGGCCGAAAAACTATTCTTTCATGTCATTGACATGCTAGTTTTCAATTCTCTATATCTGTAGAACACGTTGCACGAAATGTGAGCTACAAACATCTCAAACAAACAAGTCGTGCAAAAGCGGGAAGCTACTGCAGGGAATATTGGTGGCAAAAAATAACGTAACTGATAGAAATAACCGGTTACTGACAAGTAACGGTTACTGCGATAACCGTTCTTCTGATACAGGCAGTTATTTCAATAACTGTCTAACCTAATGTCAAAAGTGCCTCGCGCCATCTGTTGACCGAAGATCGTACTACTCATCGGAGATCTGGCTAGGAACGAAGGAGAAGGTAGACCATTTGGAACGCGTTATATAGGCCATGGGAATAACTGTGAGACTGCGCGGCATCTGTTGATAAGAACTGTTTACTTAAATAAAGTTAATGTCCGAGCGGTGGCTGATAGGAGCTGCAGTACAGGCGTTAACAAGTACGGTCGTTCCCTTGAGCCACCACCTCATATGTCAATTTAGCTTGGACGGGTAGTATAAAGAGAGGTACCATAAGGAATTCGAGCGACTATTGAAATAACTGTCAGAGATCGGTATTTTCCTGTGGCAGTTATCGTTATTGGCTCACAGTTCTCGCTCTCTGGCAGTTATCTGGCTACCATTACAGGTAACCTGGAAGATGGTAACGGAATAACCATGGGGGTATACCTCCATGGGAATAACTGTGTGTCTGTGTTCCTGACACAGTGACTCCAGTCTTAGACCCCGGTGATATTTCAGAGACGATAGTTACTGGAGCGAACAAATATTTATGTACTTCTTCGGAAATAGCCGCTGGCCATCACGAATGACAAATACCATGTCAGAAAGTATAAAATAATACAGTTGAATATAATAATTATTATCCTCATCATTTGTCAGGAGATTGTCAAAATATGTGAATATATTACAGTAACTGCTAATATTTTCAGAATTGATACACTGTCAGAATAAAACACAGTTACGGACTCTTAATAAATTTATCATACACAGAATATCCGATCCTGACTGTTGCAACCAAGTGCTGTCAAAATTGAAATATAGCAGAATTTTTACCTAAGCTGGTCTATCAGTCTCTGTTATGATATTCATCTACAGAGCAGAAGGAGGGGTCAATCGAAGCGTCCGATTCCACCCGTCTGCTTCGACGTAAAGGTGTTGTGGTGTGTGAATGTCATTACGGAACGGTGTTTATGAGTTGGTTTTTGCGTGTGTGTGTGCGTGGGGGGGGGGGGGGCTGGCCAATCTAGTTTGCAGTGCTAGAATTTGCTGCTGGTCATTAATTTTTTTTTTTCTAGCTGTGATGTTTTGTGTATTTATGGAATATTGAATGTGATTTAATTTATGTAGGGATGATTGATTTGTGGACGTTTGGGATTGTGCTTTTATTTTTCGCAGTTGTATGTGTTGGTTTTTTGGCATCAGTAGCTGTGGTGGACCTACATAGGTCACCAGAAATGACTGATTCCCATTTTCATAGTTGTACGTGTTGTTGTTTTGGTATCGTCATCTGAAATTGACCTATGTAGGTCAAGGGAAATGTCCGATTCCAATTTTCGTACTTTTAGTTGTGGGTATTGGTGTTTTGGTACGGTCGCCTATGGTGTCGTATATTGTTCAAGGGAAGTGACCGATTCCTGCAGATTTTCGTTGGTGTGGCAGAATGCTGTATTTTTTTTCTTTTTGTTCTTCATTTTGTGTTTTGGGATCCTGGTGTGTTTTTTTTTTAATAGCTTGTCCTCACCCTATAACCCCTAACTTCCCGCAGTTGTCCCACTGGTTTGACTGTATTTTTGGTGGGAAATGTTATTGTATTATTTATACGTATCTTCGTGTTTGTTGCCATGTGTATGTAGTGATGTCATAGACACACTTAAAATAGCCATTTCCGGCATATTGATGACGGTTGGAATCACACACTTCTGTATCAAAAAGTCTTTCAAACACACTGTAAACCGTGCTTTATCTGAAACCAAATTTTTAATTGTTGCTGACTTGCTGGCAGTTTATTGAAAATGCATGTTCCTGAATATTGGACCCCTTCTGGGCCAAGGTAAGTGATTTTAGGTCTTTATGTAGATTGCTGTTCCTATTTCTAGTACTGATATTATGTATTGAGCTGTTGGTTGGAAATACTTGTAACAAATTTCATTAAGGAATAAATATACTAGGAAGCAGTGGTTGGAATACAAAGTTCCTTGAACAGGTTCCTACATGATGTTCTTGAATTTATACCACAAACGATTTTTATTACACGCTTTTGCATGCGAAAAACTTTTGCTATGTTTCATGAGTTACCACAGAATATGCTCCCTTATGAAATAATGGAGTGAAAAAATGTGGTATGCCCTTCCCAACTGAATTTATTATCGAGTTGTAGTCCCAGAAATGTAACACTGTCAACCTTTTCGATCTGCATGTCTTCATACGTTATAAACATGCTGT
The DNA here is from genome assembly GCF_021461385.2 of Schistocerca piceifrons. Classification (NCBI taxonomy): domain Eukaryota; kingdom Metazoa; phylum Arthropoda; class Insecta; order Orthoptera; family Acrididae; genus Schistocerca; species Schistocerca piceifrons. The sequence continues at coordinate 401,114,502 of NC_060141.1, read as the reverse complement.
AGCTGGAGAAATCGAGCAGTTTCCAAATCTCACATAAAACTTGGATTAGCGTACTCACACTCTCCCCAATAGGACTATCTTTTACAGCACAGTAGTAAACGAATCTGTCACATTAAGTATATTTTTTGTTGTATTACAAGGTTGTACACTTTATTCTATTATGTGAGCAGCACAAGAAATTAAGCTTCGAATTTTACCTACAGTATTCAGTTTACGTATTACTACATACTTATAAATGCACGTTGTTAGCATTTTACAGTGCTGTGGCGAGGTTCCGCGTACTTTCTGTTGCAGCTGCGAAGATAATATTTCTAATAGCGACCGATAACCTACAAACATATAATATGAAACACTAATAATCGTTCTATCATCAACTAAAATGTACCCGGAGTTAATAAGCTAAGGTTATAACATGATTCATACAACATTCCTGCTATTTCACACTACTCGCAGTTATAGTGATAACTAAACTGATGAATTCCAACTATGTCGTAATTTAACTGAGTATTCGGTATTCGCTAGCGAAAAATAACTTGGCAGTTATTAATAACCGTTAAAAATAACGGTTATCAAAGAATAACTGGAACTGTGATAACGGTTACTCCAGAATAACCGTTTGGCCCACCTCTAAGCAGGGAAGAAGCAAGTTATGAGGAAGTGGTGTAAGAAGTTCGCGGAACAAGGCAAGCGCACTAATACACCATATGAGTGTACAACCTGCCCAGACAAACCCGGATACTGCTTGAACTGCTGTATAATTTCCCGTAAGTAGCAAAAACGCGATAATATCGGGGAAATTCTGATTATCAAAAACAACTTCTTTTATTTCTTTTGACATTGCATGGTTTCTTTTTATGACGTGAAAGTTAGAACTTTTTTTCACGAGTACTCAGTAAATGGTTTTATTTTAAGTCGACATATTTCTTATTGTGTTGTAAAGCGTTCACTTCAGTTTTTTGCGAAAGAATTTGTTGTGCTAAATTTGTTTTAATAGCACCACAATTGAAGTGATGGGGGACATGAGAGAAGCCTCCATGTGAGGTGTGTTTTGCTTACTAATTTCTACACATGCGGGCGTGTATGATAAATGTAGGGCCAGCACTTGGATGGGTGACCGTTCAGGCAGCCATGAGCTGTTGCCATTTTTCTGGGTGCACCCAGCCTCGTGAAGCCTATTGAGGAGCTACTCGACCAAATAGTAGCGGCTCCGGACAAAGAAAACCATCATAACGACCGGGAGAATGGTGTCCTGACCACACGCCCCTCCTATCGGCATCCTCTGCTGAGGATGACACAGCGGTCTGATGGTCCCGATGGATGGATAAATGTAGACGGCTAATTTTCTCATACCAGGAGCAAACATGCTACTAAATTGACGACCTCTATCAGAGTCAATCTTATAACTGTGCATTTAAAGTAAACATAATTTAAAATGAATTCAGTTTCCTCTTTTTCCTTGTTAAGAATTTACGTTTTGGAATCCAAATTTTTCCTGAATGCAGTAGATTTGTTGTTTGTTTGAATTGTATTTTTTGTTACATTGTCAACAAATCATAAACATTTGAATGACACCTGTGACCCCTATAGGTGTGAGACAGCAAACATACTTTAAAACTTGACCACTATACGGTCGAAGCATATTTGAAGTAATGCATCTAAGGTGTCATCATTAAGTCATTATAGAACATGATCCTAAAGATCTTACAAGGTCTTGACGTCAGCCTGTAGCTCAGATGTGCTTGGGAGCATCGGCTCCAAGCGGTACCTGCCATTTCAGAGTGTTACTGGTCCGCACTGGAGAGTTGCACGCCTGCACCGGTGCGCAGCGAAAGTGTTAATTTCTCTCATGATGGCATAATGGTCTCCTAGTGTGGAGTTTATCGCATGGGTGTGAAGGAATATTTGTTGTTATGTGATCAATAGCAGTTTCACTATGCTTAATTACTCTGGTTTGTTTATCTATTTTTATTTTTAGATTGAAAGTATGGAGTTAAGTCCAGTAGAGTCTTACTGATTTCTGTATATTTCCTAGTGCCTATGTTCAAATTCCCAATAATTATTTAATAAGCATATTATTTTGAAAGCTCTTGGACTGTGTCTTCTAGTTGTTCAAAATATTTTTATTTCACGATTTGCTAATCAGTATAGGCCCAATACACAGCATGACTGCCCTACAATTTTTATTTCCACTGCTATAGCTTCATAGCTCATTTCTCTAGCATATTTTGTGGTATTTCTTATGACTTTAGTTGATTTATAGCTAGAGAAAATGGCAACCGCACCACCTTTTTTGCAGTGTTTTGCAAAAACTGTTTACATCTGAATATTTTTTCAAGTTGTAACCCTCCATCTGTTTTTGTTTCAGACCCAGTTCTGTGACTACTGGAATGTTTGGCTTCTATACCTGCAATATTACCTGTAATTCATCTGCTTTATTGTTTATGAACTGTGCATTCTGGTGATGTATTCTAACAGTTGTTTTTAATTTTAAGGATTCCATTCTTGTGTGGCACTGCTCGTTTCACTAACTTCGCATACTTCAGTTACACTGCACTGATTTTTTCACTAAAACTGACTTATCTCTTTTCATTGCGTTTGACTTCCTAGCAACATCTTTACACTGGTAACCGAGATGAGTATTAGCACTCACATATTTTTCCGGGGTCTTTTCTCTCCTTACACAATGGCATAAAAATCCTTAATTGATGTATCTGGCCTCCTAGGTTTCAGGCACCTACCTGACAGGATACTTCCACTGCTGCTGCTGCAGATCATCTACGTTTCATTGACGCTGGTGCTGTAGAACAGCCTTTTTGTTGGACTTGTTTCTGTTGGTGACGAGGCTGTTGGTGTTGATTCCATTAATGCTGGTCCTGCTCATGTAGATTCTGATGTTGCTTCTACCGATTCTGACATTGCTGCTGTTCCTGTTGTTGCTGATGACACTGCTGTTGTTGACAATGAAACTGATTTTACTGTTTCTGGTTTTAGATATGATACTACTGATGCAGATGTTTGCTGTACAGGTGGATTCCTCACAGCTGTCTGTGTGTATGTGTATGTAAAGACACACTTTTCTCCATGACCACACATCCGTAGTTGTAATGGTAGACAGTCCTTGGTTTCCTGCTGTAAGTAAGGGAGTTTGGTCATGATCGATGGAAGTAAGGAAAAGTTGCAAAAAACGTTTCCTCACACACTGTGTTTATGAAAAGCAGATGCATTTATGAATGGAGGATGAACATATTGTGTGTTAAAATTACCTTTTGAAACACGAAATTCCAGTACGTGACAAAACAGAATCATCAGCACATGGAAAAATACTGAAACAGTGCAAGTCCATCATATGGGACAATAGCACAATGGCTGACAGAAGATCACTGGAAGCATCGAATAAAATACTCCAGGACTTACAAGATAACATGAGTTTATTGGAGGGTGTATTACTAATATCGTCAGGAGATTTTTGTCAAACGCTTCCAGTCATTCGAAAATTAATGCCAGTATATGAAATATATGCCTGCTTGAAAAAGTCATTCACATGGCTGCACATAAAAATTGTCAAGTTAACAAATCTAAGGATGCACATCTCCGAAGATGAAAGAGCACAAGAATTTGCTGAAAACCCCTTATAAATAGGAGAAGGCATCTATGCAATAGAGGTGTAGTGGTTAGCAACTGGACTCACATTTGGGAGGGCAATGGTTGAAACCCACGGCCAGTCAACCGGATTTCGGTTTTCCGCAACTTCCCTTAATTGCTCCAGTCAACGCTGGGATGGTTTCTTTGAAAGAGCACAGCCAATTTTCCTTCCTCATCCTTGAAAAAATCTGAAATTGTGCTCCGACTCTTAATGACTTCGATGTCAGTGAAATATTAAACCCAATCTTCCTTACTTTACCTATCCAACAGACGAAAATTCTGGCCGAATCATGCTGAGAAATTAATTGTGGAATATGGGCAAAACTCGTGAGCAACGCATGAATGAAATTCACCTGAATATCATCAAAATTTATACCAATCCAGAATGGTTACACACGGGAGTTATTCTAGCGACAAAAAATGAAATTGTCAGTAACATCAAGAAGACTGTCCAAGAAATGATGCCATGGGCAGAAAAAATTTCCGTGTCAGTTGCTACAACAGATGGGGAAAAAACCCTATAAATTTTCCTACTTAATTTTTAAATTCATTGAATGTTCCACGAATGCTATTACACTGCCTCAAATTGAAGCCCCCCCCCCCTCCCTCGCAGAATTTGAAGAAACTGTGTAATGGTGCAAGACTCTGCATCAAACAAGTAAACAAGTGCAAAATATCATTGTCAAATCCAGTATAATGAGTGGCAAAGAAAAAGGGCAGATGATTTTTATACCACAAATACCTTTAATATCAAATGGATTGCTCTAAAGTTTAAGCCGATTGCAGTTTCCAGTAAAGTTGGCTTACAGCATAACCATCAACAAAGCACAGTACCAAACACACTGATATTGTGGTGAGAATTTAAAGGAATCATGCTTTTCACTTAGCCTATTGTGTACTGCATGCTCAAGCAGTTGATTACCCCACAATCTGTTCACTTATAGTCCGAACAATAGAACTACAAATGTAGTGTGTAAGTAACTGTTATGAAAAATGAAAATTTAAATATGTATATACAATAAAAATTAATTTTCATACTAAATTGGGATACTTTTGATTCTGACCTGTTATATTTAAATAATAATATTTTATCACCATCTGGTGAGCAAGATGTATGAGACAGGTGAAATGCCCTCAGACTTCAAGAAGAATATAATAATTACAATCCCAAAGAAAGCAGGTGTTGACAGATGTGAAAATTACCGAACTATCAGTTTAATAAGTCACAGCTGCAAAATACTAACGCGAATTCTTTATAGACGAACGGAAAAGCTGACAGAAGCCGACCTCGGGGAAGATCAGTTTGGATTCCGTAGAAATGTTGGAACACGTGACGCAATACTGCCCCTACGACTCATCTTAGAAGAAAGATTAAGGAAAGGCAAACCTACGTTTCTAGCATTTGTAGACTTAGAGAAAGCTTTTGACAATGTTGATTGGAATACTCTCTTTCATATTCTGAAGGTGGCAGGGGTAAAATACAAGGAGCAAAAGGCTATTTACAATTTGTACAGAAAGTAGATGGCAGTTATAAGAGTCGAGGGACATGAAAGGGAAGCAGTGGTTGGGAAGGGAGTGAGACAGGGTTGTAGCCTATCCCCGATGTTATTCAATCTAATAAAATTATAAACAGCCGACCAGTTGCAATGGATAAAGAATTCTTTACCTAGGTTTCAACAAAATGAACATCATAGCTTACATTAGAAAAGTATGACACTTAAGTCAAGAATAGATTTTAACATAAATTAGAGAGCTCTTGCATTACAGAAATATGAGAACGACGACTGGTACTTACAATTTTACATTAGTAAGGACTAATGTACCATCGCCGTTTTTACAAATGTCAGCATAGATCCATTTGTCAAAATTAAAATATAGCCCTAGAAATAGGGTTTGTCACGTAAATATAAATTAGTACATGGATCTTGCAGAGCTCACAACCGACTGAGTGTAATCGGCCAGCGTAGTTACTCTGTGACCAGGGCAGGTGGCGCTCATGGCGCGAACCATGTGCCAATTGGCGTACAAAAGCACCGTGTAGATTATCACTACTAATAACGTCCTTAGATAAAGTAACAATAAAAAGAAGGAAATCGTTTAACACTCCCGTTATAACAGTATGGGAGCCTTGATACAATTAATGTAGTTATCGTCAAAAAGGCAGGTGGCGCTTACGCCGAGAGAGTTACACACAGTGGCATATACAGCCAAAATATAAAAATTACATTACTATATTAGTGAAGCTCACAAACGGTATATATGTCAGAACTTTAAAATTGAAAATAATGGCTCTTAAGACAGAATTGCGAACTCTGGTCTACAATCCAGATAATACACATTCGCAGGAACCAACGTTTTAGAGCCAGACAAAATCACATAAGGGCCAATGTAGTGGCAGCCATACATCGTGAGAAAACCACATTACATAAAGGGTAGTGAGCTTAAAGCATTGAAAGTGCATCATAGTTTCCTGAGAAAATAGACCACTAAGGTTACCAGCATTAATGTTATACTATAGACAGTACATTTTTAAAGCCTTCGAAAAATTGTCTACAAGCAAGGTTCAACTGGTCGTTCAGTATATTACCGTCCTTGAGCTCTAGATGTTTTAAAAATTTATAACTCTTCCCACAGATCTCTGTGTAGGATAACAGTGTCTTCTAACTGTTTAGGCGTATGGCCGGCTATCAAGAGGTGTTCAGCAAAAGTAGAGCTGTGTATATTCGCTCCTTTTTTACCTAATAGGTGTTCTTTATATCTTGTTTTTACAGCTCTGCCTGTTTGACCAATATAATATGAAGGACAGTTATTACAGGTTAGTTTGTAAACACCTGAATTGGAAAACCAATCGCTGGCAATCTCTTCTAAATGTACAAGATTTCTTTTTAAACTGTTATCTATAGAGAAGGAGACGTTACAGTTATATTTTTTCCTTAGAAGACGTTTAATACTATAGGATATATTACCCAAGAAAGGAATGGAAATAAATTTTTTAGCTTCTTTGCTATCAGTGGAGAGGTTGTTGCTCAAAGTGGAACAGTTTTGGGAAGTTTTCTTACTGAACAAGTAATCAATCATATTCTGATTGTACCCATTATTAGCCGCAATCGCTTTGATGACATTGAGTTCCTTTTGTTGATCGGCAGGTGATAAAGGAGTAGTTACCATACGGTGAATGGCAGAATGAAAAAACGCCAGTTTCTGAGCTTTTGGATGAGTTTAGTGAGTAGGGATGACATTATCTGAATACGTTTCCTTACGGAAGATATTGAAATTGAAGGAACTATTCTGTATAGAAATTGTTAAATCGAGGAAGTTAAGTTCACCTTTTTCATTCTGAAGATCTTTTGTGAAGGAAATCTTTTCATGTAAACCATTGAAAGCATTGAAGAGAAGCTCTAACTCATGATAAGTACCATCAAAATCAATGATCATGTCGTCAACATAACGTGCATAATAACGGATTTTGTGGCGTAATTCTGAACTTGAATTGAAGAACGTTATTTCCAGGGCATTGATAAAAACATCTGCTAAAATACCGGCGAGGGGGTTACCCATTGCTAAATCATCTGGTTGCACATACATTTTCCCATTGAACGTGAAATAATTGTATTTTAAAACGACCTTAAGCAAACCAATCAGTTCCGCAATCTGAATTTCACTTAGTTTTTTATGTTTTAGAAGATTCTTTTTTACAAGGGCTATGGTTTCATCGACCGGGACATTTGTATAAAGACTGACGATGTCAAAGGAGACCAGTCTAGTGTCAGGTGTACATCTTACAGTTTACTATTTTTAACAGAAAAATTCTTTTCAAATGTTAAAGCATCTTTAATTTTAAAATGGAGGCGCCTAACAAGTGTGTGATGTGGACTACCTATTCCATTCACTACAGGGCGAATCAGGTGATTTTGTTTGTGCAGTTTAAACTGACTTCTGAGCACTGGTGGTTTCGGGTTCATATTTATAAGCCCTTTCTTTTGGAAGTTATTGAACAGGCTGACAGAACTAGCTAAAGTACGCCGGATTTCATTTTATAATTCCGCAGTTGGATCTATGGTAACCTCAGTGATGTCATTTTCCTCAAAAAACTTTACAGTCTTTTCTATATATTCATTTTTATAAGCCACGACAGCGGTGTTCCCTTTGTCACTCTTAGTGACTAAGGTGTCGTGTTTTCTAAGCTTACGATTAATGTTTTTTACTATACTATATTCGCCCAACTGCCCGTTAGGAAGTAATTTAATTTTTTTTTCTATTATGTTACTACATTCATAGGCACATTTGACTTGCTCGGTTTTCTCTAATTCAGGGATTCCAAACCGATTTTAAGATCTACAATAAGATTATAGATAACTGGATATTTATCGAGTTGAGCAGGCAAATTATATTTAGGGATTTGTCTATTGCACCAGCTCTAGTATTAGTAGCACAGCAACTCGGTGGACAGATGTCAATGTTTGTGAAAAACGATACATACAAATAATTAATAAGTTGTTGTGACAATTTATACCTGTAATAAATTACAAATTTTTTGTGTTATTATTTCATTTAAATAAACAAATGTGCGTTGGTGGTCCCTGTTCTGGCCCCAGTGTGACTGTAAGTTGTGTTCATATCACTAAAATTACAGATCGTACATCAGAGCTTTTACAATTTTTGTCTTCGATGGATATAATTATTCTTAGCAAATTGATCATGAACAGGAACCACAGAATACCACCTGCACACAACACTCACGTATGCTACCAAAAATATTTTTCTCTGTGATTCGTCAGTAGTTTAATTTTGGCCTCACACATCAGCACTGTTCTTAGAAAATGCAATCTGTTTCGATTAATTTTTCTTTTATAAATAGATTTCAGTACCAATGGTGCACATTTATTTCTTACACATCAGAATATTGTTTGCAGTTTCAAGTAATTTAAATTTGCCGCTGTGATAAAAGTTAAGATGGCAGCCAACAAAAGATAGAGGATTTCTTTTTTAATTAAGATTTTCCTTTGCTCAATAAATAATTAATCATTTAGATTGATGCCACCAATAAAAAATATTAAATTGTTTTGCAAGTTAGTTTAACACAAACCCATGCTATTTTCAACTAGAAGTACAGACGAAGTTGCTATATAATCGCATGTAACAATGGCTGCGTTTCTTGCAGCTATGATAAAACAATTAATACAAAATTATAATTAAAAGAGGAAGTGAATTTTCAATAATTAATCACAAATAGTTTTAACGCATTTGGCTCTATTTGTTTTTACCAGCAAATGAACATAAAAGTACAATAATTTTACATTAAATGTTTGTCATTCAACAGACCTCAAATCGATTCGCGACTTGCGTCGGCGACGTACATCAGAAGATATATATTTGTATATATCGTGGATGTTATTGTAGGTTACATTTTCTAAGTGTCCTGTCAATAAAACGCAGTCTTTGGTTAGCCTTCCCCACAACATTTTCTATGTGTTCCAACCAGTTCAAGTTGTTTGTAATTGTAATACCTAGGCATTTAGTTGAATTTATGGCTTTTAGACTAGACTGATTTATTGTGTAACCGAAGTTTAACAAGTTCCTTTTAGCACTCATGTGGATGACCTCACTCTTTTCGTTATTTAGGGTCAACTGCCACTTTTCCCACCATTCAGATATCTTTTCTAAATTGTTTTGCAGTTCGTTTTAATCTTCTGAAGACTTCAGTAGTCGATAAACGACAGTGTCATCTGCGAACAACTGAAGATGGCTGCTCAAACTGTCTCCCAAATCGTTTATATAGATAAAGAACACCAAAGGGCCTATAACACATCCATGCCCGAAGCAGGATTCGAACCTGCGACCGTAACGGTCACGCGGTTCCAGACTGAAGCGCCTTTAACCGCACGGCCACACCGGCCGGCTGTTATTTCCATGGAAGTACGAATATTATAAGGTCAATTTGATTTATCCATGGTCGGATATAGAATGACCAAATCAGAAGTACATTCACTGATAAAGAGATGGAGTGCAGTATTATTAATTACTCGCCAGTTATTTCCATGTTAGTATGAAATTCACATGTCAATATATTCATTATTCATGAGTAATACAGACTGACATCCAAAAGGAAAGCAGTGAAGTAGGATGTTCACAAATGGATGACATGTGCTATTTATTGTCAGTTGTTCACATACCTGCCTGATACTGATAAATAGTTATTTCACTATATGTGAATACTCAGTAACCGGTTATTTATTCCAATGAATTTATTTTTTGTCACCTGTAGTTGGCAGTGCTTCACAGTATTAAGACTTGTGAAAATGACTGCAATCTATGTGGAACTTTTTCAGATTTGTTATGCAATATGCAAGTGTTTGCACTTTGGTCGGACAGCAGATTGCATAGATTTTATTCCTATGAACATGAATGTGAACTTTTATCCGACTAGGGAACTTTACTGACTAGTCCTCTACAATTTTCTTTGTATTTATAGGATTTGAAAGTCAGGGCTCAGACATCAATTTCTTAAAGCAATTTTAAAGAAAATCAAAAAATTGCCTTTGGAGAACAAATTTCCAAGCATTGTTAAGTTTAAGACATTTCACGAATATTTATTTCACGAATATTTATTTTTTGAATGTGTAGAGTCAGTGTCTGGTGGTTGTACAGTCTCTGGTCCAGATCTGATCAGTAGCAATTTTATTTTAGCTTTATTTAAGTTCTGCATTTATCGTTAAATGGAAATGATAATAAATAAATAGTGAATCACAATTTTCTAATAAAAAATAACATCTTTACATTTTTAATTGTTGATCATATAAAATAAATTAAAGTTTGATATGGACATGTGATATGACTTATTGTTAACCATGCAGTTGTTGCACATGGAGTGACAGTCAACACAGATGTATTTTTCCTTTCTTTTTAATCTCATTGCATCTAGCAATCACATGACCTGTGTACCTTCCTACAATTAGCTGTACTATGTTACTCCCTTGTTTCGCTTGGACTAGAGCAGCAGTGGTGAATGGTCAACAATTGCAGGCTCACAGTTCCACGCAAGCTATGGTGTTCTGTGTGAAATGCAATGTTGGCTTTAGGAGGAATAGTAAAAGATAAGCCATGTTATTCTTAATTCTGAAGGGGGTTTTTATTATTGCAGTGTTATTTTCTATTAGTTACATTGTTTATTAGGTTCAGGTTAGTTGATTAATTAATTGTTTATTTTTTTAAATTTTTTGGAATGGATGCATATGAAATAGAGTCTGAAAGAATTAGAAACTTGCTTGCTATGGTTTTAGCAAAGTGTGATCATGAAGGTGACTTTGTGATGAATGTGAAGAAAGTGTAGATGAGGTAGAAGAGCCATCCTGAGAATTCTGATAAAGAAAAAGAGGTGCCTGATGGTGAAGATCATATTGACAATATCACAAACGATCCACTGTATGTTGGGAAAGATCAGGTTACGAATTGGAGTAAAAGTAGAACTCCAAAAAATGTTGGAACCAGGTCTGAAAATACAATAACCCATCTTCCTGGTATAAAGTCTACTATAAATATCTGAAAATGACAACTGAAATTTGGAAGGACTGTTTATCAAGTCCCAGAGAGGTAAATTTTCCAGAGATAGCGACTGCAACACTACAACTGCAAGCGAAATTCAAGCTCTAATAGGTTTACTGTATTTGGCTGGTATGATGAAGGCTAACCATTAAATGCAAACCATCTGTGGAAGACTGATGGCACAAGGGTATAAATTTTCATGCTCATTATACCACTGTCTCGATTTCTCTTCCTTCTCAGATAACTCCGATTTTATGACAAGTTAACAAGAGAAGAAAGACTGAAATATGACAAACTAGCTGCAATAAGAGATAATTTTGACATGTTTTTCCAGAATTGCAAAACAGCGTCTACTCCATTCGAGTACCTCAGAATTGTTGAGAAGTTAGAGGCATTTCGAGGCAATTGTCAGTTTAGACAGTATATACCCAGCAAGCTGAACAAATACAGAATAAAAGTTATTGCTCTTTGTGACAGCAGATGTATTATACTATTGATATGGAAATGGATGTTGAAACACAAACATAGGTGTCATATTATATAAGTAATACTCCAGCTGCTGTAGTTCAGATACTGTGTACCTCCATCAGAGGAACTGGCAGGATTATCACAGTGGATAATTGGTTTACCCGCCTTCAGTTGGTTGAAACACTGGAAAACGATTTTCGGCTAACTTTATGGAAAAAACAAAAAGGAATTGTTATTTGAATTCACGGAGCCAAATAAGCATCAAATGGGTTTCAAAAGCATCAAATGGGTTTAAATATGTTTACCCTTAGAAAATCTTGCACTCTTGTGTCATATATTCCCAAGGAAGGCAAAAACGTTGTACTGGTATCCAATCTTCACCAAGATGACTGTGTTGACGAAGAGACAGGTGAAACGGAAATAGTAGTGTTGTATAACAAGACGATGGGAGGTGTAGACATGTCTGACAAGTTGTGTGCTGTCTGAAATTGCGCAAGTCACACTCGCCAGTAGTCTCTGGTCACATTTTATTTGTTACTCAATGTTGGAGCTATCAATTTTTTAGTGATTCGTCCTCTTAACAACCTTGACAGCTCCACTGCACGAAGAGATTTTCTGCAGCAGTTGTCTTACGAGCTTGTTACAGAACATGTGCGAATCTGAGCTGCCATGTGTAGAATACTGTCCAATTTTCCTTTCAGGATTTGTGAAATTTTCCAAAATGAAGCTAAAGCAAGGCCCACTGGAACTAGCAGAGAAGACATTGAGCATACTGTGACAGGAGAAAGAATAAACCGACCAGGCACAGCTGTTGTAAATGTAGTAAATAACTTTGTTTGGAACATACAAGTATCATTTGTTCAGAATCAGGTTACCTTCCATTAGGAACATGGGTGCACTCAGCGACTGTGATCTGATTTATAAATAATGGAGCACAGCAATCAGTCGTCCTTTTTTATCAGTTTTCATTTGCCAAATCAAGATTTCGGTTAGGGCCTAGCCATCATCAGTGCACTATTTTCTAATCTCAATGCATTTCAGTTCCCTGTTGTTCTGGTGTCAGTCACAGTTCTTTGAAATGTCTTTGAGTAATATTCAAAGAAATGTGACTGATGCCCGATAATGCCTTGATAATGGCTAGGCACTAGCCAAAATCTGGATTTGCCAAATAAAACCTGCAAAAACTGATTGTTGTGCTCTGTCATTTATAAATTTGTTCAAAATGTTTAAAAACAGAAGACTGTGACTGAATAAAAACGGAAGACCGTGACTGATTTGTATAAACTGAAGAACTGTTGTAGCCAAATTGTATCTTTCATCCTGTTTACTATATTATGATACATTATTTTCATCTCCAAAATAAATATTGTAACATATTGAGTAACTTATGTTTTCAATGGAACTGAGAAGCTTACAATTTCAGTTGAACAGGACAGAATTTATAGCTCCGTGTAAGGTATGTACTTAGCACATTAAAATTAAACATAATAAATTGCCTACTCTCAATTACTTTCTTGAATTTTCCTGCAGCAACTACTAATGGTACTAAGTGTGGTGCAACTACTGCATGATTAAACGAAAAAGCTATACACATAAGTACTACTCATATATTTGGTATGCTCATCAGGTAAATGGGTTATTGCTAAACTTCCAAAATGACTTTGATTCAATGTAACACTTAAGCTTATTGTACGATTATAGGCGATATCGTGCAAAATTTGTAATTTGATTGAGGATTTCTTGGTAGAGGGAATGCAACATGTTTTCTTGGACCAAGACTCATCCGTAGATGAAAGAATAATTTAAGGCATTCTCCACTGTGGTGGGACCCTCACTGTTCATTTTGTACATTGATATCAAGACAGACAATAGCAATAGTAACACCAGACTTTTAACTAATGATATAGTTATTGCAAGTATTACTAGGGAAAGGAAGGGGAAGTAAATGAAAATGATAGGTGTGATACTATGAGAATAATTGGACAGTGCACTGAAAAATTTAGGTCAAAACAAGTCACATGGAGAAGACAACATTCCTTCAGAATCAAAGAGATCCTTGAGTCAACAAACAATAACAAAACTATTTCACCAGGAATTCGTGATACATGCACAGCTGAAATTCAGACTTCAAGAAGAATGTAATAACACCAAGGAAGGCAAGTGCTGATAGACGTGAACATTACATACCCATTTATTTAACAGACATATTTCAGTAATTCTGGCAAGAATTATCTACAGAAGAATGGAATGGTTGCTAGATGCCATATTCAGGGAAGACAAGTCTGGATCCAGATAAATGTAGGAACATGTAATGCAACACTGTCCTTGTGCCTTACCTTAGAAGATAAAGTGAAGAAAGGCAAACTTACGTTTGTAGTGTACGCAGATTTAGAGAGAACCTTTACAAAGTCGATTACAGTAGGCTGGTTGAAATTTTGATGGTAGTAGGGATAAAATACAGGGTGCAAAAGGTTATCTACAACTTATACAGAAACAAACTGCACTTGCAAGAATCAAAGGGAATGACACAGTGTTGTATCCTATCCTCAGTATTATTCAATCTGTACATTGAGGAGGCTGTGAAGGTAAAAAAGCAGAAATTTGGAAATGAAATTAAGGTTAAGGGAAAAGAAATTAAAATTTTGACATTTAACAGCGACTTTATAATTTTACAGTTTGGAGATTGGATAACTAGTGAATTGAACTGGAAAGAAAATAATTTTGTAGCACAATATGACTAAACGAATGGATCAATTGATAAGACACATCATGAGACAGATTTGGTGATGAAGAGAATCGTGGCAAGCAAAAACTGCAGAGTAAGGCCTCGACTTGGAAACAGTAAGCAGCTAAAATGTACATACATCATAGTCGTAACTTAGATATGAAGATCGTTGAACAGCATAGACTAGCACGCAGGGCTGCATCATACTAGTCTCCAGATACGAGACCACAACAACAACATTTGAAAAATTGCTCAAATATTAGTTTTTATGGCACTTAAGTGTTAAGAAATGTATCATTTTGCGGTTCATGAAATAAAAAACATGGTGTTATAGGACTACAAAGCAAAGTGGTGTGAATGATTGTAGGTTCATTTGACCTTGATGACAATGGAATTGAAATGCTGAACGATACCTGAACATGGTTATCAATTACCCCATAATAGCCTAGTTATAAAGTTTTATTGATCAGTATTAAGTACGAAATCCAGAAACATTCTATATTTTCCTACATTTCGCTCCACAAGACTACAATATCGGTGGATCATAATTGGAATCAGTCAACCCATACAAATACCTGGATTTAACAGTTTGTGAGGGTATGAAACAGATTAATCACATATACTCAGCTGTAGGTAAAACTGGTGGTTAACGTTGGCTCATTTATACGATTTTCGAAAAATGTAATCAGTTTTCAAAGTAGGATACTTACAAAATATTAATGCAGCCCATCCTACAACATTGTTCAAGTGTGTGGGGCCTATAACAAAATAGGACCGATACTGGGTAATAAACGTATACCGTACAAAGCACAGTTATGTGAATGGTCATAGGACATATGACCTAGGTAAGTGAGTCATGGAAATGCCGAAGAGCTTGAATTGGCTGATGCTTGAAGATAGATATCAATTATCCCATGATAGCCAACTTAGAAAGTTTTATTAACCAGTATTAAGTGAGAAATCAAGAAATATTCTATAGTTTGCTACATTTTGCTCCCACAGGGCTCACAAACCAAAGATTAGATTAATTACACTGCAAACTGAAGCATTTAAGCAGTCGGCCTACTGACATACCAATGCATGAATGCAACATGAAGAAATATTAATTTGTGGAATCTTGAGAATTACCCTTTGTCATGTACTTCACATTGGTTTGCGGTGTATCAATGTAGATGTATATACCAGTATAACGAAAGGAAAAGCAATGAAACTGTTGAACAGTAGCGTAAAGGTACCTAATTTGATGATAAAGCTATAACCCTATAAATAAAAGTCTGATTAGCCTATATTCTGTGGAAAATGCTTATGTGACTTAGGTTTATATGGGTACTATATACACTCCTGGAAATTGAAATAAGAACACCGTGAATTCATTGTCCCAGGAAGGGGAAACTTTATTGACACATTCCTGGGGTCAGATACATCACATGATCACACTGACAGAACCACAGGCACATAGACACAGGCAACAGAGCATGCACAATGTCGGCACTAGTACAGTGTATATCCACCTTTCGCAGCAATGCAGGCTGCTATTCTCCCATGGAGACGATCGTAGAGATGCTGGATGTAGTCCTGTGGAACGGCTTGCCATGCCATTTCCACCTGGCGCCTCAGTTGGACCAGCGTTCGTGCTGGACGTGCAGACCGCGTGAGACGACGCTTCATCCAGTCCCAAACATGCTCAATGGGGGACAGATCCGGAGATCTTGCTGGCCAGGGTAGTTGACTTACACCTTCTAGACCACGTTGGGTGGCACGGGATACATGCGGACGTGCATTGTCCTGTTGGAACAGCAAGTTCCCTTGCCGGTCTAGGAATGGTAGAACGATGGGTTCGATGACGGTTTGGATGTATCGTGCACTATTCAGTGTCCCCTCGACGATCACCAGTGGTGTACGGCCAGTGTAGGAGATCGCTCTCCACACCATGATGCCGGGTGTTGGCCCTGTGTGCCTCGGTCGTATGCAGTCCTGATTGTGGCGCTCACCTGCACGGCGCCAAACACGCATACGACCATCATTGGCACCAAGGCAGAAGCGACTCTCATCGCTGAAGACGACACGTCTCCATTTGTCCCTCCATTCACGCCTGTCGCGACACCACTGGAGGCGGGCTGCACGATGTTGGGGCGTGAGCGGAAGACGGCCTAACGGTGTGCAGGACCGTAGACCAGCTTCATGGAGACGGTTGCGAATGGTTGTTCGCCGATACCCCAGGAGCAACAGTGTCCCTAATTTGCTGGGAAGTGGCAGTGCGGTCCCCTACGGCACTGCGTAGGATCCTACGGTCTTGGCGTGCATCCGTGCGTCGCTGCGGTCCGGTCTCAGGTCGACGGGCACGTGCACCTTCGGCCGACCACTGGCGACAACATCGATGTACTGTGGAGACCTCACGCCCCACGTGTTGAGCAATCCGGCGGTACGTCCACCCGGCCTCCCGCATGCCCACTATACGCCCTCACTCAAAGTCCGTCAACTGCACATACGGTTCACGTCCACGCTGTCGCGGCATGCTACCAGTGTTAAAGAGTGCGATGGAGCTCCGTATGCCACGGCAAACTGGCTGACACTGACGGCGGCGGTGCACAAATGCTGCGCAGCTAGCGCCATTCGACGGCCATCACCGCGGTTCCTGGTGTGTCCGCTGTGCCGTGCGTGTGATCATTGCTTGTACAGCCCTCTCGCAGTGTCCGGAGCAAGTATGGTGGGTCTGACACACCGGTGTCAATGTGTTCTTTTTTCCATTTCCAGGAGTGTATTAATAGCAATTTCAGAGCATTAGAGTTCGTTCTGGTGGAGTTGAGGATACTAACATTAAAAAACACAACATAGATGTTCTGTAGACAGTCCCTCTTGTAATCTTCATTCTACTGAGAATCTTTGAAAATTGTATATGGAGTATCCAGCTGCCATCAGCAAAAATGCAGGCTGGTAAAGTCATATTTTCTTCCAGCTTTGCGAAGGTACATCTATATACAATCTTCTTTCCTATCTATTTACAACACTGAGCTTGACAGCAAACATCAAGCTGGTTTTGTCAACATTCCACAAATGACCTTCCAACTTGCTTAGAGGAGACAAGTTAGTTTCTTTATGGCATCTGAAAGTTTGTCAGAATAATCGTCTATCATAATAAAATTAGACACATAAGCCCAGTATGCAGATAAATTTTCTGGCACTCTCAAAGTCAGTCCAAATCAACATTCATAATTGAACTACCATTTCTTGTCATCATTTAAGACTGATTATGCCTTTCAGCGTTCAGTCTGGAGCATAGTCCCCCTTATAAAATTCCTCCATGATCCCCTATTCAGTGCTAACATTGGTGCCTCTTCTGAAGTTAAGCCTATTACTTCAAAATCATTCTTAACCGAATCTAGGTACCTTCTCCTTGGTCTACCCCGACTCCTCCTACGCTCTACTGCTGAACCCATGAGTTTCTTGCGTAACCTTGCTTCTCCCATGCATGTAACATGACCCCACCATCTAAGCCTGTTCGCCTTGACTGCTACATCAGTCTTTGCACTGTTAAAAAAATTCCTGCAATGAGTTTTACCTGCCCATTCATGTCCAACGACCTCACCTCAGCTGCTTGGCAAAATCACGTATCTTGCATTGTGGTTATGTACTTCAGTTATATCTGTCCTGAGTCTAATGGTAGTAGGCGACTTAAGCTCTTCAAACCGACAGCTCCACTAACATCTCGATTTTCTGTCAGGAACCTTTTTAAAGAACTCTGAGGTACCTCATTCTCTTTTACAGCCTTGTAAACACTAACACGATTTTGATAAACCATTCTTGCGGGCCCCATCATTGCACTAGAGCTGTGGATACGATTATGTTTCCTTCTGATGATACTGCATTATTATGTTTACTTTGTTTCAAATGGCTTTAAGCACTGTGGGACTTAACAGCTGAGGTCATCAGTCCCCTAGACTTAGAACTACTTAAACCTAACTAACCCAAGGACACAGTAGGAAATGATGGAGTGAGCATTGGCATGATTAAGAACGTCGTAGACACTATTATTCCAGTTATCACAGACATCTTCAACCTGTCTCTTGTCAGTAGTACATATCCTACTGAGTGGAAGCAAAGTTTAATTCAACCTATACCCAAGACTGACAACCCTAAGTCGCCAGGTGACTACAGGCCGATCAGCATACTACCTGCAATATCTAAAGCCCTAGAATACATAGTCCATGAACAGCTGACGGATTACCTCAAAACTCATAACATCCATGACAAATATCAGTCAGGCTTTCGAAAGCACCATAGTATGGCAACTGCATTAATCAAAGTAACTGATGACATTAAACATGCTATGGACAGACGTGAAGCTACCATCCTAACACTGCTTGACTTTAGCAAGGCTTTTGATACAGTTGACTTTGATATATTATTAATTAAAATGAAACATCTGAATTTCTCAAACAGCGCAATACACTGGTTCGACAGCTACCTCAAAAGCAGAAGTCAACAAGTCATTTGTGGGTCGGAAAAGTCATCATGGAAAAACGTGCGCTCTGGAGTTCCACAAGGCTCTGTCCTTGGTCCATTACTCTTCTCACTGTACATTAATGATATTTCTTCAGTGATTCACTCCTGCGACTACCATCTATATGCCAACGACATCCAACTGTACATACGTGCAAGCCCCAAGAACATTGCTGACGCAGTAGCGAGTATGAGCGCAGATCTTTGCTCTGTTTCTCGGTGGGCACAGAACCTAGGTCTGAAACTGAACCCCAAGAAATCCCAGGTCATACATATATCTCATCCAAAGTTAATCAGCCGGTACTTTCGCGAAACAGTCCCTCAAATACTCCTCAATGGTACCCAACTACCATACCAAAAAACAGCAAAAGACCTTGGAATAATCTTGGATGAACACCTAAACTGGGAAGAACAAACAGTCACAGCATGCCAGAAATCGCTCTCCTCCCACATGCAATTCAAAAATTTAGAAAAATATTCCCAACCCATGTTAAACAAAAATTAGTCCAAACACTAATCTTGCCTAATCTTTACTACTGTGATGTAGTTCAACACGGCACAAACAGTGAAAATTCGAGATGCCTTGAGCTAGTGATGAATGCTTGTGTTAGATACGTGTGCAATATATGGTTGTATGAGCATATCAGTCCTTCATACTCCCAGCTAGGTTGGATACGCCCACATATGGCACGTGATCTCCACACGATGTGCTTATTTCTCAGCCACTGGTGCCCCCAATACTTATCTTCTCACATTAAACACCTATCATCATTCCACAACCACAATGCCAGATCGGATACGTCTAACATCTTGGCTGTACCTTTACATAACACAAAATCTTTCTCTGTGTCATTCTCCATCTCAGCCATACAACTATGGAACGTGCTCCCCTGTGATCTGCGTCTTATCTAGAACCACTCAACATTCAAGAGGGAACTCAAAACTTACATATTAGGGACGGTATAGCCACCATTGTTGTGCACCTGTCATTTGTGCCCCTCTCATATTTTACATATTAGGGACGGTATAGCCACCATTGTTGTGCCCCTCTCATCTCTTTCTTTCTCCTCTCCATCATAGCTTCGAATTTCACCATTCTATTTCTCTTCCTCTAACCTTTCTACCTCTTCTATATCTCTTTCACCCCCATTCTATCGTCTTATGTCTCTGCTGGATGAGAATAACTCACAAGCTGCAAGAACATAACGAGAAAATTCCCAACTAGCAATAGGACTAACATTCATAAAAGAAAAATATGTTTATTTTCATATACATAGTCATTATTATTATTATTATTATTATTATTATTCTTGATTGTTATAATTATTTTTTTGATTGTTATAATTATCATTGTACTACTGTTATAATCTCTTTTTTTCTTTAACATTAATACTGTATATCATGTTATATGTCCTTAATGTTCTGTAGAAACTGAAATTCGTTCAATCTGAGTATGCCTGGTTACGTGTAAGAGAGGGCCTCAAGGCCCTAATCTTGCCAGATAAAATAAATGCATAAACAAATAAATACATCTATGCCCAAGGCAGGATTCGAACCTGCAACTGTAGCAGCAGTGCGGTTCCGGAATAAAGCGCCTAGAACCACTTGGCCACAATAGCCGACTATGTTTACTTTCTGTTGTTTCCACCTTGAAGATAAAGTTGCAATAAATAAATTTTATCTAAGTTGATGATGTCACCTAATTTGGTGATAGGCTGCATAAAAATATTTTTACTAAAAAAAAGCTTAGTTCTATGCATGTACTAACATATAAAAGCATTGAAAACCATAGATAACTATTTAAACCCAAAATTATGATCTTCTTTTAAATTTATGCATGCATGATCAGTTCTTAATGCTTGAGAAAACCATATACACCAAAAAAAGTTTTGCATCACCTCAGTTCCCAGAATTCCTGAAGATAGATGTTGACTGTGGATATTGTATCACAGACACAGTCCCTGCAACTGTTCAGAGATGTCACTAAACCCACCCAACTATGTAAATAACCATGCATGAGCAGCGCCCATTAGATGGAGGGCATCCGACAGCTGATCAGTTCCGGTAATTCCACCTGGAAGAAGGTACACAGCTCATGTTGTCTGTAGTTCAACCATGCTTAAATGTTCAATACCGTAGTTCGATCGCCTCCGCATTGTTACTTTGTGCCAGGAAGGGCCCTTAACAAGGGAAGTGTCCAGGCGTCTTGGAGTGAACCAAAGCAATGTTGTTCGGACATGGAGGAGATACAGAGAGACAGGAATCGTCGATGACGCGCCTCACTCAGGCCGCCCAAGGTCTATTGCTGCAGTAGATGACCATGGCTCGGATGAACCCTGACAGCAACGCCACCATGTTGAATAATGCTTTTCATGCAGCCACGGGACGTCGTGTTACGACTCAAACTGTGTGCAATAGGCTGCATGATGCGCAACTTCACTCCCGACGTCCAAGGCGAGGTCCAGCTTTGCAACCACTACACCATGCAGCGCGGTACAGATGGGCCCAACAACATGCCGAATGGTCTGCTCAGGATTGGCAGCACGTTCTCTTCACCGATGAGTGTCGCATATGCCTTTTTATCAGACAATCGTCACGGACGTGTTTGGAGGCAACCCGGTCAGGCTGAACGCCTTAGACACACTGTCCAGCGAGTGCAGCGAGATAGAGGTTCCCTGCTGTTTTAGGATGGCATTATGTGGGACCGATGTACGCCGCTGGTGGTCATGGAAGGCGTTGTAACGGCTGTACGATACGTGAATAGCATCCTCTGACCGATAGTGCAACCATGTCAGCAGCATATTGGCGAGGCATTCGTCTTCATGGACGACAATTCGCGCCCACGTCGTGCACATCTTGTGAATGACTTCCTTCAGGAAAACGAAATCGCTCGACTAGAGTGGTCAGCATGTTGTCCAGACAAGAACCCTATCAAACATGCGTGGGATAGATTGAAAAGGACTGTTTATGGACAACGTGACCCACCAACCACTCTGAGGAATCTATGCCGAATCGCTTTTGAGGAGTGGGAAAATCTAGACCAACAGTGTCTTGATGAACTTGTGGATAGTATGCCATGACGAATACAGGCATACATCAATGCAAGAGGACGTGCTACTGGGTATCAGAGGTACTGGTGTGTACAGCAATCTGGACCACCACCACCTCCGAAGGTCTCGCTGTATGGTGATACAACATGCAATGTGTAGTTTTCATGAGCAATAAAAAGGGCGGAAATGATGTTTATGTTGATCTCGATTCCAATTTTCTGTACAGGTTCCGGAATTCTCGAAACAGAGGCGTTGCAAAAAAATTTTTAATATATATATAGGCCAATACATTAACAATCAATACACTAACAATAATAAAACGGTCGTTCACAATGAATAGTACAAAGAAGGCATTCGGCACCATCTATGATCGGTGTCTCGAATTATTTGAGTCACTCCAAAGTTCATGAGAGACGAAATAAAATGCATCACCGACTTAGATGTACCACCAAATAAGCATTCCTCACCCTATTTCTCATACAGAGTGGTCAGGAGGTATACAAGCACCCTTCTAAAGCAAAAACAATTGAATAAACAGTGATTTAAAGTCAAGAAGTAGGAGATGGGTAAAACCTGTGAGGCTACATTAGCAACATGGCGGTTGGTGGTGTTCAATAGGTACTGAAGTGATGTGTTTAAAAATGATAAATATCAAGAAAGATGAAAATATTCCTGTCAGCATTTTGTTCTTTCTGATTTGAATCCAAATTACAGTATCAAAAGGGAAGAAACTTTGAACAAGTTAGTTCCACAGCTTCGAGTGCAAACATGGCCGATGGCTCATGAAATCGAGTGACGTGCTCTTAAGGAACAGTAATGACGAAACCAATGAAAAAATTTCGTGTTATCAAAGTATGATAGCTATGTTTTGTGATAAAATAAGAGATTTGCATGAAGAACTGTGTGAACTTGATCCTGAAAATTGGATTACTGTGCAACAGAACAAAATAGAAGAAACTCGCTTAATTACACTAATAGCTCCACAAAAATTCAAGGGAGCACAAAATGTAGTTCAGAAATGCGTAAGTCACGAAAATAAAAGTGTGGAAAACAGGCTAAAGCGTTCATCTTGCAAAAGCAAAAGCATTCTGTGAAAATGTGAGCTGACATGTTACATTGTCGAACAGGTAGCAGTAGAGCAGTGTAAAATGGCGAGAAAAGAACATGTATACACACAGTACATCATTTTACAAGAAGCCACGCAAAACACTGAACATAGAATCCTGCCTTTGCAAGAAATGTGCTGGCACTGATAAATGCGCTTATATTGTAGAGTTGTATGTCACTTCAACAGCGCTAACATACATCCTAAACGAAAGGTGTAGTTTACGCAAAGTGTGATGAGCTGGGCATAAAACTGAAGGAAAAGGACCACAAAAACATAATAATTACAGTGCTTGCAGAAGAGATCAGTAGCACTCTTGAATATAAATATTACAAGAACAAGCAACCAGACAGTGACAGCAACAGTATATAACATAGCGATAAGATAAAAATTGTGGAGAGTCTTTGTTTCATATCTCAACAGAATAGAAGTGCACAGCGATAAAAATGTGCTAGCTAACCAATGTGAAAAATCTTCAAAACAGCAGTGGACTAAAGTTACAAACAATATGGGTAAAATATAGCGTTATCAGACAACCTTGTGCATGGGCTTGTTGAAATAAGTAATCAGTCAACATAGCTAAGGGTAAACAGTGTTGTGGAAACAAATGCTCGTTTGTCGGAAGTGGGGATGCCAGTAAAATCTGGTGACAGTAACAGTGTAAACCAAAATGATTTTGTTGTTTTACTAGGGTGGTCAAACGACACATATAAATATGAATCTCAGATGGCCATACTACTATGTGAAAAAATTCTTAAGCCAACTCACACATCTGACTGTCATTTTCCAAACAGGTACAACCTCCCACAAGGGTCTTATGTAAACGAAGAAATCACAGTGGCTAATAAACGTTGTGTAGATATTTGCAGTCATTTCAGAAATGTCAAAGTTATTGCCATTGGTTCCAGGTTTCATACTGCTTATGGCTTGCATTTTAGCAGACAGGGTAAGCAACTGATACCCAAACAAATCACCAATATTGTTACAGCAACTATGCAAAGGACAGTATTGACAATAACAGTATCACTAACTGCCCATTACCTTCAGTGACAAGAGAATCATCACTGGAAGTAAATTGCGAACATCACCCCCAGAATCCTGTAGCTGGTACAGAAACAGATCTTCTAGCAGCTACGCCGCTGTCAGCAGCAGAGCCTTCACCATCACCACCAGCAGTGTCACCACAAACAAACGAATCAACAGCTCTACAGCTATAGACTCTTCAATACATGCACTACTATCAGCAGCAACAGGACCATTATAATCACCAGCAGCAACATCATCAACAGCAGTGACAGCAGTAGAGCCATCATCATCACCTGCAACAGCTTCATTAACGGAGCTACTATTAGCAGAACCAACATCACCACCTGCAGCAGCACCATCATTAGCAGTGGCAACAGCAGATCAATCATCGTCCCTGATGGCAGTGTCATCAACTCCAGTGGCAGCAGCAACAACAATGTTTCCAGAGGGATGCAGAAGAAATGGAAGAAATCACAGACCCACATACAACAGGCACCACGATTTTTTGTACTCACTGGTGGGAGAAGTGGAGGGGCGAAGTAACATAGGTAATTCCACCATAAAAACCAATGTTAAAAGTGTCTCAACAGAAGAGCTTGTAGCAAAGCTACTGTAAGTCTGAGGGAGGCTTACAAGTATTTCAGTGGAAACAACTACACTCATGCTCATAAATGAAGGATAATGCTGATACATGGTGAAACAATACACTGGTGGGCGGTTTGCGGGTTTTAATCACTTCGGGGTATGACCGTGCAGTGTATTTGACCTGCAGTCGTCGCACGGTCATGCTGGCAGCAGTCTACATACGCAGAGGTGTGTTGGCGTATGTCAGAGTACAGTGCAGCGAGTAAGTGTGCAGACGTTTTCAGACATGCTTAATGGCGACTGTGGGTTCAAAATGGCCCAAAGAACATATATTGATGATGTTACGAGGGGTAGAATACTAGGGTGACTGGAGGCTGGTCAAACACAGAATGTCGTAGCACGGGCCCTCCATGTCCCACAAAGTGTGATATCACGATTATGGCAACGATTCCAGCAGACAGGAAACGTGTCTAGGCGCTACAGTACAGGACGTGCACAGTGTACAGCACCATAAGAAGACCGATATCTCACCATCAGTGCCCGCAGATGGCCACGGAGTACTGCAGGTAGCATTGCTTGGTACCTTACTGCAGCCACTGGAACAGTTGTCTCCAGACACACAGTCTACAGACGACTGAACAGACATGGTTTATTCGCCCGGAGACCTGCAAGGTGCATTCCACTGACCCATGATCACAGGAGAGCCCATAAAGCCTGGTGTCAAGAACACAGTACATGGTCATTGGAACAATGGTCCCAGGTTATGTTCACGGACGTGTCCAGGTATAGTCAGAACTGTGATTCTCGCCGGGTTTTCGTCTGGTGTGAAACAGGAACTAGATACTAACCCCTTAATGTCCTTGAAAGTGACCTGTATGGAGGTCGTGGTTTGATGGTGTGGGGTGAGATCATGATTGGTGTGTGTACACCCCTGCATGTCTTTGACATGGGAACTGTAACAGGTCAGGTGTATTGGGATGTCATTTTGCACCAGTATGTCTACCTTTTCCGGGGTGCAGTGAGTCCCACCTTCCTACTGATGGATGATAATGCACGGCCCCACCGAGCTGCCATCGTGGAGGAGTACCTTGAAACAGAAGATATCAGGCTAATGGAGTCGCCTGCCTGTTCTCCAGACCTAACCCCCATCGAGCACGTCTGGGAAGCTCTCGGTCGACATATCGCTGCACGTCTTCAAACCCCTACGACATTTCAGGAGCTCTGGTGCACGAATGCTGCTTGACCACCTGATCCAGAGTATGCCAACCCGTTGTGCGACCTGTTTATGCGTGCATGGTGATCATATCCCATATTGATGTCGGGGAACATGCGCAGGAAACAGTGGCGTTTTGTAGCACATGTGTTCCGTGACATTATTTTGCGCCACACTCAAACCCTACCATAAGCGATTATCAGCTGAAATCGGGACTCATCTGACCAGGACACGAGATTACTGTGGTCTGGGGCCCAACTAATATCGTCACGAGCGCAGGGAAGGCCCAGCAGCCGCTGTCCTGCTGTTAGCAAAGGCCTTGTGTCTGCTACCATAGCCCATTAACGCCGAATTACGCCGCACTGTCCTAATATATTCGTTCGTCGTACGTACAGCATTGATTTCTGCAGTTATTTCACGCAGTGTTGCTCGTCTATTACCACTGACAACACTACTCAAACGCCGCTACTCTATGTCGTTAAGTGAAGGCCGTCAGGCAGTCCATTGTCCATGGTGAGAGTTAATGCTAGAAATTTTGTATTCCCGTCACACTCTTGACACTATGGATCTCAGAGTATTGAACTCCCTAACGATTTCCGAAATGGAATGTCCCAGGTGTCTAGCGCCAGCTACCATTCCACATTCAAAGTCTGAGTGGCCATAGTCTTGCCGGAAACCTTTTTACACGAATTAGTTGAGCAAAAATGACAGCACTCCCAAGGCACTGCCCATTTATATCTTGTGTATATGAAACTACCACCATCTGTATATGTGCATATCGTTGTCCCATGAGTTTTGAGTTTTGTCACTTCAGTGTAAATGCATATAAGACAACATGCATAAGGTCCAAGCAGCTAAATTTACAATGACCAATAATATTTACCTTGAATTAGGTGATTCAGTTACCACAAAAGCAGGGATTCGCAAATTCTTGAGTATCGCTGTTGATATACACTTGTCATGGGAGGACGATATCAGCAATATATGCTCAGTTCTATTCACTGACATATTCTTAATGAAGAAGATGACAAGAACAGTAAACATCCTTATGTTGTTAACAATGTACTGTGGCCTAGTCTACCTGTACCTATCATAATGCATTATAGTTTGGGGAAATGCAGCACATATGCATATAATTGGTTAGTGAAGCTTCAAAAGAAGGCTGTTAGATGCATTGCAAATCAGACCCCAAGATAATCGTGAAGGAACAAATTTAGATAACTTAATGTCATGAATGTCCTGAATGTTCCTGCACTTTATGTATTTGCAAGAATAATCTATCTGAAAGCAAACAACACTGCACCTTTAAACAGAAACATACATGTGAACAATATGAAAAATTGGGATGATTATTATCTAAATAGCAAACAGATCAAGTCAACTGAACGAGAAGTTCTGTTTCAAGACAAGGACATCATAAAATGTCTTTCTATCTGTAAACCAGGAAGCATATGTATTTCTTGTTGTATAAGAATGATCCTGCTGCTGCTTGCTCTTTTTATTATTCTGATTGCCTTGGATAGCCATGTTGCCGTAAAGTGAGGCAATCAGAGTGCAAGATAGTAAAGATTAGTGAGTGCATGGTGTACATTACAGACACGAAATGAGAAAAGTGTAAAACTGTGAAAATGTGACAATGAGAATATGAATTTCGTCTGGGCATCAAATTGTTATTATTCGTGTTTTTATCTCATTCAGTTTGTGTTATGGAAATTAAATTTTGGTTATATTAGATGAGTCCAAATACATCTACAACCATACTCTGTGAACTACTGTGAGGTGAATGGAATGGGGCACATCTCATTCTTTCTTGTATTAAGGTTTTCCCCTATTCCATTTTCATATGGAATGATGTAAACATAAATGACTAAAAGTCTGTGTAAGCGTTGAAAATTTATTAATATTTGTATTTGTACTCCACATGAGAGTGATAATGTAAGTGTTGTAGTATATTCTTAGATTTCTCACTTATTGCTGGTCCTTGAAACTTTAAATGAGCTTTCGAGGACGGTTGATGTCTATCTTCCAGAGTCTGCCAGTTCAGGTTTTTCATCATTTCTAAGACACACTCCATTAGCATCAAAGAGGTGGCGCAGTGGTTAGGACACAGGACTCTCACTTGGCAGGATGGTGATTCAGTCCCACGTCTGGCCATGTGGATTTAGCTTTTCTGTGATTTCCCTAAGTCACTCCAGGCAAATGGTGGGATGGTTCCTTTGAAAGGGCATGGCCAACTTCCTTCCACATCCTTCCTTAATCCGATGAAACCGATGACCTCGCTGTTTGGTCTCTTCCCCCAAATAGGTTAGTTAGGTTTAATTAGTTCTAAGTTCTAGGCGACTGATGACCTCAGAAGTTAAGTCGCATAGTACTCAGAGCCATTTGAACCATTTTTTTGGAAATAACAGATGGAATAACATTATTTCTGAAGATACAGAAATTACTGGTGACTGGTAACTGGATTACAGCATAACTGGATTCCATTTCTGTTTTGTTTGTCGAGGTTGCTACTTGGATACTTTTTATTCATTTCTATAACTGAAACGTTCTGGAAGCCTGATCACTCAAGACTGATACACATATACTGTACAATCAGGTCAGCTTGACAGTATTGCACAGTTTAGCAAATACTGCTGATACTTACTAATAACAGCAGTAACTGCTGCATGTTCTCTGACTGCAGCACTGATAAATAACCACATTCATCATAACTTATACCAGATGGTAAGTACACTGTTGGTGCATTTGGTAGTTCAGTTATGTTATTTCTAGTAGTTATTTACAACAAATATAAATAACTATTACTGAAAAATAACTTAACTATGATAATATTCGAAATTAACCGAGAACATGTGAACTGAAAAACTCACATGCATCAAACATGGCGTAACAGCTAATCAGCCAATCACATGGGATAACACTTAGTTCACAAGACTTCATGCATACATGACATGGTTCTGACGTCACACTTTATCGAAGTCTGCAAGGACTGCTACAGACTTTCTACAGTGTTCGATGAAGGGTGCTTGGGAAACGCCACATTGGATTTCATAGTTGAACATTTTGGTATTATAGTTTATGTGATATGAAAGTATGCCATTTCAAGCCAGTTGTATACTGAAAATGCATAAAAACACTTCCTTCTTGGTACAATTTGTTATAATTAATCTTCACATAATGACAAATCGGTGGCTAAAGCCTCCTAAAATTCCAGTATAAACTCTGAAATATCCGAAGTTTGTCATCTTGTATTCATTACAAGCCTCAAGTAATGAAGTGTGAAGTAGCAGGTTGATGTTCTGCCATTTCCAGTTTTATTTTTGCCTTCACATTTCTGAAAAGGTTCTGTTAGTTCCTTATAATTTAATAAAATGTGTTCTGTAATATCCAGTATTACATACATACAAGATTGCTCTCTCTCTCTCTCTTCAGGATTGAGCTGTAATTGTCAATAATTTACTGTTTAAGCTTTAAATATTCAAAACACATTGATTGTCTGGTAAAACAAATTACCATTCAATATAAAAAGCATAGATCAAATTTATATACACTCCTGGAAATGGAAAAAAGAACACATTGACAGCGGTGTGTCAGACGCACCATACTTGCTCCGGACACTGCGAGAGGGCTGTACAAGCAATGATCACAAGCACGGCAAAGCGGTCACACCAGGAACCGCGGTGTTGGCCGTCGAATGGCGCTAGCTGCGCAGCATTTGTGCACCGCCGCCGTCAGTGTCAGCCAGTTTGCCGTGGCATACGGAGCTCCATCGCAGTCTTTAACACTGGTAGCATGCCGCGACAGCGTGGACGTGAACCGTATGTGCAGTTGACGGACTTTGAGCGAGGGCGTATAGTGGGCATGCGGGAGGCCGGGTGGACGTACCGCCGAATTGCTCAACACGTGGGGCGTGAGGTCTCCACAGTACATCGATGTTGTCGCCAGTGGTCGGCGGAAGGTGCACGTGCCCGTCGACCTGGGACCGGACCGCAGCGACGCACGGATGCACGCCAAGACCGTAGGATCCTACGCAGTGCCGTAGGGGACCGCACCGCCACTTCCCAGCAAATTAGGGACACTGTTGCTCCTGGGGTATCGGCGAGGACCATTCGCAACCGTCTCCATGAAGCTGGGCTACGGTCCCGCACACCGTTAGGCCGTCTTCCGCTCACGCCCCAACATCGTGCAGCCCGCCTCCAGTGGTGTCGCGACAGGCGAGAATGGAGGGACGAATGGAGATGTGTCGTCTTCAGCGATGAGAGTCGCTTCTGCCTTGGTGCCAATGATGGTCGTATGCGTGTTTGGCGCCGTGCAGGTGAGCGCCACAATCAGGACTGCATACGACCAAGGCACACAGGGCCAACACCTGGCATCATGGTGTGGGGAGCGATCTCCTACACTGGCCGTACACCACTGGTGATCGTCGAGGGGACACTGAATAGTGCACGGTACATCCAAACCGTCATCGAACCCATCGTTCTACCATTCCTAGACCGGCAAGGGAACTTGCTGTTCCAACAGGACAATGCACGTCCGCATGTATCCCGTGCCACCCAACGTGCTCTAGAAGGTGTATGTCAACTACCCTGGCCAGCAAGATCTCCGGATCTGTCCCCCATTGAGCATGTTTGGGACTGGATGAAGCGTCGTCTCACGCGGTATGCACGTCCAGCACGAACGCTGGTCCAACTGAGGCGCCAGGTGGAAATGGCATGGCAAGCCGCTCCACAGGACTACATCCAGCATCTCTACGATCGTCTCCATGGGAGAATAGCAGCCTGCATTGCTGCGAAAGGTGGATATACACTGTACTAGTGCCGACATTGTGCATGCTCTGTTGCCTGTGTCTATGTGCCTGTGGTTCTGTCAGTGTGATCATGTGATGTATCTGGCCCCAGGAATGTGTCAATAAAGTTTCCCCTTCCTGGGACAATGAATTCATTGTGTTCTTATTTCCATTTCCAGGAGTGTATTTACAAAAGAATTAAAAGGTAACTTAGTCACAGCAATCTACATGTATGAAAGAAAATCTATAAACTAGTTCTTTCAGAACATTTATCATCGACAAAGATGTTTTAAATTAAAATACATCTTTAAACACCAATCTGACATCGTATGTAATTTTATTACAACAAATTTTACTAATGCCAAAGTGTTTATGAGAGATGCTCAATGTGCTATGTTTTGAAACAGTGTTTATTCATAGTACATAAGATAAAATGAACTGCTGCTTTAATTCACCTACTAGAAGTGCTACCCATCGTTTGTAATTACAGACTAGCTCCTGAAACTAGTTTTCACGGTTTCTAAAAATAAACTTTTTTGTTGCGACACCATAATGAACACTGTCGAATTTATATGTTATTGGATTCAATGCTTTTTTTTGCATGTAAATCAACAAGTCATTTTATTTTTGGGGCTATTGGATGTGTATTAGGAAAAATAGTTAGTACAACTTTTCCATAAGTGTTGGAAATAATTCTTGCATACATTCTAATCTCTCCCTTAGTCATATCTCTTTAACAATGATATTGGACATGTCTTGATGTTAAAATTCTGGAACAGCAAAAGTAAATTAATTCACATATGCAGACATTTACATACTTGCAGATCTGTTATGACAAGGATGGGGTAGATACTCCATTGTGACCTTGTAGTAGAAACTGTACTGGAGTTTGCGTGAAGAAATTTAAGGAAACAACAGAAAACCTAAATCAGGATGGTTAGATGAAGACAGGAACCTATATTCTGCCAGATACAACATCAATCTTTTTAAAACAGTGCTATCCCATTTGGCTTACCACTAGTGTAGAAATGGTTTTACAGATAAGTTATTTAATTATGAAAAAGGCTAACGGTGGACTGTTGCTTCATTTCTCACTCACTGTCACTGTACACGCTACACAGACTGTACACACGTTGTTTCATAATACTACTCATACCAGACACACTATAAACTGATGCAGTTGATGTCACGATCATTTTGTGCACATCACTGTCCCGTTTCTAGCCTGGAAAACTGAGCCAGCATCCCCTATAACAAATGAGATGTTGAGCTCAGAAAGAGGATTAGGAGTTAGTATTATACATTTCATTGCTCTGGGAATAAGTTTCCCCAGAAGAGAAAAGAAGAAGAAAAAATATAGTGTGAAAATGTTATGTGAAGTGCAAGGTGTTTTATTATCGTTATTGTTATTGATTTGTGTTATATTTTTTACTGAGCCCCTACTCTGTGTTATCTAAGTAATCCTTCACTTTATGTGAACTATTGCTTTTTAATTTTTTTTAATAAGTTTGTTTTAGGAGTTTCTTAATCTCCTTCGGTAATTTATTGTACAGTTTTATTCCTTGGTAGAATATGCTGTCATGAGCTTTATATTCATTCTTTCTTGGTAAACTTAAGTACAGTGAAGATCTTGTTCCTGTAGATTTCCCTGCTTAGCACAGCGAAATTACGTGGAAAATTGTTTAGGGACAAGTTAAAACTTATATTTTATTAACAAATAGACACATTTTATGCATAAAATATCCACATGATCTCATTGGCAATCAATAACCATAGAATACCATTTCACAGAGGTCTAATGCGTTCAGCACAAAGAGGATCTTATGCACAACTATACGCACTGGAAAAATACTTTGCTCACATGTCTCCTACAATCCCCCTTAAACAAATATTTCTCAGATACTGAACAGTGCACATCACAGGTTAGGCCATAATGTTTCATCAACTTCTGAAATTTGTCTTTATTTATAGAATTGGTTAAGGGATCTGATAACATTTCTTCTGTGCACATATAATTGATGGTTATATTTCCCTCCTCCAGATAATCTCTGATAAAGTGTTGCTTTATATCAATGTGTTTGGATCTCACATAGGTAACATTATTGTTGGAAAGTTTAATAGCACACATATTATCACAAAATATTATAGCTGATTTTATTGTTGTAAGAGATTCTATTTCACCCATCAGTGTTCTGATCCATAGAGCTCGTTGGATAATGGAGGATTAATGTCATATATTCAGCTTCTGTGATACTCAAGGCAACTGTCCTCTGTCTCTTACATGACCAGGATATCAATCCTCTCACTAGTTTAAAACAACTTCTGGTGATGGAGTGTCTGCTTTTCAGCTCACTTCCCCAGTCTGCATAACTGTACCCTTCTAAATTTATATTTCCCTTTTTAAAATATTTTACCTTATAATCAGCAGCTCCCCTTGAATAACTGAATATTCATTTGACTGCCTTCCAATGATTTGCTCTTTGATCATTGCAAAATGTGCTTACAGCATTCGTGGCAAATGCAATGTCGGGTCTGAAGGACTGTGCTAAGTATAATAGACCTCCTACAGCTCACAAGTAGGGTACACTCTCCTTACATTTCTTCTCCTCATCAGTTATTAACAGTTTTGCAGTATGTTCCGTTGGGGTAGAAATAGGCTTACAATCCTCCACACCAAACCTTTTTAAGATGTTCTTGTATACAGAGATTGATCGATCCATAATTCTCCTCTGTTGGTTCTTCTTAGAATCTTCATGCCTAAGTATTGTCTAACTTCACCTTAGTCATAAATATTAAATTCTGACTGCAACTGTTTTTTAAAAAGGTCTACTTTATTTTCACCGTTGGTCAAAATAAAAAGTAGTCATCTACCCATATGACCATGGCTGTAATTTCTTGCTTGTTTCTTTTATAATGCAAACTTGGAGCTGCTTTTGACTATGACATTCCCAGTTTTATCAATGGTTTTGTTAACATTTATTCCAGCAATGGCCACTCTACTTTAATCTGTATATGCCTTCCATCGAACGCCAAATTTTCCTTTTTCATTGACAACACCTACTAACTTCATCAGTTGGGATCACATACATTTCCTCTCCCAGCTCTCCATCCAGATAGGCTGTTACCACATCCATTTCTTATTTCTGACGCTTAACTATCAATCTGACCTTGAGTTTTGGTATTGCACTCTCAGGATTTTTATTATTGAATAGCCATCTTGTTCTTAGTGTCTTCTTATTTTATTTTAAGACATGTCAACCCAGTCACATTTATCATTATCCAAAAATGACTGTAATTCTTTTTCCATTGCTTGTTCCCAACTTTGAGTATTGATATTTACCAAGGCTTTGTCGACTATCTTTGCTTCATTGTTGAAGGTTTGCGAAATGCACATTTCATACTCTGGATATCTTTTTGGTTTTATTATACATGTAGAACTCCATAAATTGAATTCTTCCTCCCCAGTTTCTCTCTCAGGTAGTGTATAAGTTTCCTCTTCATCTTTACCTTCTTCTGTTTCAGTTTCCATCTCTTCTTCAGCGTTGTCACACCTTATATTTGTTCGAGTTACTGTATTGTTCTGACTCTTTTCCTTTATTTTAGGTTTAGAATTCTCTAAAAATACTGCATCACTACTGCTTATTATCGTTTTATTCACATGATTACAAAATCTGTATCCTTTTGAAACCCCACATTATTCAACAGAAATATATTTCTGCGATTTTGCGTCCCATTTAACTCTTAATGGTTTTCGAATCTGAAGCATAGCTTTACATCCAAACACTTTTAAGTGCCTTGGGTCCAGTTTCTTCCCAGTCCATACTTCATAAGGTGTCTTGTTTTTCACAGCTTTAGTAAGTGATCTGCTAACTAAATGCATTGATGTTGCCACTGCTGCTGTCAAAAAACGCTTAGTTAGCTCAGTATGACTTAGCGAACTTCTTGCCTTCTCTACAGTGGTTCTGTTGGCAGGTTGTGCATCTCCAGTCAGAGAGGGATTGTAGCAATAGTAGTCTGATGCCAGATACCCATTTCATTTGACTGTTTCTTAAACTGTCTGTTTACATATTCTGATTCCTTGTCTGATCTAATAATTTTAATTTTCTTCCCAATCTGTCTTTCGAATATTTTGCAATAAAGATCAAATTCATCATTCACTTTCGATCCTTGGTGCTTATAAGGTATACATGAATGTATGTAGAAGAATCAGCCATGAATGCCAGGAAATAATAGCTAGAGCCTAAGGATTTATTCTCAATAGATCCACAGAGATTTGTATGAATGAGTTGCAAGACTTCCGTAGGTCTACATTGACGTGATTTAAATGGCAGTCTCGCCTGCTTTCCTTGCAATCACACCTTACATTGTACATTATTCTTTCTGTAATTTTCAATTCCAATTGCCATATTCTTCAATAAGGCCATACTTCATCTGTTCATATCTCCAAGTCCCCTATGTCATAAGAAATCTTCTGCAGCATATCAAATCTCCAAGTCCCCTCTGTCATAAGAAATCTTCTGCAGCATAAACAGAGTGATTTCCAGTTTCAGCAATATCTTGAACTGTATTTTATTTGTAAATACGTTTTACATTAGTTGCAGTAGCTACAATATCGCCAAAAGAGTCTTATTTTGGCTCTATCTATATCAAAGATAACCTTATTAACCTTCTTTAGTATTTTGCTTACCAATAGCAAATTTGTTGCAATATTCTTCGTATAATGTATGTTATGTGCAGTTACAATTTGTTTTTCCCGCCGCCCGTGGTGGCCAAGCGGTTCTAGGCCCTTCAGTCCGGAACCGCACGCCTGCTACGGTTGCAGGTTCGAATCCTGCCTCGGGCATGGATGTGTGTGATGTCCTTAGGTTAGCTAGGCTTAAGTAGTTCTGAGTTCTAGGGGACTGATGACCTCAGATGTTAAGTCCCATAGTGCTCAGAGCCATTTGAACCATTTTGCTTTTCCCCATTCACTAACAAATCGAGATAACGTTTCTTGCGAGTTAACACTTTAACTCAGACACATCAACTGGGAAATTCCAATGCAACTTATGGAGCTTTAATAATATGCACATATGCTCCTGACTCTAGAAACCATTCTGCATCATCGTAACTCACTTCAGTAAAGCAATAAAATGCAAAAAGTGCCTTACCTTTACGGGTAGTTTCTCCTCTCAGGACTACTAGAATTAACATGCTACTTTTCATTAATACTCAACCTTTCGTTACACTGTGATGAAAAATGTCCAGTCTTCTGAAACATTTTCTTGGCTTCTTCTTGTATTTAGATTATGAAACGGAAGCCGTTTCTATCTTTGGATCATAAGAAATGGGCTCATTTTTCATGTCCTGTAGAATTTTTACCTTCATACAATTTGCCATAATGAATATTCCTGAACTTTACAAACCCACAATGATAGGTGAATATTTCTCTGGTAGTCCAGCTACTGTTAAAGTGGCAACCTATTCTCTTGCAATTTCAAAACCAATCGACATCAGACGATTTGAAGCTGAAGTTGTTTTATTAACGTACTCGTCCACGTTTTTTCGCTTGTTCAATCTTGTGGTTATCAGCTCAAAAGTAATCCTATTTTTCTGGTTAAACCTCCATCTTCAAATGCGTTTTTCAGTTTGTCCCATACTTTCTTTGCTGATGTAGCCTTTTCTATGTGAACATAATTTACTGGATCAATCAAAAGGATTAGTTCTGATTTTGCCTTCCGATCCTTAGCAGAAAAACTTCATTCAATGCGCCATTGACAATGTCCCATAGGTAATCCAAATGCAAATACGCCTCAAGGGCAAATTTCCAAGTTGCACAATTCTCGCTGCCTATAGGCCATTCTATTTTTAGTATCTGTGTTGTACTCATATTAACACTCACTCTTATTCTCTGTACACACAATGAAACTTTATACAAACTTCTGTGCACTTTGATAGAAAAACATGTCAATGTGATCAAAATATCCACGGGTGTGCTGCCGGTCTATAGTGTCCAACGGGCACAGTATTTCGGCGATCATACATGTCGCCATCATCAGGTGAACTGACGGACTGAGCTCCTGTGAACGTGCCGGCACGGAGATCCGTACGCTATGGCTGCTCAGAGGGAACTGGGTTTGGTCGCGGCGGCGGCCGATTTAAATACCCTCCGCCCGCGGCGCGCTCCCTCCGCCGTCCGCGCCCAGCGCCACGGTCGCGCGGTGGAACAGATTGCGACGGCGTCTGAGATGACGTCGGTGTGATGGCTCTGTCCGCCGTGGTCGTCACAACTATACGTTTGCTCGATTTACTCTTGATTAATCCAATCGCTGGTTCCCAAGCCTTGCTAAGATTATAGCCACAGTCACGGTTTATGAGGTCGTCATTGGTGCGAATTTCGATGGCCTCTCTAACAACGCTGTCCCAGTATCTCGACGTCTGTACCAGAATCCTCGTGCGGTCATACTCCATGGCGTGATTTTCCGGCAAACAATGTTCAGCGACCGCCGACTTGCTCGGATACATCAGTCGAGTGTGCCTCTGGTGTTCACGGCATCGATCCTCGACGGTACGCATCGTCTGACCAATATACGACTTGCCACATTGACACGGAATCTGGTACACGCCGGCCTTCCTCAAACCGAGGTCATCTTTGGCGCTCCCCACCAGTACACGAGTTTTATTTGGAGGACAAAACACAGTTCCGACCCGGTGTTTCTTCAGAATGCGGGCGATTTTCCCCGAGAGTGTGCCTGTGTATGGAATAAATGCAGTGCCTACCTCCTCCCTCGTGACTTCATCCATCTCAACAGGTTGTGCTGCAGTGGTTGGGCGGAGAGCACCGTGGCGCTGGGCGCGGATGGCGGAGGGAGCGCGCCGCGGGCGGAGGGTATTTAAATCGGCCGCCGCCGCGACCAAACCCAGTTCCCTCTGAGCAGCCATAGCGTACGGACCTCCGTGCCGGCACGTTCACAGGAGCTCAGTCCGTCAGTTCACCTGATGATGGCGTCATGTATGATCGCCGAAATACTGTGCCCATTGGACACTATAGACCGGCAGCACACCCGTGGATATTTTGATTATCAAATACGCCAGGAGAATCTCAAGAATCATGTCAATGTGAAATAACTTATTTCACTTTAATTCAGTGGTAGGTCTATAACCTCTTGGATTATTTGTTTAGCGCAGTGAAATGACGTGGAAAAGTTGTTTGGGACAAGATAAAACTTATATTTTATTACTACAAGAACATATTTTACATATAGACGACACACACGATCTCGTTGCCAGTCAACAACCGTAGAATATCAATTCACAGAGGTCTAATGCATTCAGCACAAAGTGTCATATGCACAACTACACGTACTGGAAATGTATTTTGTTCACATTTCTCCAATAGTTCCATGGTCAGGGACAGAGCTGTTTGTACAGCTGTTATCAGTGTTATTTTTGATGTGTACAACTGACTGGTAAATGTACTTACATAGTGCAGTAAAAATGGTTAGTGTTTTGAATAGGTTTTACAATGAGCTCGACTATTTTTAGTTGTTATTGTCATGGCTCTTTCCTGCAGTTTCAAAGTTGTCATCATATTTTGTGCATTTGTTCGCAAAAAAGAGAGTCTACATACGACTAGTAAGTAACTAAAAAAACACTGACTGTTACACATGGGGGCTCTCAGGGCTTAACTTGCTGATGACATTCTGTTTGCAAGTATCTTTCTGCTTTCAAATCACATAAACTAAGAATCAATATTCATTCCCAGATATTTTGCATTTTTATACCTTCTATAGAGGTGCCATCTACATTTAATTTAACAGTGCCATTTCCCCTCTTCAAACTGAAATTCCTGGCATTTGTGTTCTTTATATTCAGTGTCACTTTCTTGCTCACTGACCAACTGTAAACTTCCTTGGAGGTTTCATTTGTTTTCTCTGTGTGGAGTTCTCTTGTTTTCTCAGTGACTATAATATTGCTGTCATCAGCAAACATATTTTTCCCCTTGACTGACTAAAACTACTGATGCATATCAGGAAACGTATTGGCCCTAAAATACTACCCTAAGGAACACCTGTATTAATGCATTCTGGTTCTGATAATTGTTTAGCTAAAAGTTTATTTGGGGTATGTGCTACCTCTACTCTTTATACACTATCTGCTAGGTATGATCAGAATCAATCATTAGCTACCCCTATTATTCCTAATGCAGAAACTTCCGAGTATTTTGTGGAATCTTACGATCGACAGTATCAAAAGCCTTTGAAAGAAGCAAAAATATGCCTGTGACACTCTCAGTTTTGTCAAGAGCATCAAGTCACGCTTTTGTGATTCAGTATTTCTATCGCTGTTGAAACCCAATTGTGATCCACTTGAAAGATTGTACTTATTCAAGTAATTCATTAATGTGTCTTTCATAATTGATTCTATTGGTTCTGAGCCTGCTGACAGCAAGGCCAGTTATTTTCTGTCTCTTCTGCCTTACCTTTCTTTATCAGAGATACAACTCTTGCCTATTTTAAATACTTTGAAAATTTCTCTGGTGTGAAGCATTTGTTTATTACATTTGTTAAGGAAACTTGTATACTCTCTATGCATTGTTTCAGTACAAACATTGGTGCTTTATCAAAGCGTACCGACATTTGATTTTCTTTTTAAGTTTTTCAAGACAGTCACAAGTAACAATCAGTAAATTTTATTGACAGGTTTCACTCTATACTGACTTCATGCTTGTAGTTGGCAGTAATATCATTGTTTGTATGGCATAATTATTTACAAGTGCTGTATTTGTTTTGAGAATTTTTGCTGTAGGTTCCCTGCAATATTTGAAAAAAGTTCATTCACATAGTTTCCCAGATGGTGTGAATTATTTATTACTTTATCCCCCTCCACTCTTTCCTTTTTTATGCCATCCCAGGCTGCTTTCCTTTTGTACTGTGACTGTATATACTTTTTTCATTAAATGAGGTTTTTGTATCAGACAGCACCTGCTTGTAAGTCTTTTTGTACCTCTGACAGAAATTTAAGAACTCTGGCTCCTAATGACTGTTTTTCAGGAAATTAAAGTAATTAACAGTTTGGGAGGCAGTAGCAATGTTAGCAATCCCATTGCAGTTTGGAAAAGCTTTTGCTGCCTTTTTGTCCTTTGTAGCTGGGAACCAGCCAACTTCATTCTGTGAACATATGTGAATTTTTGTAACAATTAATAAGTTAACCAGTTAACATCTGTATGCATTTGTTTAACTGGTAGTACTTGTTGGGTTTGGTGACTCAGTCTAGCAGTGCCAACCTTTTACATGGAAAATAAGGGATCAATGTGGAAGCTTACAAAATAAACATTCCAAATAGTGTTTTCTCCAAAGAGTTGTTGAATGCAATTAAAATATGAGTACTTGTTTTATTTTACACTATTATTGTACTAATTTACAGACTTTGGTTCTTTTTACAAAGATACCTTCGATTTTATGTATGTAAAAACTTCTCTACAGTTAAAAATCACAGATGCTAGCAGGTTTGCTTTTATAAGCTTGGCAGTTCATTTGTAGCACACCTCTGTCCATTTATAGTTCACTGGGAATAAAGGTATTCCCGCCTCAGCATTTGAACCAGAAATGTTCAATACAGACAAATTGAGAGCCTATCATTTTTGGCTCTCAAGGTGCAGAAAACATTAACTCACCTTCTGACAAACTGCCTATTGGCTTCTGTCTCGGGTTCTTCGGCCGACGTTCATCTAATGATTTTTCTGACGTTTCGCCAGCACGAGTGGTTGGCATTGTCAAAGCTTCACCCTCCTTTGCCGGTGGTGAACTGGAGGCGAGCTCGCGGCCGCAGACTATATGTACCTGGCGCGCCAACGTCCGAGGTCTTCTCCGCAGTCATTTCCGGTGCGGTTATCCTCTTGCTACCTGCGACGGTCGTTCGCTGCAGTACGGGAAGCCAGGATCCGTTTACCTTAAGCCTTTCCTCTTTCTTGTTGAAACTGTTCGCGTCTTTTTGGATTTCTACAGCTTCTCTGAACAAGCGCGTGTGATAGTGCTTCTCTACAGCCAGAACTTCCGTGTCGGCGAATTTTATTACATGGTCCGTCTCATTCAGTGCGTGCTCTGCCACGGCCGATTTCTCCACCTGCCCCAACCTGCAATGTCACTTATGCTCTTTGATCCTGGTGTTAATTGATCGTCCAGTCATTCCGACATAAACTTTTCCGCATGTGCATGGTATACGGTATATTCCCGACATTGCAAGTGGGTCTCTTTTCTCCTTCGCCGATCTAAGACACTCTTTGATCTTCCTTGTCGGTTTGAAAATCGTCTTTACGCCGTGTTTGCGCAATATACGACCGATTCTGTCCGTCACTCTGGGATGTATGGCAGAAAGGCCGTACCCGACATTTCTTTTTCCGGTTCCTAACTTCGCCGAGTGTTTGGCTCTGTTACACTTCTAATGTAATTTGTGGACTACCCATTGCTCCTCAGAACAGTTTCCAGGTGTTGCATTTCTCGTTTGAGGTGTTGAGGCTCACATATTCGTCCTGATCTCGTTACGAGCGTACTAATCATGCCTCTTTTCTGGCTCGGGTGGTGGTTTGACAGTTTGTGCAGGTATCGGTCCGTGTGTGTCGGTTTTCGATACACGCTGTGTCCCAGGTTTTCGCCGTCCCTTGTGACCAGCACATCTAGAAATGGCAGTTTCTTGTCCTTCTCTACTTCCATGGTAAATGTTATGTTGGCATGGAGGCTGTTCAAGTGTCTCAGGAATTCACCGAGCTGTTCTTCACCATGGCTCCACACCACGAAAGTATCATCGACGTACCTGTACCACACCTTAGGTTTGCAGGTCGCCGAGTCCAGTGCCTGTGCTTCGAATTGTTCCATGAAGAAGTTGGCCACCACTGGACTGAGAGGACTACCCATGGCGACGCCTTCCAGCTGTTCGTAGAAATCGCCATTCCACGTGAAATAGCTCGTGGTGAGACATGCATGGTCAACTTGCAGATTGCTGTGTCAGTTGAACTATTTCTCCTAGAAACATTTTTTTCATTAACTAAATTTTGATTTTTCATGCATTGCCCCTTCAGTTACTTTTGAAAACCCAGGTAGCAGTGATACAGGTAGGTAATTGGTAACACCAGACTGCTCATCCTTGTTGTAAATTGGCTTGTCAATCGAATATTTCAGTTTTTCTGTGAAGAAACCTGTGCTAAATGGTACATTAATGATGTCAGCAAGTATCTTGCACTGTGGTTTATTACTTCATCTGGAATCGCATCACTGTTATATGACAATTTATTTTTTAACATATCTATAGCAATTCATACCTCATACAGAGTAACAGGACGTAGAAATATGGTTTTATCATTCATGGAGAGTTGCACTCTCAAGTTGAAATTTATTTACTTTGAATTAGTTTTGTCTCTATGTTTGTGTAATGTTTGTTGAATATGTTGGCTATCTGCATGGGGTCCTCAATGGTCTTCCCTTTTCTTTTAATTATAAAGTTGTTGTTTTTTATATTTAGTTTACCATATTTCTGTGTCTTACCTCACAGGCTGATTTTACTTTGTTGCTACCTTTGCTGATATACCTGTACACTGATCAACAGAACATTATGATCACCGGCCTGTTATCGATATAAAAAAAAAACAGCAGTTTCCTGTCGCAAGGAATGACTGCTAGTCAGACATACTTCAGACGTCATGGGGTTGGGTAGCCAACCCCAATTACAGATTTTGGATGCCATAGGCTGGGCAAACCTGTAAAACAATATAGGCGGTGAACTGTGGCGGAACTAAGATCAGACTCTAATGCTGGGGAGAGTACTGGTGTGTCTGAACACAGTGCATTGAACACTCCTAACGATGGGCCTCTGCGCCCAATGACTCATGCATGTGACATTGGCAGCCACATGCTGTGATAGGAGGGCGTGAATCCGTCGCCTTACAGAGGAAAAGCTCCTTGACGACTGTTCTGTGGTATGGAAACAAACTGGCGGCAGCTCTATTATGTTCTGTCCATGCATGTGGGCATCCATGGCTCCAGTGGAGATCATGTAAGGCACCATGATGGCCAAGGAGTATCATATATTGGCTGCAGATCATGTACACTCCTTCATGACGATCAAATTTCCCGACGGCAGTGGCGTTTTTCAGCTATCTAATTCGCCATGTCACAAGGCCACGAGTGTGATGGAGTATTAAGAACATAGTATCGCATTTAAATTGGACCCCAGCTTACCAGATCTGAAACTGATCTAACACATCTTGGATGTGATTGAACAAGGTGTCAGAGTTCGTGGACCCCTTCCCAAAGTTTATGGGAATTAAGTGACTTGATTGTGTGCAGATGTGGTGCCAACTTCCTCCAGTGATCTACTAAGGCGTCATTGCTTCCATGACACGATGCATCACCATTGCTTGCTGTCCCAATGGCGGACATAGTGGCTATCAGGTAGGTGGTCATAATGTTCTGACTGATCGGTGTATGAGTCATTATTAAATTTCTTAGCTGTTCTTATAACTTTCTTGTATAATTTTCTGGAAATTTTCACATATTATTTTAGTGTGGTATTATTTCTGGCAGATTTGCTTACCTTTCTGAGTGTGTCTGCTGATTTTTTATTCCGTGGTTTACCCATGTCTTAGCTTTAATTTTGATTGTGACGTACTTGATGGGAAATGAGACATCTTAACAGTGCCTATAGCCTGCAAAAAATGACAAACTTTTCCTTTACATCACAGGTTGATTCCATGTCACAAGTTATAGTTTTTTACATGTTATTAAAGAGCCTTAAGCAGTCTTAATGAATAAGTCTCTTATCTCTGTATTTATTGCAAAGCACTGGATCCATATTAGATGTATTATTAAAAGTCATCAGTGCTGCCTTATGATGTGGGGACTCAGTATATATTACCTCAGTGATATGATCACATTTGTTCTTATGAACAAATATTCGATCAGTTATTGTTTCAGATCCATTCATACATCTAGTGTCTTCCAATACTGTTGCTGTCGCATTATAAGATAACAGATTTATCAGATATTGTTGTTTAGTACAGTTATTGTTAAGATCAACATTTAGAAGCATTTCAAGGTTTTGCAGGAAAAAAGTAAAATTTTGCCTGGTGGTTCAAATGGCTCTGAGCACTATAGGAGGTCATCAGTCCCGTAGAACTTAGAACTACTGAAACCTAACTGACCTAATGACATCACACACATCCATGTCTGAGGCAGGATTCGAACCTGCAACTGTAGCAGTCGCGTGGTTCCAGACTGAAGCGCCTACAATCGCTCGGCCACACTGGCTGGCTGCCTGGTGGTGATTTATATATACCCATAATAATCATTCTGAGTTTACTTAACTCAGATACACATTATTCAAAGTCTTTCTCCACGTATTTTGCATTATTATATTTAATTTCCTTTGAATCTAGCCCTGTCCTACCATATTTGCATGT
This sequence comes from Schistocerca piceifrons, assembly GCF_021461385.2. Classification (NCBI taxonomy): domain Eukaryota; kingdom Metazoa; phylum Arthropoda; class Insecta; order Orthoptera; family Acrididae; genus Schistocerca; species Schistocerca piceifrons. The sequence goes on along the minus strand of NC_060141.1, from coordinate 401,070,428 downwards.
ACCATCTCCTTTACTGTTAATTCCATAAAACTTACTTATGATTTCAAACTCATGGATAACAGCAGTACTTGTTTGCATGTCTTTTGTCCAATGCTCATTTTTATACATAAGACTGCTGTTTGTTTTAAACAGTCATTCAGAAACACTTCTATTTCACATAGCTTAATGCCTAAACCCTGTAAATTTTTACGGAAAAAAGTTAACATATTTTTTCCGACTTCAGTGGACCATTTACCTTACTATTTGTGTGATACTGTCTGCCAATAAAAAGTTCTTGAAATATGTAGGTGGAGCTGTTATTCTTCTGGGCAGAAGTATAACACTGCCTTCTGACATTGCTATTGCTGGAGGTGAGGTTTATACTGCTACGTCTTCTGCTGATTGTGTTGTTCCTGTGCCATCTATTGCCGCTGTTGTTGCTAGTGTAGATGTGATGGTGTGAATATCTCCTTTTCCTCTCCAGAGACTGATTCTTGAACTTTTATTGCTGCTGCTGTTGCTGCAGCTGTTGTTGTCGCTGCTTTTCTGTTGGAAACCGCTTCTGTAGCTGCCGTTTCTTCGTGTTCTATTACTGCTGCAGCTGGATTTGTTAGAGGGAAAGAACTTTGATGGTCCTGGTTGTGCTACATACTCTGCATGTCTTTTTTGCTGCTGGCAATGCAATTGTGGCATATTTCTCACTTATAGAAAAATAAATCTTGCCGCAGACATTTTGATCCTCTGACTGAGTCGTCATTTACCCCATCTGTTTAGATGCATTTCATGTATTGTAAAGTGCTTTATTTCCACATCATCTAAGCTGAGAAAAATGCCATTTAAAGTCGACTGTCAGATCTTTTAATAAGTCCCATTTGCTTAATGTATATTTTTTACACGTGTTGATTCTATAACGTCAAGCCTACGTGGTATGCCACCACAATCACTTTCTGATCCCCTTAATACTCTGGTCACTACTTTGAGTTCATTCATATTTACATTGTTTTCGTCGCTTACTATCATGATACACTGATTTTCCGAAACACGGATATCATTTGATATTAAAAACTCATGCTTATGTAATTTTAAATTTCACCAAGCACAATGAAACATTTGTACTAAAAAAACAATTTATTGCTTACCTGTAATTTTTGCTCTTTTAGAACACTCAGGATTGCCATCATGTGCTACACTAAATTCCCATTTGCAGATAGGATAGAAAGCTTTGAAATATTTAGCATTCACAGAACAAATCCAGGAATGATTTTCTTCCCAACTTGGGGGGGGGGTGATTCACCCTATTTTCATCGCTGCTCGTTTTAAAACGACAAATCACAAACGCTGAATCTGACCAGAGATTTGTTTGAGCAGTGGTTTCACATGCATGTGGTGAGCTGAAGTCGCATATGAACAGTGACTTCTCTTGCTCATGGCAACTTGGAGTGTGTCTGTTAGCAGTATGAGAAGTAGCAGCAAGCAGCCAGATACTACCTGGAAAAAGTTTTTCTGGTACACTCAAGCTGACAGAATTGCACAGGTGCATAGCAGTCTGAGTGATAGTGGGCGGAGGGGGGGGGGAAGTCTCGTAGTCTCGATGTGACCTTTGTTACAGGTCATGACTTTGCTGTTTCTCCTCATATACAGGTCTCTCCTCAAATGAAAACAAAACAGTTATCTGTTGCTCAGAGCTGCCAAGTGAATTAAAAAACACTTGCATAATAATGGCAGACTAAAATATGCTATTAACTTCCAGTTTGCTGATTTTATTATAGTAGCGATCAAATATTAATCATCTTGCAGTCCAATGAAGTTATTTTGTTGATTTGCTAAAGAAATTTGACTTTATTAATTTTTTTCTGTAGCTGCAGCCAATTTATGGGGAATGAAGTATTTCCTTCCACTCTGTTGGCTAGTTTCAACAGTTCATTCAACTTCAAATTCACATTTTCATTTTCTGGCACATGTGACATTATGCCATAAAAGTAATGGTACTCCATAAAAATTAGCATCCAGAAAACTACACTCAAAATCTTAACACCGGGTACTACAGTACGAATCTGGACATAAAAATGTACACTTTAAGCAGAATTATGTATTTTAGTATGGTTTACGAATATACAATGCTCTTGGAGTATTCTCTGAAATCATGTTTCTATTGTGACATCACATAAGATCTCTTAATGCCATATAAATACAGACGTATGTAGATGAAAGGAGAAAATACAAAAATGCAGTAAGTGAAGCAGGCCAAAAGGAATACAAACATCTCAAAAATGAGATCGACAGGATGTGCAAAATGGCTAGAGGACAAATGTAAGGATGTAAAGGCTTATCTCATGAGGGGTAAGATAGATACTGCTTACAGGAAAATTAAAGAGACCTTTGGAGAAAAGAGAACCACTTGCATGAATATCAAGAGCTCAGATGGAAACCCAGTTCTAAGCAAAGAAGGGAAAGCAGAAAAGTGGAAGGAGTGTATAGAGAGTCTATATAGGGGCGATGTTCTTGAGGACAATATAGAAATGGAGGAGAATGTAGATGAAGATATACTGCGTATAGAGTTTGACAGAGCACTGAAAGACCTAAGTCGAAAGAAGGCCCCGGGAGTAGACAACATTCCATTAATAAGTCACAGCTGCAAAATACTAACGCGAATTATTTATAGACGAATGGAAAAACTGACAGAAGCCGACATCGGGGAAGATCAGTTTGGGTTCCGTAGAAATGTTGGAACACATGAGGCAATACTGACCCTACGACTTATCTTAGAAGAAAGATTAAGGAAAGGCAAACCTACGTTTCTAGCATTTGTAGACTTAGAGAAAGCTCTTGACAATGTTGACTGGAATGCTCTCTTTCAAATTCTGAAGGTGGCAGGGGTAAAATACAGGGAGCGAAAGGCTATTTACAATTTGTACAGAAAGCAGATGGTAGTTATAAGAGTCGAGGGGTATGAAAGGGAAGCAGTGGTTGGGAAGGGACTGAGACAGGGTTGTAGCCTCTCCCTGATGCTATTCAATCTGTATATTGAGCAAGCAGTGAAGAAAACAAAAGAAAAGTTCGGAGTAGGTATTAAAATCCATGGAGAAGAAATAAAAACGTTGAGGTCCGCCGATGACATTGTAATTCTGTCAGAGGCAGCAAAGGACTTGGAAGAGCAGTTGAATGGTGTGGACAGTGTCTTGAAAGGAGGGTATAAGATGAACATCAACAAAAGCAAAACAAGGATAATGGAATGTAGTCGAATTAAGTAGGGTGATGCTGAGGTAATTAGATTAGGAAATGAGACACTTAAAGTAGTAAAGGAGTTTTGCTATTTGGGGAGCAAAATAACTGATGATGGTCGAAGTAGAGAGGATATAAAATGCAGACTGGCAATGGCAAGGAAAGCGTTTCTGAAGAAGAAAAATTTATTAACATCGAGTGTAGATTTAAGTGTCAGGAAGTCGTTTCTGAAAGTATTTGTATGGAGTGTAGCCATGTATGGAAGTGAAACATGGACGATAAACAGTTTAGACAAGAAGAGAATAGAAGCTTTCGAAATGTGGTGCTACAGAACAATGCTGAAGATTACATGGGTAGATCACATAACTAATGAGGAGGTATTGAATAGAATTGGGAAGAAGAGGAGTTTGTGGCACAACTTGACCAGAAGAAGGGATCGGTTGGTAGGACATGTTCTGAGGCATCAAGGGATCACCAATTTAGTACTGGAGGGCAGCGTGGAGGTTAAAATCGTAGAGGGAGACCAAGAGATGAATACACTAAGCAGATTCAGAAGGATGTAGGCTGCAGTAGGTACTGGGAGATGAAGAAGCTTGCACAGGATAGAGTAGCATGGAGAGCTGCATCAAACCAGTCTCAGGACTGCAGACCACAACAACAACAATGTAGATGTTCACTTGAACATGACTAAGCAGGCAAATTTTGTCAGTACTATTGAATAAAAGACTTTGTTGCAAATATATTGACAGCTTTAATGGAATTTTACGGACCTGCTTTTCGTGAGACACAGTGTTTTTCTATCACAAGACATTTTTCAATACTTGTCTGGTACTTCTTCTAGGCTTGACATTATTTCTTAATTTGTATTGTTTGTGTTTTATATTTTAGAATGCCATTCTTTGGTAAATTATAGGATAGCAGCACATCATGTTTTTATCATTGTAACTCCCTGCGTAGCTTAATATTTATTCCCACCGTAGAATATAAATGACCAGTTGTACAGTTTCTTTGTTTCACATGTAACCATGTTGATTTTTATACAGTGTGAAATAATCACGAAATAACTTATTAACCTTAGTTCTGGTGTATACAAGCAACTTTTTTATTTTTGCAAGAAATTTGTATTACTTCTTAATAGCTTTTTGCAGTGCTGGGTAAATGTAAACTTGACTGGAAGTGCTACATAACAGTGTTGCAGAGTACGAATTAAAGTTAAGTCACCACATTACAAAATAATAGCGTACTTTGAGCCGTAGAGTTTAGTTTTGAAATGAGTATTATGCAAAGAACCTCTTTCTTATTTTGTGTTCCTTATCTCGATACAATGTGATGAAACAATTGCCCTAAGTTCATAAACTCCATATGTGCCCATTTAACAACATGCTGCAATGTGACAACAAGTGTATGATTGGAGCAAACATCAAGCACAATCCCTCTAAAACACAGTGCTGCTCATGCACAGTAATGCCTGTTTTCTGGCGCTCTCTGGCAGCTGCTCAAACGAACCTCAGAACAACGCTCATGTCCACTAGCTAAGCATAATGTTGTTCTCCCTCCAGTTTCCAGGTCGCTGGCAGGCAGAGCATACTTGCTGATGGTGGTTTCAGGTGGATTCACACTTGATGGAACGTCACCATCACGTCAGAAGATTCCCCTCTGTAGTTCAAATTTCTCCTCGTAATTTTTATTTGCATCTTGCTTAACAGGCTAAAAAACCGTTGTTTAGACATTCTGAAATATTTACAGAACGATGACTGCTCCTTTTCCAGCTCCTTGTAAAAATTTTGGAACTCGCCTTCACAGTCTCGATTTTTTAACTTTTTTTTCCTAACACAGACTCTTTTCTCACTGTTCCTCAACATGAAGTGCGACAGCAATCATTGCAAGCTGCTTTAAACTAAATTTTAGCATTTTATGATGCTCTGTCATGAACTAAGTAATAGCGCCTCCGATGGGTATTTTAAGAACTAGCTGTAACGTCATGAGCATGGAGGTAAAAAAGAGAGAGGGAGATGGCTCTACAGAATTTCACTGTTAACACAGTACCAGGAACGCAATTTCGAATGTTTATTTGTCCATAAACGCGTATTTGCTGTAGTAATACGACACATTTAAGCTCCTTAATGTAAGTAGTTTTTTGTCGATATATTTCGAATAACCAAGTAGAGAGGGAAACGGTGTGTAAAAAGCATGCTTTTGTAATCCATTTAATTCCACTTTTACCATAGTTATACCGATATCAAAAGAAGATGGAACTCCAACACAGTGATTGTTGTCTTGCTGGTACTGCTTCTTCTTTGTTACATTTTCAGCTTTCAACTTGTATTCACAACATTTTTAATGCTCATGTTTGCAAAAAACTGATCTACATGTTCTTTGTTAACCCATAGACGTGAGCAATGAGGGAAGACGCAAGGTATGCTATCATATCTTATGTATGTCAAAAAAGTGAACCATTATTGGAATGTCAAAGAAACAGAACTGCATAGAGGTCTACTTCAATACCGAATAGAGCTCTTGTTTCATTCGATTCACTGTACATTAGTTTCATTGTAGTTTACACATTATTTCCCTTTTAAATCTTACCTATGATGCATCATTCAGTATGTGACCAATAATAACAATTTACAGGGTAAAAAAAGATATAAATTTTTGTATGTCCCATTATTGTGCAATACTACAAATGTGATTAAGGGAATGGTCTGCAAGCCTTTTTTAAAAAATAATGATAACCTAACTAGCGTAACATAATAGGTCTACCTTTCCAATAGTAGCCTGTTTGCTTATTTTCTTGGAATACGAAGGTATTCAGAAAGTAGGGAACGTTTCCGCCTGACGCCGCTAGGAGTGTGCCGATTACGTATGTTTTTGGTATGTGCGTGCTCGGCAGCTTAGTCGGCATCCATCCGTGACAGTGGGAACGTCTCTGTGCATCTAATTTTTTCGATATTCGAATTTGAAATGTGCACTGCAATCGAAAACCCCTTCAGTTGTGAGGTGCGGTCTGTGATACGGTTTTGTTTGGCAAAAAACCTAAAACCTATAGAAATATATCGTGAAATGTACAAAGTATACGGAAACAACGTCATGAGTGAATGTTCTGTCCGGAAATGGTGCATTCGGTTTAAAAATGGTCGAACCAACGTTCATGATGAAGAGAATAGTTGACGCCCGAGCACTGTGACTGACGATCTTGTCGCCAAAGTTGAAACGATTTGTGGAAACCGTCGCTTCGAATAACGGAGCTTAAACTTTCCTTTCCACAAGTTTCACGGACTTTGTTGTTTGAAATTGTCACTCAAAAGCTAGGATACCACAAATTTTTGGTGATTCATTACTGGATCGAATCGTAACCAGTGACCAGACTTGGTTGAAACACATCAATTGCAAGACAAAATTACAGTCCATAGAGTGGGGGCATACAAGGTCCCCCAAAAACCAAGAAAATGTTTTCAAACTTTATCAGCAAGGAAGCTGATGGTGACAGTGTTTTGGGATAGGCATGGTGTGCTTCCTAATTATTTTCTCGAACGTGGAGCAACCATAAATTCTGACCTGTACTGTCAAACGTTGCACAACCTTAGAAGAGCAGTTCAAAACAAATGCCGAGGGAAGCTGACATCCAAAATTTTGTTTTTGCACGACAATGCCCGAACTCACACGGTATACCGCACTAAAGAACTCCTTAATTCATTCAAATGGGAAGTTTTCCCTCATCTGCCCTACAGCCCCGATCTTGCGCCAAGCGACTTCCACTTGTTTCCCAAGATGAAGAACTGACTTGCAACGCAGTGCTTTGATGATGACGTGGAACTCCAGGCAGTTGTTACTCAGTGGCTGAAATCTCAGGCGGCAGAATTTTACGACGAAGGTCTTCCAAAGATTGTCCACTGCTTGATAAGTGCCTCAATGTGTTTGGTGACTATGTGGAAAAGTAATATGTCGGTCGCTCTTTCGGATGTATTTAATAAAATGTATTTCTTGTGCTTGGTTTTTTTTAATGAATAAACTTTCACTACTTTCTGACTAGTCCTCGCATTTCTCAAAAGTAACTGTCAGTTTTTCGGGAATAACTAAACATATCACAGACAAACATATCAGAGTTGGAAAGTACATCCATTTCGATCATCTGCTTCATTTTACTTCTGAATTTCATCTTAAGATTTTGAAAGTATAGAAATACGTACTGTTTTTAGTGATATACCAGTAGTTAGTTAGTCAGCTGCACATTCCACTTATCATTTGTATGATGAAATCTTAATGGTGTGGAACGAGTCACTTTATATTAACCTTTTTTTGTAGCTATGCCTCCATGCTGATCATTTATTAGTTTTTTGCTTTTTAATTAAAAACAGACTAATGTTAAAAATTCCTGTTCATGCCCATTTACTCATTACAATAATAGACAGTCTTCTGCAGAATAGGAGGAGTTGTCAAAGAGAAACGTTTTTCAGTTTAGCTTCAGATTTAACCTTTCTGTCTGTCAAGCATTTTATATCACTGGGTAAGTGATCAAAACTTTTGGTTACAGCATTGTGAACACCTGTTTGTGATACGGACAACATTAATGTTGTATATTGAGTGTCTTTTTTTCTGGTATTGTAATTATGTATACATTTATTTCTGTTGAAGTGCAGCTGATTATTTACAACGAACATCAAAAGCGAATAAATTAAATGGTGAAGCGATTACATTGCTACTAACACGCTGAGCAGCAGGCAGGCATGATAAAACGAATGTTGACAAGTTTTCGACCAAACCCTTTTCAGAAAGCAACCAAAGTGCACGCACACACACACACACACACACACACACACACACACATACATATGGGCCCTGTCCCAGGCTGTTCTAACCAGGATCTTCTTTAAAGAGGTAAGAAATGTGAACAGTGAATAATTATCTGTGAGAGGAATTTTGGGCTTGAGATGCTACAGCAACAACCTGAGCCGTTCTATAGCCATGTGTTGTGTGGAGATGAAGCCATTGATAACCACGTAGCTCGGATGTCGGACCGCTTGTGCTTTTGATGGCAATAAAAAGCAGGGATGAATAAAAGTAAACAGCACAACCGTAATTCGTACATACGAACGAGAATATTACTACAACAGTTTCTCTTAATAATGAAATTTCATTCTGTTAAACTTTAGACTACGATCGGATCGGTTGGTACATCCATAAACGACGCAAGCTGGCAGTTTTGTTGAAACAACTACGTCTCCGCACAAACAAAGCAGTACATGCTATTTGGCGTACAACCACAAAAGTCCCTATTGGTCGAAACTGGACACGGGGACGTCACGGTGACTTCATTAGAAATATCAAAGTGGTGAACAATGGAGGTACGAATGCCGTGAATCTAATGTTTTAGGTTAAATAAGATGGTGGACAACGGCTTAAATTTTGTGACGTAATGACAACTTCCTTCTTCTTTTTATCTCCATGGTCACGTCGTTCTTTCGACGCTGACGTGCTGTGTAGTGCGAATACTCAGGAATTCCTCTGACCGTCGACGCTAAAAAAGTATGAATCCACCTTTACTTGAACACCCCAGGACCAGAGATTTTAGCGACAACCGTGACGTGTCAGGTGAAATAAATTATTTTAATTTCCACTGCGAAAGTTAGGTAAAAATAGGATAAATTCGAAATAATATGAGACATGGGATCTGCAAAAATAGTCAAAATACGGATTTCTAGAAAAATATGGGATAGTTAGCAATCCTAACTCAATCGGTAACTACTGGACTACTAACGTAAAAGAGTGCAGTTTACTCCTACATGAGTGCTACGTTTTTCTTTTATCGTGTTTTCACCTCTGAAAACAATTGACCCCCCCTCCCCCCCCCCCCCCGCCCCCACCGCACCGTCCTCACATAACTTAACTGCAAGCAATAGTAGTATACTACTTGTTTGCGGACAAAGAAGACTCGTGACGGCTTGTTGAATTTCCATCCAGTTTTACGCGGTTTGAGCCACTGTGAAGAACACAGATGCTGCGCTGTAGGTGTGTACTTTACATATGGACCCAAATACTTCAGTCGGGAAGCAAAGGAAAAAAAGGCTGAAATTCTAAGGTCGAAAATATGGCTTCTTTAGGAATTTGGATGCGTACAACTTTGAGAGATGCAACCTGGGCTGTTAAAACGTCCATCGGTCAAGTTGAGGGTAGTTTTGGGAGGCCTCAAAATAATGCAATAAAATCACGAACATGGTCAAATGTGAAGTTTGTAAACACAGTGTCGGAGGTGGCATTAAATTCGTATAGGCTTTTTCTATAAATATTCCGACAAAATTAGACTAATCTAGACGCAAGAAGCGACATTTTAACAGTCAGGGAAGAAAAATTGATGTAGTACCACCTTGCTATGCACCTTTTGCCATTCACATAGCAGTGGTTTACAGAATATGTAGTTTTGCATTTTCATTGATTAATTCATGACGTAATAGATGGCCTCAATCATTCTGATATTTCATTTTTTTTTGGTACGGTACAAGTGTACGAATAAAAATGTTTCTTTGTGAATAACTAATCTGATACGGCGGAATTAATCGTAAATAGTAGGTATCTAACTTCAGAAGAACCAATAAAGGATGTCAATCATTAATACATTGTGCAAAAAAGATTTGCTTTGAACATACATTATATTTACAAAGCAATGTATTTTTAAAACATTAAGTTTTAGATACTACACGATTTGTGTATTTCCTGTCAAGTTTAGTTGTTGGGACACGGTACATTCTCAATCTCGCCAGACAGTTATGTCATAAAATGGTCACTTTAGGATCTTGCCCCTTCTTGTATCCATTTAAGGGAACGCCCATAATTGATGAATATATTCTCCTGGAATTTTTATGCATACAGTATAACAGACTTGTTTCTGATTTATGTGCATTCTTGTCCAAAACCCATTCACTCTCTGACAGTGGGCATCCGTCATACATCCGAGGAAAATCTCCTCAAACTAAGGAAAATAGTTACTGGGTGAAGGAAGACAATTGCTAATGTTACAAGTGTTAATCACGGTTACTTCTGATGATGAGTGTGCGAATTAAAATTCGCGTCTGATAAAATTGTAAGATATAAAAATACCCATAGATGACAGGTCACGAACCTTCGAAACGACAGAGGAAATGACATTTGCCATTGAGATGCTCTTTCGGTGTTATTTCTGAGAGTGTAGTTATTGTTCATATATTGTCTGTGAATGGTACCGATTAAAAGTAAAATTAATTTCGCGAGAAGTTTAGACTCACATTTTGAGCGTAAGGACTTCTGCCTCCAACACTTCTAAATTAGTGATACATCACACGACGAACTATATGTAGCTTAAACATGACGGTTAACTGTCCCTACAAATAAGTTATCTGCCTTCCAAAACAGGTGGAAAAATAATTAATTAACAAAGATTAAAAAAGGATACCACGTATCAGCCGCGGAGGGATACTAAGTTCTTTCCCAATATGTTGTTGTTAATGGGTAGCGTGATTGGTTGTGAGTCGTAGTGGTTTTGTTGTGGGTGTGAATGATGGCTGAAAGTAGTTTCAGCCTGTACAATGAAAAGTATTTCAAAAATGACCTTCGACTGTAACACGTAAATTACAATTACTGTTACATAAGTTTTCAAACGCTGAAGCAATGACGTCTTCCTGTGTTTATACCATGTTACACGCAGCTATCTGGGCTTACCTGCACGTCGCAGTTACCAATGGTCAGTATTGGAACAGTGCTGTCACTTCTTAGAGAATTAATAAAACTGTTTATCGGCGTTGATCAATTATCACCCTAACCCCTGTAATACCCCACCACAAAGAAGTGACATTCATTTACTGACTGATAAAACTGGTTTTATGATTGGACGTAACGGATTGGTATGGCATCATATTACCGTGAGAAATTAAAACTACAGTTTACAAATAAATTATTGATTATTGCCAGGAAATGTGAGATGCTCATCGTGTACTCTTGAGCTGATGTCATGCAGTTTTTTATACGTTCTAACAATACAGTTACGCACGTACTGCATTTCTAACACACTAATTGATGTTCATTTAGGAAAAAGTAGTAAGGCTTGCTGAACTTGCCCGTGTCATCATGAAAGAACCATGAACACTTTAGAGGTTTTGAGAAACTACTCATCCTTTTTATGACTGTACCACAACAATTATAATTTGTTGTCTTGTAACGACGTCATTTTGCAAATGAAACGAAACCGTGTTTTCGTTACGATTAGCAATATTGTACTTGTAACAGTTGGTTTCGAATGTGAACAGACTTACCTAATGGGGAGAAATTTATTACCACATTTTTACATGGAGCCGACAAAAAATACCTGATCTTTATCCATTGGCCATTTATGCTATTTATGATTGAGACAAGAAAAATAACGAAATATAAAATAACTGAACTCTACTTGTTCATTTTACATGTAGTTCACAATTCTAATAGACCTTTTAAACATAGATATTTCACTGTGATAGTAGGTCTATTCGTTATCCCAGATTTGTTTTCCATTGGTAGGCCCAATCGTTTTGTGCCACCTGTTACACTATTCAGTAAAAATATTGAAATAACAGCATGCACAGATACTTCTGGTCTTTGATCTTGTTGCAAGCAAGTTTTTGTGGCTGACACTTTCCGTGCTTTGTTGTTCTGGGATTTGTTGATATTGAGACTGGAAAAAAGAATACATTGATGAAAGTAAAACAGATTTCAGATTATTTCTGCAATGAAAATATGACTTACAGTAACTATTATAACATCAAAACATTTTAACGTGGTGTAGTGTGCATTGCTTCTGTCATCCTAAAACTGCAGTTTTAACTTTGTAGGATGAGAGTTACAGGGCTGCTTACTAGATACAAGATTTGTATTACGCTGAAGTTGCTATCATGAAGCATTAAAAATTAGTAATTAAGTTTGCCCTTTGATATGTTTTTAGCCATACAAATTCAGTTTTTAAGTACCTGCAGTTTCATTAAATATGTTGGAAGTTTCATCATTTTGTTCAATTTTTATGTGAACCGAACTCAGCCTTACTGAATAACATTACTACATGTGCTTAATGCAGATTTTGCTCATATGTCTTACAGAAATTCAACTTATCACTCATAGTTTTCATTCCCTTTGGTGATATTTAGACGGTTAATTTCAGGTATTATTTGATGAAATGTTTCTTCCATTTCTATTGTTTTTCCTCGTTTGACCACTTTGTTTAAAAAACAAATACATTAATAATCACTATAAATACCCCGAAGAACTGTAACATTTTCACAGAGATTCATGTCCTGTTGACATAATGCCCCTATGTAAAGAGATTTTGTAAGCAGTGGTTTAGATAAAACCTAGTGTTTCATTGAAAACTAAAAGACAATCTGCAGTGAGTAAACACCAAAAGTCTGTGAGCTGAGCTGAGACTAGAATGCAAGTAGGCCTACTGGCATTTCACAGGCTATATGATACAAGGATGATGAAAGTCTACCATACTAAGTTATTTGAAAGTTTAGTCTGCCTTGTATATCAATATTCATTGAGGCTCTCGTGCTTATCCTCCTTGACTAGTACCACTGGGAGAAATAATTTTATAGAAGGCTTGAAAAGATGAATAAAATCCAAGAAGCTCTACCATATAAAAAAGATTAATTTTTTGTCAGTTGGAAGAGATTAAAACATTTGAGGCAGCATGACTGTTGTGGGTTTGGGGTGCCTAACAATGAGATTATTAGCAAATATGACTCTTTCTGAAGCACACAATGATAGCTCCACCAGTTGTTGGATATCTTTATCCAGAAATCATAATTACTAGTTTTGTGTAATTGTAATTGCTGTTGAACACAGGGCCCACCTTTTTACTTTAGTTGGCTTATTCTGATTGTCATCCCGATTCTTCTTCCTTTTTCACACACACACACACACACACACACACACACAACGAAATTCAGTATGTGTGTTTGCCTTATAAATTGGTAGTGATATTAGTTAGGTCAAATAGTTGAAGATTACTGTATTTGGCTGGAAGCCTGGACATACTTGATCATTATTATATTGCCACTTTTTTGTTTCTTGCTATTGTTTGTCTGTTACTTTATTTATGGTAATTACCATATAAAATGGAAATGTTGAATTTGTGAATGACAGTTTTGACTTGTTGAAAAATTGTCTTCATATGGGCTCATTTATCTCAAAAACTGTGGGTCACTGGATGTAGTCACTCCTCCATATAAACTGTGTTAATTTGATTTTGGGTATGTGTGCCTGTTGACAAACAGTAAGGTTACATAGCGAAGTCAGACTTGCTACCAATGTCAGGCGATCAGTATTACAGGTAGGTGTTTATAGCAATGAAGCACTGGAGGGGGAGGTTGTAAAACGTAGGCGGTGGGAGGTGGCAGCTTCATTATACTAACATTGTATTACTGTGTTAGCCAGACTAATTTGCTTGGTATGTGGGTTGCATATCCATTATACATGAATAATGCTGCCCTCTGTGAGTCAGTATTCTCCAAAAGACATCTCTGAATCAGTGAAAAACAGTGTGACTTACATCCAGTGTTGCTCATTTGCTAACATCACAGACTGTGGGACCATTACAAAAGCAAATTATTAGCATCATTTTATAATCAGTTGATGATCACAATAAGACTGTAGTGTTTTCTTGTCCAGAAGAATTAGTCTTACTTGCTTTTGATGCCAACTCCTACAGCAACTCCCAATTTGAGAAGGGTCATGAAGAAATGAAGTGTCATCATATTTGTGTATTTGTCCCGCCTTACCCCATGAATTTAGTACTGTCAGAGTGGCAGTGAGCCTTTTAAAATGTTATAAATACCAATGAGTTGACCTGATCACAACCAGAATGTTCAGTACTTTGGTGTTTCTTTATAGAAGGTAAATACCTTTCCCCATATGATGATAAAAAAATAAAAAATTATCTATCCCCGATCATTGATTTTTGAATCATGATTGTAGTTTGTTTTGTTTGGTGTAATGATCTACGACATCCAGCTGAACTTCAGGTGGCAGCCCAAATCCATTTTTGTCCATTGTTTATGTTTACCAGTCCTCCTTAATTTTTTGGAGATTGCTAAGATGATACCACCACTGCCATAACCTTCTTGTGATGTGTACCCCTCCTCCCCCTTCCCATGCTATTGACATAATGTTTTAAGATGGTGTGAGGGATATCATAGACAATTTCTGCACCATGGGTAGTCTTACTTCCATTTTTCACATCTAGTGCTTGCTTGCAACCATGTCACATTGCACCCTAACATTACAGTCACATCACACCTTGAAGGTTGCTTGGTGTGAAGAAAGTGTACACTATTACTTTGACTGTACTTTCTCCACTTCTATTGGTCAGGCATCATTGAAGTAGTTGCATGTACATGGCTGCAGTGCTATCAACTGAAATGAGCACAGACATCTCTTCCTCTTTGTCTTCTCTCTGTCTTTTTATATACTGCATAACCAAACCTTTTCAGCATATTCTGACAGAACTTTAAATTCTATGCTTTCAGGTAATGGTATACATTATATGTGATCTATTGAATTTGAACCTTCCCGATATAGAAATTTCTTCTAAAAAGTTGAAGAGGTGGCTCTTAATATGAGCATTGTCCTGGTTACACTACATATTCTGGCAGATATTAATGGTATCCATTTCGATTGCTTTTAGTATGCGACATGTTGCCTTGAGTAGCAGCTCTTGTTCTGTGTATGGGCTGACTTTCACTTGCAAGAAAATTTACTTCATATCTGGATCTGTTGAAAAGTGAAGGATTTTGTCTATGAAAATTGAAAAGTGCACTAGTGTCTAATACTGTTTCTCCTGGCATTGATTCACATCCAGACACTTTTAAATCATAAAAATGCATCACACACAAATGCTACCATTTTACTAGCTCAGTTGACAACAGTTAAGCACTATGTATGCCATGGCAGTGGGGATTTGTTCTAGCAGTACTTATTGTCAGTTGTTATTGAAATCAGCAACAAATGATTAGATTTGATGTTGCATCAGTGTGTTTTTATTGGGAGTGTGACAATCAATCTCAAAACTTCACATTTTTTGTGGTCCTGTAAAACAGTTTGGTAAAACAACACTTCCAGTTATTTAGAGATTAGCATATTATTCCAGAGAAATGATATTGGATATGCAGTTTGTGGATTTACACACCACAAAATCTTAGCAGCCTGTGTAAATGTATGTGACTTTATTTTAAATAGCATCATCACCATAATGATTCCTGCAAACTGAAGTCAGAAAATGAAATCCAGAACCAATAATCTATTGTAAACATTCATATGCATAAAATTTTATGTTTCATCTAAGGCAGTTGTAATTCCATTCCCGTTGAAGGTAAATGTTTACATCAGTATGTATACCCAAATATTCTTAAAAACAAAGATGAGGTGACTTACCGAATGAAAGCGCTGGCAGGTCGATAGACACACAAACAAACACAAACATACACACAAAATTCAAGCTTTCGCAACAAACTGTTGCCTCATCAGGAAAGAGGGAAGGAGAGAGGAAGACGAAAGGAAGTGGGTTTTAAGGGAGAGGGTAAGGAGTCATTCCAATCCCGGGAGCGGAAAGACTTACCTTAGGGGGAAAAAAGGACAGGTATACACTCGCACACACGCACATATCCATCCACACATACAGACAGGAATGGGTTCTACTCAAATCTTGTGCACTATCCTGTGCAGCTACTATCTGCTTTGCGACCCTTCCCCCCTCTCCCTACTCCCTCCTAAAGTGTCCATATTTTTTGGATAGCTGATGCCTACCCCAATCCACCCTTGTTAATTTGCAATATTTTAATGCACCAATAAAGCAAACTCACAACGTGTATGCTTTTTGTTTGTTGTGAGGTGCTGTAGGATAGAGTAATTTTAGATCTGGCATACTTCGGTTGTTTATTTTGAGAAGAAGTCACTAAATTCCCAGTTACAAACTTTATACCAGCCTCTCTATCTAACTTGTAGGTCGTTTTCGAAATGCAGATACCTGATGCTTCAAGCATTAGGAATAATTAAATGTTGTTATGGTTTCCTGGCTACAAATAATTAATTGATTATTGAGTTATTTGTTCCTTAGAGGAAAATACTTAAAATACATGTTTTAACGTCAGTATGTATGATGTAGAACATACAATGCAAACTTAAACTTGTACTCATAAAAGATTCTTTTCCATTTCACAGCAACTGTAATTTTTTATGTAAAAGCTTTGAGACCCTGTTACATTTTACCCATATTTTTACACTATGTAGGAACATTAAGTAAAGCTGTAATCAAAGAGAAACTCATATTGTTTATATGAAATTTCACTTTGATAAATATTAGTTGTAGTCTTAGTATCTGGAGAGCTCTTGTGATCACTTTTCTCACACACAAACAGTAAGATAAGAAACAGTGATTGTGCTAAACTGAGGTGAGTGGTTAAATTATATTTGTTTTGACAAGAATAAAATAATTACTTTTTTTTTAGAATTTAACCATTATTTTATTCATAGGTAATTGACTTATCTTTTATTCTTTGGCTGCAGCAGATTTCTGAATCATCATATCAAAATAGCATTTGTCTCTCTCCTCCCTTTAATATTAAGCAAACAACTGTGAAGGGAATGGCAGAGGGTACTTAGTATGATACCCATGTTAGGGTTTCTTCCCATTCCAGTTACATATGGAGGGTGGGAAGAATGACTGCTTAAATACCTCTGTGCATGCATTTACTAGTCAAATTTTCTCTTTGTGGTTCTTACGGTAACAATATTTAGGGTGCTATATCTGCATCTGCATGTCTACTCTGCAGTTCACACTCCAGTGTTTGGCAGAAGGTTCATAGAGCTACTGCCAGATTATTTTTCAACTCTTCAATTCTTGAATAGCATGTGGAAAAATTTAACACCTAAATCATTCTGTACTATCTCTGATTTCTCTTTTTTTTTATCATCATCATCATCTCTCCCTACATAGGTGTGACTCAATAAAATATTTTTTACCATTTGAGGAGGAAGTTAGGTGCCTGAAATTTTATGAAGAGCTCTCACTGTCATGAAAAACGCCTTTGTTTCAATGATTGCCACTCCACGTTGCTTACCATATCCTCGACTCACTCCCCTATTTTGTTATACTATAAAACAAGCTGCCCTTCCGTGATATTTTTTGATGCCCTCTGTCAAGCCTGTTTGTAAGGATCTCATTCATGCAACAAGGATGGATAGGTGTAGTGTAGGCTCTCTCTTTAATAGATCTTAGATCTGTTTCATGTTCTAGATGTTCTGCCAGTAAAATGAAGTCTTTGGTTCGCCTTCTCCACATTTGGTTTAAATTGTTCACAGTTGTAATCCCTAGGTATTTAACTGAGTCAGCAATCTTTAAAGTTCTGTGATTTGTGATTTAAGGAAAATATGATGGAGTTTTTAGTACACTCTTATTTGTTAGTGTCAGCTGCTACTTTTTGCATCCTGCACATATCTTCTCTAAATTGTTTTGCAGACTGATTGATCTCCTGAAGACTTTACTAGGTGGTAAACAGCAGCATCACCATCAGTGAGGGCCACCTACACTTTCTCCTAAAATAGATTAAGATAGATTAAGAATGGCAGGAGGCGTATAACACTTTCTTGTGGGGGGAGGTGTCAGACATCACTTTGGTTTCATGAGACTACTTCTCGTCAATTACTACGAACTGCCACTACTGAGACACTACAAAGGCATGCAATTTGATGTACAACTGCTTGTGAGAAACTGTGTCAAAAGCTTTGTGGAAGTCTAGAAATATGGAATCAGCTTTAGATTCCCTCTCAATAGCACTCTTTACTTTGTGTGAACAAAGAAACACTTGTGTTTCACAAGAATGATATATTTTGAATCCCTGCTAGTTATATGTCTATAGATAATTTTCTTTGAGGTATTTCATAATGTTGGAACACGGAGTATTTTTCGAAACCCTACTGCAAATTAATGGCAGCAACATGGGTCTGTAATACAATAGATTACTTCAGTTTTTTTTTTTGTGCGTTGGTGGGATCCATGTAACTTCCAAGTCTTTTGGTATGGATCCTTAATCGGTCAATTGGTTGTTTATAACTGTAAGAGTGGAGAGAAAGACAGAGTGCTACTCACCATAAAGATGGCACATTGAGATGCAGACAGGCTCAGTGAAAAGATAGTTATGCATAAGCTTTTGGCTGACGCCTTCTTCAGAAAAGAAAAAATGCACACACATTTGCGCAAACAAGCACACCTTACACACCTGGACAAAAGTGCTATCTCCCACCACTCATGTCAGAGAGTCTTTCTTTTCTGAAGAAAGTTTTGGCTGAAAGTGTACGCATGACAGTCTTTTCATTGTGCTTGTCTGGAACTCAATGTGTCATCTTTACAGTGAGTACCAGTCTGTCGTTTTCATAATATTGTTGATATTCCAACCTGGACTTTTCATTGTTTGATAAGAATGTTGCTAGTACATCAGCGTACTCTGAAAAGAGCCTAATTGGTGTGCACTCTTTTCTGGAAGAGTTGACTTTATTAAGTGACATAAGTTGCTTTGTTGCAACAAAACTGTCTACTTTAAATTACTCATGTTGACTGCTGTTCTTGATTTGAATTCCAGAATATTTATTACATCTATTATGGTGAAAAACCGTATTTAGTAACTCTGCTTCATTGGTGCTGTCACTGGCATCATTACCATTGCTATACGCACAGAGAAGTATTGAGTGTGTCTTACTTTCCATATGACCAGAATTTCTTCATTCGTTTTTGTTGAGGAAGCTATCAAAAGCATCTTGTATTGAAGTCTGTGCTAAGTTTCGAGCTTCCATTTATGGTTGACGATCTTGGAGATTTTGTGTTTTTTTAAATTTGCCGTGCATTTGTTTGTTGCTGAAGTATAGATTTAAGTTCTTGCTGTAATACTGGTTCTCGAAATGTTGTAAGTATGTTTTTGGTTTGCGTCTTATCTTTTAAGAGCTTGCCAATTCAGATTTTTCAACATCTCTTTGATGCTTCCCCATGAGTCAGACAAAACATTGACAATTCATGCCGTCCTTCTTTAAAAGGTAAATATTGTTGGCGTGGTACTTAGTAAAATGCTTTTCAGTGGTCAAGAAATACTGCATTCATTGATCCATGGCTTTCAGGATGTAATGTGAAAAAAGATCATTTTGGGTTTTGCATGATTGATGTTGTTGGAATTCATATTGGTTGGCATTGAGGAGGTCATTTTGTTTGAGATATCTCATTACATTTGTGTTCAGAATAGGTTCTAGGCTTCTACAGCATATGGATGTTTGTGAGATAGTTTTGTTGATCACTTCTGCTCCCCTTCTTTTGGTCGGACATGACCTGTATTTTCTTAATCAAAGAACTGAAGTGGTATTATGGTTCAAATGCCAGGTGTGAATTCTGTATAGAACCTGTTAGGGATTCCATTGGGCCCTGGTGCCTTATTTAGTTTTACCAATTTCAGCTTTTTCGCTACATAATTGACACAAATATATGTGTCAATATTATGAAAAGGAAGGTTGTTACTTTTCGCAGATCTTTCGGCCAGTATGGCCTTCGTCAGAAATAGACAACACACACACACACACACACACACACACACACACACACACACACACACACGTAAATGCATCTCACACACACGACTGCAGTCTCAGGCAACTGATGCCACTCTACAAGCAGCAGCACCAATACCACATGATGGGTGTGGCAACTGGGTGGGGGTAAGCAACAGGCTGGGGAGGGGGGGGGGGGGGGGAGGAGGGGGATGGATAGTAGGGTAGGAGTGGTGGACAGTGGGGTGCTGCCTGGAGGGTGTGCAGGTATGAGGTAGAGAGAGTGTAGGGCAGGTGTGTGCAGTCAGGAAGTTTGTCAGAGGACAGGGGGGAGGTGGGGAAAGGGGGTAGTGGAAAAGGAGAGAAGTAAAAAGACTGGGTGTGATAGTGGAATGATAGCTGTGTAATACTGGAATGGGAACAGGGGAAGGGCAGATGGGTGAAGATTGAAGCCAGGAGGGTTATGGGTACGTAGAATACATTGCAGGAAGAGTTCCCACCTGCGCAATTCAGAAAAGCTGGTGTTGTTGGGAAGGATCCATGTGGCACAGGCTGTGAAGCAGTCATTGAAATGAAGGATGTCATGTTTGGCAGCGTGCTCACCAACAGGGTGGTCCACTTGTTTCTTGGCGACAGTTTGTCAGTGGCCATTCATGTGGATAGACAGCTTGTTGATTGTCATGCCCATGTAGAATACAGCACAGTGGTTGCAGCTTAGCTTTTAGATCACATGACTGGTTTCAGAGTTAGTCCTGCCTTTGATGGGATAGGTGATGTTCATGACCGGACTGGAGAAGGTGGTAGTGGGAGGATGTATGAGACAGGTCTTGCATCTAGGTCTATTACAGGGGTATGAGCCATGAGATAAGGGGTTGGGAGCAGGGATTGTGTAGGGACAGATGTAGGTTCGGTGGATGGTGGAATACCACTGTGGGAGGGATAGCGGGCAGGATATTAATATTGTTACATTCCATCCTGGATTTTCCATTGTTTGACATATTATATGTCATTCATCTTTGGAGTGGTATGGGAAGTAAACTGGGGCTGTATGTCTGTATCTTCATATATGAAAATGGAATTCAGCATATCTACTTTTATTTTGCTTTCCTCAACTTCAGATCCTGTGTCATCCAGATGTGTCTGGTCACTAACTTCAGTGCCACTGACAACCTTTATGTATGACCACAGTCTCCTTGGGTTTCGTGAGAGATCTGTAGACAAGATTCTGCTTGGTAGTCATTGAATGCTTCATCATTTCGCACTTCACATCCAAGTGTGTTTCATTTGGCATCTGTATATGTAGCACCACACTTTTTACTGTCCCTAGTGTGCAGTAGTCACTGTTTCCTTCAAAGTTTCTTAACAGTGGGTAGTCTTCAGCAGCTCACCATTCATTAGCTGGCTACAGCTTGGCAACCCCAGGGTTCCTGAGCTGGGGAGTAGTAGGCACTGCCAGTCCT
The DNA here is from genome assembly GCF_021461385.2 of Schistocerca piceifrons. Classification (NCBI taxonomy): domain Eukaryota; kingdom Metazoa; phylum Arthropoda; class Insecta; order Orthoptera; family Acrididae; genus Schistocerca; species Schistocerca piceifrons. The sequence continues at coordinate 401,049,192 of NC_060141.1, read as the reverse complement.
CTGTACATGTAAGCTCTGGTTATGCTTCATTGACCACTTTATGATGTGGCAGTGTAATGTCTTGTGTCACAGGGAATGGAGATCATGACTGGACTGCCTGGATCATGAGCGTGGTAAAAAAATCTGTCTCGAGGTGTGCTGCACACTGAGATGCATGGCTGTTGAGGTGAAACAATCATTAGTGGGCAAGCTCTGGGGATCCTGCCACATTTCAGTTGTATGTGATTTCTGAGGTTTGTTCAAATGAAACCTGGTCAGTGTGTCTACCTATGCCTTACATGTAAGGTGGCACCACGTAACTGTGGGTACGGTGGTGCCATCTACTAGTAGGGAGGCTGACGCTAGCACCAGTGTGGTTTCACGCCAAAGGCAAAGAGAAGGTGGTCACACAAGTTATTGTCCACTACTCAGCATGCAGGCGAGTAAGCAGGAACAATGAGGAGTGATTTGATTTTTGGCAGCAGAGTTGAGTTGGAGGCCACAAAATGTAGCAACAGATGAGGGCTGTGTATGGCGAGTACAGTTTGCGTCATTCAAGTGTTGTGGAATGACACAAATGATTCCTTGAGGGGCGCAAGTCACTTGAAGATAATGCTCGTCCCGGACAGGCTCATCGTGTCATCACTCCGGAAATGGTTGTGGAAGTGAATACTTTAGCCATGGACAACCACATAATTACCTTGGACGAGATCTGTTGGTTACTGGGTATTAACATGGGCACCACCCACATCATAATGCATCAACACTTCAATTCGCATAAAACCTGTGTGCAGGGGTTCCCCACCAACTGACCGCCGAACAGTGCAATACTCAAATGGCTCTGTCTTTGAGTCATCTACAGCATTATTATGAGGAGGAATATGGCTTTTTGTCACTTATTGTCACAGGTGACAAAACATAGTGTCACCATTTTGAACCGGATAGCAAGTGTCAGAGCAAGCAGTGGAAACTTGTGACTGCACCACTTCCAAAGAAATCAAAGATCGTGTACACCAGTTCTGGTAAGGATATGATGTCCATCTCTTTTGACCACAAGGGCCCACTGCTTGTCGAGTTCCTGGAACAGGGAACCACCATCAGTGCCCAGTGTTATCAAGCCACTTTACAGAACTTTAGACGAGCCATAAAGTCAAAATGCCGAGGCATGTTGTCCAATGGCATTATCCTCCTGCATGATAATGCCCGCCCACACACGATCTATGTGGTGAAGACGACATTGCAGCAGTTTCGCTGGGAAATGCTGGAACGTCCACTGTTCAGTCCCGACCTTCCACTGTGTGACTTTCATGTGTTTGGACCTCTAAAGCAAGCTATTCGCGGACATCAATTCGCGTCGGTCAACAAAGTGTGTGACTGCATCCTACAAGCTTCTTCGAAGATGAAATCGACTGGCTAGTGTCGCAATGGGATAAATGTGCCAACAGTTTTGGTGACTATTTGTGTGTGTGTACTGTGTACAATACATTTTTGAGTTGATAAAATCATCAAAACTTTACACTAGTGACCAGGTGTAGGCATGCGGGGCTCTGTCTAGGTGGACTTTTATTTCCCTAGCTGGTTGTGGGACTGACTTGGAACCATCGAAATTTCCTCTTCTTCCTCCCACCGAAACGGTGGGCCGCTGTTAGGTACCAACGCCCAGTCTAACAAAAGGGCAGTTGTGGCAAGTCCTTGTGATTCAGGGATTATTCAGTATGCTGTCATTTATAGTAACAGACTGCATTCTTTTGACCAAAAGGTGTTTTTAATAATAAAATGAAAAAGGGCAGTTTTGAGAAGGTTTCACTGTTCTGTATCCAAAGTGGTTTAGAGGGAGTCTGCAGCACTTTAAACTTTGTCAAGTGCTTCTGAAATGGGACCCTGTTGGCAGAAATGTTTAGTTTCCAACAAGTAAACAACCTCCAGAAAGCTGGGTGCCTTGACCAGTATGCAATCAAAACTAAACTGCACAACACTTTGAACGACAGCAAAGGTGTCGTATCATGCAGAGATCTACTTGATATTCTCAAAGAGGAACTGAAAGCTGAGTGGGCCAAAGCAAGCATTTTTTATGTGCAGAACATCATGGAAAGGGTGGATGGTGATCTTATCAATTCAGACTTGTTTATAATTTCATTTAACAGCATGAAAATTCCAGCACATGTCAATGTAGGTTACCTTTGCCTAATGGTGCAGCCATATTTCCTCAACCCATTTCAAATGCTGGCACTTTGGGCACACTACTCTTGGTTCTATGCGGCTAGCCACCTGTGGCAAATCCAGTAAGGCCACTCACGAAGGAGTTTGTTGTTCACCTCTTCTGAAGCATGTCAGTTGCTCTGGGGCTCATCCTTTCTGGAGTAGGGATTGCAATGCCTTCCTTGAAGAAAGGAAACTCCAGGAGATAAATATGACTAAGCGCATTCTGTATGGTGAAGCCAAAAAGATCTACAAGGCCATGCAGCCACCCATGCTCACTGCCTGTTTTGCTTTCCTTCTCAAATAGCTAGTCCAGAAAACTGATGCTGGTACACAAACAACAAAGTGTCAGTACTAGTCCAGCATTTGTCATTACACTTGTGCCATTGCAGTTATGTCAAAGTCCATACCTCCCCTTAGAACATCAGAAAAGGCTGTGGTTGCCGCTGATGCGGAGTGCTCTGCCCTTCTAAAAGTACAGTCTGACCCACTGTGCAGCACTGTCACTACTACAGCTGTGGTTATGGCTCTGAAGCATATCCAGGGCAAAAAATCAACGGCAAAGGCAAAGAATCAGCTGCTGATGTAGACGGGAAGTAAGCTGTCTGACGACATCGATGTTGCTCTGTCTGACATCTCTCACAATTTGTCTTTGGAATCAATGTACTTTGGTGTCAGCCTAAGGCACTCATCTTTCACCAAGACCAAGCCTCCGCCCAGTGAAGGCTTCCCTCCCGGGCAGAAAGACAGGCTGAAACTGCATACCCAGTGATAAATGGCTCCCATACTGCAGTGGAACATTAATGCATCCAGGACACATGTGGAGGAACTGAAACTCATAGCACAGAGACACCCCCTGTGCCTATGTTTGCAGGAAACACTTTTTAAAGTGTCTGATGCCCCTGTACTATGGGGATATAGGCCTACTCTTTGTTGCAAGTATGACCTGACTGGGAAACGGGCCAAGGGAGGGGTTGCTGTGTTTGTCACATTTCCTCTGCTGTCTCCTTGGTTACTGATCCACAAGCTGTAGCTATTGCAGTTCATGTGTGTCAGAAGATTACTATCTGCTCACTGTACTTACCTCTACAGGATGTGATAGACACTGGGGCTCTCGCAGACCTTATAAACCAACTCCCCTACCCATTTGCCCTACCAGGTGATTTCAATGCCCATAATGTATTATGTGGCTTGAACTATACTTGCCCTAGGGGTAGAGTCTTGGAGAACCTCATGACCTGTCAGGAGCTGTGCATCCTAAACACAAGAGGTCCCACTCATTTATTAGCTACTACTGGGTCGTCCTCAGCCATGGACATCTCTTTTTTTCTCTTCAGTCTTTGCAGACTCTGCTCAGTGGGAAGCAACTGATGACCCTCATTCCACTGACGATTTCATACTATGGATACAGCTACTGGATGGAGCATTACTTGAACAGAAGCTATGGAAATGATGGTCAGCAGGGCTGACTGGATGCTGTTCAATGAGATGGCTGTGTTTAAACATGCAGGAATGGAAGGACCACATCACACAATTAATCCATTATGCCACTGACTTAAACATCCCAATGTCCTCAGGTCATCTTAGGAGGCATGCTGTATCTTGGTGGACTGATGAGTGCTGCTCTGAGATCCGGGACAGGTTCGTGGCTCTTTGACAATTTAAATACTGCCTAACAGCATATAACCTCACAGCCTTTCAATTCATAAAAGCCAAGGCTCAACATGTACGTAAGCAGAGTAAGAAAAGGTCATGGCAAGTGTTCCTGGACTCCATCAACCATTCCACTTGTTCTACAAAATTATGAGAAGGCATTGGGAGAATTTCTGGTAAACACAGTTGTTTCCCAATAGCAGCAGTGCAGAAACAGAGGTGCCTCCAAACAATACCTGGAGACATCGCTCAGATGACAGAGCATTTTGCAATGGCTACTGCCGATGCCATCCAGGATACAGTGTTCCACCATTACTGTGCCACTGTAGAGAGGGGTGAGTTGGACTTCAGATCCTACAATTCTGAGTCTTACAACTGCTCTTTCACCATGCGGGAGCTGGATTCAGCACTGCCTGAGACTTTTGATAGTGCAGCTGGTTGTGACCAAATCCGATACAGCAAGCTTTGATATTTTCCAACAGTGTCAAAGGAAAAACTCCTTGAATGTTTTAATTTGATGTAGCAGAAAGCTCACTTTCCCACCTCGTGCAGAGAGCAATTTTGATACCTATCCTCAAATCAGGAAAGGACCACAAATGGACCAGTAGTTACTGGAGTGTCACCTAAATGAGCTGTATTGGAAAGACCCTGGAGCATATCGTTAACTGTTGTTTGATGTGGTTGTTATAGATCAGGCAACTCTTTAACTACTCTCAATGTTGATTCCAGAGATGTCAGTCCAATGTCAACAACCTGGCCTTGCTACAGGTGACTATTCAGCAGCCTTACCTACATAAACATCACTGTCTTTGGTAGAGTCTTTGACATCGGTAAGGTGCATCAATGGGATTTTTGTGGCCACCTCCCCATCTACATATGGTCTTTCCTGTCTGAGCAGTTTTTTAGGTCTTGAGTTAGTGACATGATGTTGGAATGTTTTGAGCAGAAGAATAGTATCCCCAGGGCAGTGTTTTAAGTGTTACTCTGTTTTCCATAGCCATAAACAGAATCAAGTTTATGGTAAGGGGTCCAATACAGTGCTCTTTATTTGTGGATGATTTTGCTGTTTCCTGTTCCTCCTGCAGTGTTGCAGCAGTGACTCATCAGTTGCAAGTTACAGTGCAGAGGTTAGAGAAGTGGGCTGCAGAGATGGGTTTTCAATTTCTGCAGATTTATGTATGTGTGACTATTTCAGGATTTCTAGTTGTATTTTTAATTTACCTGACTTGCATATGAGTGATGCCATTCTACTTTTTAAAGGCTCACTGAGGATTCTGGGCCTCATTTTTTACTCCAAATTGTCGTGGTTACCACACCTGAGAGAGACCTGAAAGCCAAAACCCAGAATCCACTGAATACTTAAAAGTATCTTAGCCACAGGTCTTGGGGAGCAGAGTGTGTGTGCTTCAGTTTTATAGGGCTTTTGTGTGATCCAAGCGAAACTATTGGTGCACAGGATATGGATCAGCGAGGTCCTCTTCTCTGAAGATTATTAACCCACTCCACCTTGAGCAGATGAGGCTGGCCACAGGTGCGTACAGGACCAGGACCATCTCTATACCCAATCTTTGCTGAGGCTGGGGAACTGCCACTCGCCATTTGATAGCAGCTCCTCGTGATGTGTTAGATATGCGGATTCCTCCTTGCTTCTAATTCAGCTTTAGACCGTGCTGTTGCTTATCCGTCTCTGGAACGCCTTTTCTCCAATCGTCCATGAGCAACAAGGCTGTTTCGGATCCACGTGCAGCATGTGCTGTAGTCACTTGGTTTGGAGCAAGTATAACACCAACTCCAGGGTTTTAACCATCTGCCACCCAGTTATTGTAGGAGCACAGAGTGATTTCAGAATTAGTGCAATACAGGAGGTATTGCAATCCTGTATATTTTTTTAATACATTGTTTTTTGACATTTTAACCGAGCACCACAACTGTGAAGTTGTGTTTACAGATGGATCTAAGCAGGGGGACCCTGTTGGTTGCTCTGTTGTTTTCCCTGATTGTATCCTCAAGATCCGACTGCCTCAAGACTTTTGTGTGCAATTATATGCGATCTTGCAGCCACCTGAGCAGATGGGACATGTTTTGAGTGCTAAATGCCTTGTCTGTTCCAATTCCCTAAGTGCCCTTCACTCTGTAAAACACTTGTAACCAGAAGATAAAGTATTTCAGAATATCCAGGATGCCTTCCTGTGACTATAAAGGCAGGGAAGGAGATGTCTCTCTGTTTGGTGTCAGGACACATGGATATTGTGGGGAACAAAAGGGTGCATAGAGCAGTCAAGGAGGTATGTTGTGATCCTCAGTTAGTTCACTGTGCAGTACCCTATATATTCTCACCTCGCTGTTGAGGTGCAGAGACATGTGTCAATCAGAATATGAATGACTGTAAATGACATATAATAAGCTGCATCTAGTGAAGTCCACTATGCGATTGTGACATACCTTCTTCCAGTCAGGCAGCGGAATGAGGTCCTCCTTACTTGTCTTTGCATAGATCACAGGCGTATGATGCATAGTTTCTTGCCCTGGAGAGAGGACCCTCCAGTGAGCAGTGCTTGTGGCCACAGATCACAGTACACCACATTTTACTATGCTGTGTTTTATTTACAAACCAAAGGGCAGCAGCTCATTTGCCAACAGATTTGCTGTCTATTTGAGATGACAATCAAACAAATGTGGTAGGACCTTTAAAATTTTGTGAGCTGTCTGACTTGTTCCCTGAAATTTTAGGGTTTCACTTTTAATGTGTTATCATTTACCAAGATGGCTGGCTCATCCGTGTTTTTGGTATGGGATCAGCCAGTCACATATTGCTGTGAATCTCTCTTAGTTTTCCTCTAGTCTTCATTGTGTTTTAATGGACTGTTTTTGCACATCTCCTCATTTGTGGCACAGTTTTCCATATTGTGAGCTAATGTGATTGAGCGGGTGATTGTGGGTGAGATAGGGAAAGAGTGGTTGTAATTTTATCTCAGTTTGGCTTTTAATTCTTTTATCACAATTTCTGCATTTTAACCAAATGTGTTTCAATTGATCTTTGGGAGAGTGCTGTTAACCCCAATGTTGACCATCCCAAACCACAAACATGCATGCATTGCAGTGTGTATATTCCCATCATGATCTGTTCTACTCCCGTAAATTCCAGGATGCAGATGACCTTTCAGTTTCATATCAGCGTGAAGGTCTTTTCTTAATGGGGACCACCTAACAAACAGTGTCACAAAACTTTATGAATATTTTGAGTCATGGGGATGTAGACCTTATGTTTCTAAAAACAGAAGTATGTTTTTTTCATCTCTATTTATGTAGCATCAGCAAAGAACAGCCAATAGTTTGGTCCTCTTGTCACAGTCAAATACAATAAGCCAAAAACCTTAGTGTCACATTAGACAAAATGCTGACTTGCCATAAACACCTTCCCAACACTGCTAAGAAGCTACAAATAAAAGTGAACCTTATGAGGGAACTGGCAAGTAGTACATGGGAAGCAAATGCGTCAGTTCTCCTTGCAGCATCACTTGTGTTGGTACACTCTGCAGCAGAATATTGCACAGCAGTTTGGCTCTGCAGTATTCATGTGAAGAAAGTTTATGTTCACTTGAATACAGCTCTGACACCCAAACCTCCAAATGTCAGACACTCAGAACAGTGCCAAACATTGTGTGTCAATAGAATACCAACCAAAACACCAATTTAGTTTGTGCTGTGTGCTGTCATCCAGTAGAAGATGAGTAAACAATAATTAAAAGTAGCATCATAACTACGGAGTACAGGCAAACCGTGTCTGTGAGCTCTGAATGAGATCATCTCTAGTAGGTGAATTGGTAGAGTGTCAGATTATTGTACTAAAGGTCACAAGTTCGAAACCCACTGATGGTGATTTTTTTTTTTTTTTTTAACAGCTTACGCTTGAAATTGTTATATGGGTGAACATTTTTCTGTCATGTTAAAGGATGTTTCAGAGTTTGTAGCAATGTTCGTTTGGCAATCTGCTTTTGCTTTGTTAGTTGACTGTAGCAAACCTATAACATACATTTGTATAGATAACACCACACCTATCTACCAATACTGTTGAACATCTGTCCAGCTCACCTTCGTCAAAAAGCGGCTTTGTACAACCTTTGTCAGCAAATTTCTAAAAATTAAGATCTCCCTCTTCACGAATATTTATCATCACTGCATAGGAAACACCTCAAATCCAGAAGCCCAGCATATGAAGAATGAATCCAAATGCTCTTCACGGGATTCAACCAGTATACTGAATGGAAATGTGAGTGGCAAGACACAGAAACTTGGAACCATGAACATATTGATCAACCCTGCTGTTAAAGTCCCGATCTTTCTCAATCCTAGGGTGGTGTGGGTACAGCTCAATAGATTTCAACTGAAGAAGATACTTGCACATATAACGTGTGCAAGAGGGCCATTTACACTGACAGTATGGGTGACTGGAGATCATTTGGGTGACTGTGGAGGTATAAAGACAGTGGGCACAAATTGCTCTAACAGACAATTTCCTCATGGTATTAAGACTTTACCTGAAGCATATACATCTACATCTTTGTAGATACCCCGCTAGTCACCGAATGGTGCATGGTGGTGGGTACCCTGTACCACTACTAGTCATTTCCTTTCCTGTTCCACTCGCAAATAAAGTGAGGAAAAAATGACTGTGTATATGCATCCATATAAGCTCCAATTTCTTGTATTTTATCTTCGTAGTCTTTACACGCTGTGTATGTTTGCAGCAGTAGAATCTTTTGGCAGTTAGCTTCAAATGCTGGTTCTCTAAATTTTCTCTATAGTGTTTCTCGAAGAAGACATTGCCTTTGCTCCAGGGATTCTCATTTCAATTCCCAAAGCATCTCTGTAACACTTACATATTGTTTAAATCTAGTGCTAGCAAATTTAGCAGCCCTCCTCTGAATTGCTTCAATGTCCTCTTTCAGTCCGACTTATTATGGATCCTAAACACTCTAGCAGTACTCAAGAATAGGTCGCACCAACATCCTATATGCAGTCTTCTTTACAGGTGAATCATGCTTTCCTAAAATTCTCCCAAAAATCTGAAGTTGACCATGCACCTTCGCTGCCACAGTTCTCATATTATCATTTTATTTCATATCGCTTTGCAACATTATGCACAGATATTTAAACGACTTGACGGTGTCAAGCAGGACACTAGTGATACTGTATCTGAACGTTACAGGTTTGTTCTTCCAATTCGTCTGCATTAACTTACATTTTCCATTTAGAGCTAGCTGCCATTCATCACACCAACTAGAAATGTTGTCGAAGTTGTCTTGTATCTTTATTATGAAAAGGAAAGTTGCTACTCTCCATATAGTGGAGATGCTGAGTCACTGTGTGTGTGTGTGTGTGTGTGTGTGTGTGTGTGTGTGTGTGAGAGACTGTCATCTATTATTGCTGAAGGCCTTACTAGCCGAAAGCTTTATTTGTGACAGTCTTTTTGTTGTGTCTATCTGCGACTCAGGGTCTCCGCTATATGGTGAGTAGCAACTTTCCTTTTCATAATATTGTTACAGTCCATCCTGGATTTTCCATTGTTTGATTGTCTTGTATCTTCCTACAGTCACTGAACTTCGATGTCTTACCATAGTATACACCATGGAATCATCAGCAAACAACCACAGGTTTCTGCCCACCCTATCCGCCAAATCATTTTTGTATATAGAGAGTAACAGTGGTCCTATCACACTTCCCTGGGGACTCCTGACAATACCCTTGTCTCTGATGAACGCTTGCTGATGAGGGCAACATACTGGGTTCTAAAACTTAAGATGTCTTTGAGCCACTCACATATCTGTGCACTTATTCCACATGCTCGTATCTTTGTTAACAGCCTGCAATGGGGCACTGTATCAAATGCTTTCCAGAAATTGAGAAATATGGAATCTGCTTGTTGCTCTTCATTCATAATTCACAGTATTTCATGTGAGAAAAGGGCAAGCTGAATTTTGCACGAACAGTGCTTTTAAAAAGCTGATGATTCGTGGACGTAAGCTTCTCAGTCTCAAGAAAGTTTATAATACTTGTACTGAGAATATGTTAATGGATTCTGCAGCTAATTGAAGTTAGGGATATTTGTCTGTAATTTTGCGGGTCCGTTCTTGTACTCTTGTTAGGTATTGGAGACACCTGCACTTTTTTCTAGCCACTTGGAACTTTGTGCTGGGCAGGTTAGGTAAGGGGCCAATGCTGTAGAGTACACTTGTGTAAAACTGAATTGGGATTCCATCCGGACCTGATGATTTATTTGCTTCAAATCTTTCAGTTGTTTCTGTTCATCTACATCTACATCATTACTCTGCAATTCACATTTAAGTGCTTGGCAGAGGGTTCATCGAACCACAATCATACTATCTCTCTACCATTCCACTCCCGAACAGCGCACGGGAAAAACGAACACCTAAACCTTTCTGTTCGAGCTCTGATTTCTCTTATTTTATTTTGATGATCATTCCTACCTATGTAGGTTGGGCTCAACAAAATATTTTCGCATTCGGAAGAGAAAGTTGGTGACTGAAATTTCGTAAATAGATCTCGCCGCGACAAAAAACGTCTTTGCTTTAATGAGTTCCATCCCAACTCGCGTATCATATCTGCCACACTCTCTCCCCTATTACATGATAATACAAAACGAGCTGCCCTTTTTTGCACCCTTTCGATGTCCTCCGTCAATCCCACACCGCGCAGCAATATTCTAACAGAGGACAAACGAGTGTAGTGTAAGCTGTCTCTTTAGTGGAGTTGTTGCATCTTCTAAGTGTCCTGCCAATGAAACGCAACCTTTGGCTCGCCTTCCCCACAATATTATCTATGTGGTCTTTCCAACTGAAGTTGTTTGTAATTTTAACACCCAGGTACTTAGTTGAATTGACAGCCTTGAGAATTGTACTATTTATCGAGTAATCGAATTCCAACAGATTTCTTTTGGAACTCATGTGGATCACCTCACACTTTTCGTTATTTAGCGTCAACTGCCACCTGCCACACCATACAGCTATCTTTTCTAAATCGCTTTGCAACTGATACTGGTCTTTGGTTGACCTTACTAGACGGTAAATTACAGCATCATCTGCGAACAACCTAAGAGAACTGCTCAGATTGTCACCCACGTCATTTATATAGATCAGGAACAGCAGAGGTCCCAGGATGCTTCCCTGGGGAACACCTGATATCACTTCTGTTTTACTCGATGATTTGCCATCTATTACTATGAACTGCGACCTTCCTGACAGGAAATCACGAATCCAGTCGCACAACTGAGACGATACCCCATAGGCCCACAGCTTGATTAGAAGTCGCTTGTGAGGAATGGAGTCAAAAGCTTTCCGGAAATCCAGAAATACGGAATCAACCTGAGATCCCCTGTCGATAGTGGCCATTACTTCGTGTGAATAAAGGGAATCAGGGATGCCTATTACTATGTTGTCCATATGGGAGTCAATCTTGAGGCATTTTCGTATGATTATTCTTTGTGAACGATTTCTTGAACATGAAATTTGAAACTTCAGCTTTCATTTTGCTCTTTTCAATTGCCACACTGGAGTGGTCAACAAGGGACTGAATGGAAGCCTTAGACCCGTGTAGTGATTTTACCCAGGACCAGAATTTTCTTGGGTTCCCTGGCAGGTTTTTTGGAAAGGTGTGACAGTGGTAGTTGTATGCTTCACGCATAGACATTTTCACAGACACGTGAATCTCTACTAACCTTTGCTTGTCGTCATTTGTGCATTCTCTTTTGAACTGAGAGTGCAACAGCCTCTGCATCCTCGGTATCTTCCAGATTTCATTATTAAACCATGATAGGGCACAATTTACAATCTGCTTAAACTTTGCTCATAATTCCTCTACAACCATCTTACTGGAACTAAATTATGTCAGTTAACCGTCTAAGTGAGATGCCAACAACTGCTTATCTGTTCTATCTAGCAGAAACACTCTTCTAGCCTTCTTGGCTGATTTATTGACTTTCATAATCATAATTGCTATAATGACATGATCGCTAATCCCTGTTTCTATACTGACATTGTTGATGAGGTTCAGCCTATTTGTAGCTACAAGATTTAATATACCGGGTGATCAAAAAGTCAGTATTAATTTGAAAACTTAATAAACCACGGAATAATGTAGATAGAGAGGTAAATATTGACATACATGCTTGGAATGACATGGGGTTTTATTAGAACAAAAAAAAAACTAAGTTCACAAAATGTCCGACAGATGGCGCTGGACAGCAAAACGTCAGTGACTGCGCATGACAATCGTGTATAAAAGGAGCTGTAATGAGAGAGAGTATCAGATGCGCCTGCGGTCGCAGCATGTTGATGTTACCTGAAAAGGTGCTTTAGTGAAGCTGTATCATCAGAATGGGGAATGTGCTAGTTCAGCGTTATGATCCTATCGGCATAGGAAGGGGATTCGAACGGGTAAAGGTCTGTTGACAAATGCAGCTGTGGCGAGAATAATTTCGAAGTTCGAAGCCACGGGTTGTTTAGACGATAGGCCCCGTAGTGGCTGACCGAGCACAAGGCGTAATGCTGCTGAGACAGTTCAGGAAGAAATGGAGACTGTAGTGGGTTCGTCTATGAACGGGGAAGTCAGCGCTCGTGCAGTCGCATGTTGCACTAGCATTCCATACACTACTGTTCGGTTGGCACTTAGGCGCAACCTCCGATGCTATCCGTACAAAATCCATCGGCATCATGAACTGTTACCTGGCGATTTAGTGAAGCGGAGGGCATTTGCGGTGTGGGAGTTTCAAAAGATGGCGGAAGATGACAATTGGTTGAGTAACGTGTTGTGGACCGATGAAGCTCATTTCACGCTCCGAGGGTCTGTCAACGCCCACAACTGCAGAATTTGGGCTACCGAAAATCCTAGAACTGTCGTGGAAACTCCATTGCACACCGAGAAAGTCACGGTATGGATTGGATTTACCACATCTACCATTATCGGGCCTTTTTTCTTCAAGGAAATGCATGATTCTGGTTTTGTAAGTGCTACCGTGACAGGTGAGAGGTACGCCGATATGTTACAGAATCGCATCATCCCCAGGCTGGCTGATAAGCGCCTGCTGGAACGTATGATGTTTATGCAGGATGGCACTCCACCCCATATTGCTGGATGCATGAAAGATCTCTTGCGCGTGTCGTTTGGTGATGATCGTGTGCTCAGCCGCCACTTTCGTCATGCTTGGCCTCCCACGTCCCGAGACCTCAGTCCGTGCAATAATTGGCTTTGGGGTTACTTGAAGTCGCAAGTGTATCATGATCGACCGACATCTCTAGGGATGCTGAAAGACAACATCCGATGCCAATGCCTCACCATAACTCCGTACATGCTTTACAGTGCTGCTCACAACATTATTCCTCGCCTACAGCTATTATTGAGGAATGATGGTGGACATATTGAGCATTTCCTGTAAAGAACACCATCTTTGATTTGTCTTACTTTGTTATGCTAATTATTGCTATTCTGATCGGATGAAGTGCCATCTTCGGACATTTTTTGAACTTTTATATTTTTTTGGTTGTAATAAAACCCCATGTCATTCCAAGCATGTGTGTCTATTTGTACCTCTCTATCTACATTATTCCGTGATCTTATTCAGTTTTCAAATTTATACTGACTTTTTGATCACCCGGTAGTTTTATTGAATGTGAGCTGCTGAACAACCTGCTCAAGACAGTTTTCAGAAAATGTGTTCAATAGTATTTCACAGGAGTGAATCTATAGACATCCCAGTCTATACTCCATAGGTTAAAGTTGCCTCCAACTAGTATCTGATGAGGCCAGCAGAAAAATGCTCCCATTGCAGCACGAAAAATTGAAATATGTTCCTGTTTATTTAAAAGACTGTGGCTGAAAAATGGGGAACCAGCTGCCTCATTCTACCTTCCTCACCACCTTCAAAATGTTCCCAAACATTTAGGCAACTGAACATATTCATGCTTTTTTAACACACAACTCACCTTGAACACACAACTCGCCTTGAACTACCATGAACTCCCCTAACTGTAACTCACTCACACTCACTCACTAGTCCAAAACTGTAAGCGACTCATACCCATCCATTCCCAGCTGCCCCTTTGCACTCACTCATTAAGCCCAACTCGTTGTCATCATCTCTTTGTGTCTCTCTGTCATTGTCTCGTGTGTCACAGTCACAACCGCTTTGATCTGTCCTACTCCTACAGTCTCCTCTCTCTGTCACTGTCTCCCTCTTCCTCTCTTTCAAAGCTAATACCTCATTCCTCTCTTCCTTCCTTCCTACAGCTGCTGCTGTCTCTTCTTACTGTCACTGTCTCTCTCTTCCATGTCGTCATTGTCATACACTTTGTCTTTCATTATCACTGGCTCTCACCCATTTCCACTTTCTCCTACTCTTTATTCCTGCTCTCCTACACTGTTTTGTCACTATCAACTATGTTCTGCCACTGTGTCCCTCTCTTTCTTTCACACTGTCTCCCAACATATATTACTTTTCCACTGCTACTATCTTCTTTTCTCTCAGCATAAAAAAACTGTGAATATGTTCACACGCCAAGATTTTTGGGAAAATTTTTAAAGGTGCTGAGGAAAGTAAAATGAGGGACCTGGTACACTACTTTTCAGTCAAAGTCTTTTAAATAAATAGGAACATATTCACATTTTTTCTGCTGGTTCCTTTCTTTTCTCTGCTGCAGCAGGGTATATAACTCATATGAAAAGAAATGTATCAATCAGTAAAATTTAGATAGTTTACTTATGTGAAACTGAAAGAATTCAAAACTAATTTTACTCCTCATACTGGATTTTATGTGCAAAAAATTTTGCATGTACTTCGTTACTACAACATGGAGTTTCCAAATGATAATGGAAATACTTTATAGTATATTTCTCTAGGCTAAAACACTTTATAAAGTACTTTTTCAGTACACAATGTTTTTTTTACATGAACCTCAGCATCTCGGAAACAGATAAAGATATGAAGAACACTTTCAAAGCTCTTCAAGCTTGGGGTCTTAAGAATACATCGTACAAATTACAGCCATTAGTTATGCATAGCCATTTTTTAATCCACAGTTGGGTTTCAGTACCCAAATAAAAAGTTCTTGTCGTGTTTTTAGGTAACAGATGAAGATTTTTGAAAATGCGGAGATGGCATTCTAGAGAATTTGCTGTGGTTATTTATAATTTAGATTTCGCCTCATACTGGATTTTACGTGTAGAAGTAGGGTAACACAGTACCTCTGTATCTTGGAAATGGATGAAGATATCAAGAAAATTTTCAAATTTGTTTGAGATCAGGGTGTTAGGAATATATCATAAAAATTTCAGCCATTTTCTGTGCATAGCTACCTTGGAGTCCTCAGCAGGATTTTGGTCTGCTGGTGACGGCAAAAATATAGTAAAAGAAAACTCATCTCTGGGTTTTTCAGTGGAACCCCCGATGAACTAATGAACTAATGGTGCCTGCATAAGTCCCATCAAGCCCACCATAGACCACTTCAAATGCAAAGAGAACCAACCAATTTGCTCCATTTGCCTAAGCAGGAGGGAATGTGTAATATTCATATTTTAACCGTATACTGTAGGGTAGTGACACAAGATTATTTTTCTGCTGGCTATACAAATGGTCCGTAGCCCAAGCGCTCTCCGAAACATTTAAACCTTTCTTTTTTACCAATAGAAACTGAGGTATGAGCACTAGAAAATCCTGTTTTTATGCACAGCGTTTTATAACATATTAGTTATGCATGCCGTCACATGCATACTGATATATAATGTAAATAGTTGCAGATATGTATTTTTGAGTTAAATATGTGAAACAATTTGATGTTGCAGCTGATGCATACATTAATAATAATAATAATAATAATAATAATAATGTATTCAATGCATGATCAGCTATTCTTTTAAACTTGAGCCACAGTTCTACATTCTCCTGGCCATTGGTCAATGTTTTGAGTTCCTCTTTGAGATATGACATCTTTGCTTAAGTATCTAGCTTCCTGATAACGTAAAAAAACCTATTTGTTTTAGTTGCCCTTTGTATTTTTGGAAATCATTAGTGCTATAACTGCCTTATTGTCACTGATACCAGTCTCAATGTGGATATCTTCAAAGAAGCATTACTATTAGCTCTCACATATTTCCATTATGAATAGATGCACAAACCGTCTGTTCTTGCTAACTTTCACAGAAGGCATTTAGTAGTGGTTTCGGAAGGATGAATGGTCTTGTTCACCACTTACAAAACGGCAAGTTTCTCAGTTGATTGTTGTGTGAGCAAACTCTCCTCCAATAAGTCTAACTTCACTAAAGGAGCTCTCACAGATAACAATAGACACAGCAACTGTCAGCATGGTTTGGACAGCTGCTTATAGATTTGCGAAGACACTTCTGTCGCTGTACTTAATAATGAAATGCAAGTGTTCTTGTGGTTTGGATAGTTTGATGAAATCGCAGATTTATAGCAGCATCCTGAAGTTCAAAATTTCAGCATAGAGCCATTCACCATCTGCACTACAACAGAAAATACTTTGCAAAATTTTCACATTTGGGCCTCAGGATCTCCTTTTCAGCATTGTAGC
This sequence comes from Schistocerca piceifrons, assembly GCF_021461385.2. Classification (NCBI taxonomy): domain Eukaryota; kingdom Metazoa; phylum Arthropoda; class Insecta; order Orthoptera; family Acrididae; genus Schistocerca; species Schistocerca piceifrons. The sequence goes on along the minus strand of NC_060141.1, from coordinate 401,032,759 downwards.
ACAAGCTTCATATTTCATGAAGCAGCCTGAACTTTCTGTCTGTTTTGCTCAGTGAGGAGAACCTTGCATTCATTTCCTCTTGAAGAAGGACTAGTGTTCTCTTCATCAGTCTTTCTATTTCTTGCTCAGCCATCAGTTATCACCTCGCCAATCATTAGCTGTCTTTATCTGATCTGCCTTACTGTGTCGTTTACCCATTTCTCATATAAGTTTGCTCTTTACTAAAGTGACTTGCTAACTAACTCATGCATCTAGTTACACAGTGCTTTTAGATCAAACCTGGAGTTGTGGAAGTTCACTGAATGAGGATTTCATCCCAGAATAGTCAGGAAATCGTTCATCATGTTTCATGAAAAGAAACTAATTATTTTTGTTTTCGATTCAGCAATTATTTCTGCTCTCTTGACCAGCCATCACTGCAGTGCTTTTAAAGCACTGCGATCCCCAAAGTTAACTATCCATTTTTTCCTTTTCCAAGTTGGCCTAAGATGTCACTCACAAGTATTTTGGTGTCTTTCTGGCTTATTTCAATCAAACCAAGCAAAAGTTTATGTAGATGTTCAGTCTCACCTTCACAATCTATGTATACATATCTAGCAACATGCAACATTTGCAAACATTGCTTCACAATGAGGCATATCCAAATCCATTTTGCCACCACTTTTGTCTGTAGGCTCAGATGTAGCACTGTCTGGTTTCCTATATAGCTCAGAAGATTTCATTGAAGATGAACGACTTGTCCAGGCAGTTTTCAATAAGTCTCAAGGCCCCTGATACATCTGTCTCCAGAATTTCTCTCTTCTGTCCATCCTCTCTGCTGTCCTGTTTTTCTGGTACAGACTGTTTCATTATGTTCTGTGGGATTGGAAAAATGCATTAAGAGTGAAAAAAAGGAAACAAAATAAGGCATATTCTGATAACCACATATAATTTAGATTACTTTTTTGCTTTTCCCATGTATAATATTCATGACATCTCATCATGATGTGCAACATGTCAGTAGGTTTACGAATAAGATACAGTTTCTCTGTTAAAACATATTCTGGCAAATTAGATAACATATTTAAAAAAAATATATACATTAGAATTTAAGTTCTGATCAAAACACACACCCAGAACTTTTGAACAGTAAGTTTTTTATATTTCCCTTCCCATGGGCTCACTTGTTGTTGTTGATTGTGATGGTATAATATCTTTCTTTATACAAAATTGACTTAACTGCGTCTTTTTCTAAATTAAGTGATAGACTGTTTAATGAGAAATATTGCAGCAATACAAATAGAGCAATTAGAGAATTCAGGTAAGCTGTTTGTCCCAACACAAAGAAACAAGGGGGACAAAATTCTTGAGGTTTTGGCATAAGAAGAAAAAAGACCAGATTTTTATGCAATAATTACTCCTTAAATACACTGCTTAACAAAAATTTGGAATACTATCATAAAATGTAGTAAGCGATACTAGAGGTCTCATTGACCTAGGCACTTCATGCATTATCCAGTTAGAGCCCAAATATACTGGACAGTGTTTACTACTGGCATGCTTTGTGGTTGTCTTCCCGCCATGTAAACATACCACTGCTGCAGTGGCATCCTGCAAGGAGTCCAGTATCAACAAAAGCTTCATTCAACTTGCATTCAGCATTGGAGTAACATGGCATGTAGAGGTATATGACACTTTGATAGAGTCAGGATAGTGGTTTTACTTTCAGTGGGTTATACACAGAAACACATTGCTAATCGGTTATGTGTCACTCAATGTGGCATGTGTAAGGTGTAGGGAAAGTACAGAGAGATGATAAATGTTAACAATAGACCTTGCAGTGGTTGTCCTCATATGACAACACCAACAAAGGATCGTTTCCTCCAGCTGTCAACTCGTGGGCACCCAACATCAGTTCACAGAAATGTTGGAAACAGCTTCTCCTGGGCAACAGAGATTCGTTTCTCAGACAAAACATTGCGTAGAAGATTGCATTAGGGTGACCTTCATTCCAGAAGACCAAGAGGTCCAATAAATGATTGTAAGGTCCTACAGACATTAAGTCAGGGACACCTTCATCGTAGTTGGTGACAATGCAAGACCGCACTGTACTGTAGCAGTGTGTTGGTATCGTCAAAGAAGCAACATCAACTGAATGCATTGTCCAGCACAGTCCGCAGATGTGAATGCAATTGAGCATGTGTGGCACCTGTTGAAGGTGGCCATTGCACAGTGTCCAAATCCACCTGACAATCTTGAGGACCTCAATGAAGCTGCCATTGAGGAGTGGGACCCTACAACCAAAGATAAACTTGATGGTCTCATCCAGAGCATGTCTCGCAGAGTGGAAGAACTCATCCATGTGTGGGGAGGACTTACTCACTACTAAAGATTAATAATCACCAGTGAAAGATTTCCACTCTAATTGCTTTCAAAATGTTCTCTTGGGAGAGAGCCTGCTTTGTTTCAAAATGATTTTTTGTAACTAACCAAACCATTCTTGTCTTCAGAAAGAATTATGTTTATATTGTTAATAAGATATTGTACAAATCTCAGGGGGTGTACAATAAGAAGTCATTACAGTAAAATGTACGGTATTCCAAACTTTTGTTGAGGTGTGTGTGTGTGCGCAAAATATGCACATCAAATATTCACAAGAGTTATTAGGAGGGGGGGGGGGGGGGGGCTTCTACAGTTCAATGTGGAATTTGTACCATGGTGATAATAGGCATTTTTTACATACCTAGAGGTGGCAAAGGAGGAATGTACATGAATAAATCATGGGACCAACTGGGTATCGAAACCATAACCTGTGTAATGGTAGTCTGGCATTTTTGTTACCATGCTACTGAATGGCACAACATGAACACATGTATTTGCTCTATAAAACCATGTATAAAGAAGAAACAATTTACTCACCTAAAAAATGACTTCACAAGTGCTCGAACAGAAAGGTTTAGGTGTTCGTTTTTCCCGCGCACTGTTCGGGAGTGGAATGGTAGGGATATAGTATGATTGTGGTTCGATGACCCCTCTGCCTAGCACTTAAATGTGAATTGCAGAGTAATCATGTAGATGTAGATGTAGATGTAGATGTAGATGTGCCACTCCAAAAATGATAGCTGTTGGTGACATGTTCTCCCTTTCCACCCTGCATAAGGAATGATGATAACACACTTGGTCAGGTTAAAACCACACTATCAAGTCGTGGATGTACAAAATGCCTTTACCTTGGCCTTTAGCATTTAACTGCTGAGTGTGCAGCAACAAGATGTAACAATAATGTTTTTGCGACCAGATTCTCCAGTATCAGGCTCCTTCTGTTGTAATAACACTGTGTGCTAGTGACACTACATAATCCTAGATGTGTCTCTTGCGCATTCCCTTACTGAGATCAACACAACTTTACAGTTAACTCATTTCAATAATTTTCACTTTACAATGAACTAAAAGAATCTCATTTCAGTAATTCTTTTTCAGATGATACAATTTAAAATATGGAACAACACACCATTCAGAATAGTTTGCATGTAACAATAATGTGATTCCTGTTTTATTGGTTCATTGTCAATCAGTGCAAATCCATGAAAAAGGGAAGGAAAAAATTACTCTTTATGCTTTTGTTATGATGCCTCTTTTGGCATATTGAAAGTGACTCTACCTAGTACCTTAAAAAAAGAAACAAGCACCTCTGTATCAGGGAGGGAGAGGTTTTGTTATTCAGCACAATCTATTCTGAATTGTACCACGATTTCCTTTCAAATACTGGTCATTCAATAAATAATGCAACACATAATTTTTTCGCAAAGCAAGATGGTTTTATTTGTGATTTAAATGCACCATATTGTTCCCCAGTTGACTGAAGCAGTTGTTAGATTGTTTTGAACACTACAGTGGGTTGGTCGTGGTATGCTGGTGCCTTCCTCTGACTTTTGAACTGACTTACCCAGCCAGTTATAGGGGACCTACAGTTTAACATGGATTCTGAACCTTGGTGCAACTTGCTCCCGTTTATGTGACTGGGAAACCCTATTTTTCAATGTTATTTCCATTGAGTTCTATGGCCTTCGCCACCTTAATGTGGGCCCCCATATGCCACAATGGTACTACTCTATTATTCTGCATTTCAGTGAAGTTTTTGCTGCACCAGTAACTTCCCCAATTGTTGCTGAAGAGCTCTCTGCAGAGCCTATGCTTCAGTGGGTCAAAGAGATTGAAGTCAGAAGAAGCGAGATCCGAACTGTAGGGTGGATGAGGAAGAACAGTGCACCAACATTTTGTGATATCCTCTTGGGTGTGCAGACTTGTTTGTGGCCTTGCATTGTTGAAGTGAAGGAGAAGTGCATCCACATTTTTGTGGCCTCGAACATGCTGTAATTTTTTCTTCAATTTCCTAAGCATTTCGCAATAGACTTCAGAATTGTTCATTTGCCTATGAAGAAGGGTGTTGAAGAAGATTGTGGGCTTGACTTCACCACCTGAGGTGGTTGTTTCGTAGCACTACTTTCAAGGAGACATGTGATGCCACTTCATGGACTGCTGTTTCGTTTTGGTCTCAAAATGTTGAATCTATGTTTCATCATGTACAACAGTGTTTGACAAGAATTTGTCACCATCAGCCTCAAACTAGCAAGCAGTTTGCACACCATGTTCCTTCTTTCTTCTTTATACTCTTCAGATAGGCTTTGAGAAAACCAGCAATTGCAAATTTTTGAATACCCTAACTGATGGACAAGTGTGTCGGTACTATCAATAGAGATGTCAAGTTGAGTTCTGAATTGCTTGATTGTTATTAATCCATCGCTTTGAATAAGAGTACCCACATGTTGTGACATTGCCGGTGTCACTGCTGCGTGTGGCTACTCTGTGTGTGGGAGATCAGACAGATTTCTTTCTTCTTGTTCTGTTGTTGACAACAGACGCTTTGGCCAGCGACCAGTGACTTACCATGCTTTTATCCATAGATTTGAAGAAATTCAGTGAACATTTGTGAATCTGCTTTTATCCTTCTTCATTTTTTCTTCCTGCCACAAAATTGCACCTCACAGGAATGGCACCCTGTGCATGTGCACCGACTGCCATACCCTAGTTACACCACTACTGGTAATTAATGTCTGTCCACTTATGTTCATTGTACACTATTAAAAGGAGGTTGACTTTTAACCAAGACGGGCCCCAATAATATTATGATTCAGTGCCTGTGAATCGAATCCATTTATGACTTAGGCCACTTATCTTACCTGGGTACCTGTGGTACAGAACTGTAAACATGGTGCAGTGGAAAAATTTATGAGAAGAAGCTGTGTTATGATTTGAATGAAAGCAGTATTCAGTGAATTATTCCAGCTGCGCTTAAATGCTGTCTGATACTAGAGCTTATGGGCTGTTTTTGATTTGAATATGGTTCAACTTTATATACATTTGTTTGTATCTATGTTGCCCTCTGCTTTGTGACTTTCCTTCAAATGCCTGTCTCGTCAATCTTTTTAGTTAGCTAATATTTGTGAATTAATTCATTCCTTTTATTACAGATGCATTCCTAGGGATTCTTTCAACTTTGTTACAAGTGTAAATAATTAATATCATAATGATCCCAAATGTAACAAACATGTTAGTTGCCATATTCAAATAATCCTGTGAAACCAACTGCATTTCCCAATGAGCTCTGTTGGGGCAAAAATGATGTTTCTTTTATTTTGCATTTATTACATGTTTTAAATATCTTTAAATAGTATATATTTACAACTGTTAGTTAACAGTTCAACAGAACTGTGCTGTTTGCTAGACATTGTGTTCAGATTTTGTGACACATCTCAATATCTGTTTAAGGGCTCGAATGCTATTGTGACATTTGTCTTGAGACTGACTACAAATGTATAACAGATGGCTACTGCTTTACGTCTATCTTCATGGATAAAAATACAGGGTCCACGGAATTACAGTACAGGTATGAACAAAAGTTTAATGCATTTCACTTACTCACAAGTTATTAAGAAACTCAGTTGTTTAATATAGGGCAGTATATCACGTAACAATGGAAATAGTACAGATCATAGCCTGAACTGCCCTCTATGCAACACTACCATTTAACATAGTTACAATGCATTTGTAGACATTTGTGCCATCACTGAACTCAGGCAACAAAACCAATTTGGTAAAATTCGGGGTTTACTTCTTGATCTATGATTTTAAAGCTTTTTTAACTCCACCCTTGAAGAAAGTGAATGTGGACACTGTAGTGGATATCAGGAATGTGCAGCATTGGATGAAGAAGTTTGATATTGGAGGAATGTAAATTGTACATAAACCGTACAGTGACTGGCCGACATTTGTCACAGGTGGCAAATGCAGGCGTACTGATGAAGTGATTCAAGGAGACGCACACATTAAAGAGTTCACAGTCAATAGTGAAGGCAGTAAGTGACATTCATGCCATCAAGCATTATCACGATAATGTGTGCCCCTACACATCATTTTTAACAGTGGTGCCTCTTGCACCCTACAGCTATGATTTGGGCCTGTGAAAGTCAATGTGGTTATGGATTCAGTGACTTCAATGAGGTTAAAACAGTTTTAAAATTTTGGGGCAAGAAGCAAAACCCTGAATTTTTATAAACAGATTTTGAAGCCTATCTTCAACAATGGTGCTATTGTGTGTAAATGCGTGGTGACTATATTGAATGCTGCTGTTGTGTAGAGGACAGATTAGGCTACAATCTGTACTAATTCCACTGTTATATGCTAATTATTAAAATTTTCTTGACACAGGAGGAACTACATTTTGATCCACCCTCTCATTTGTATTTTTTAAATATATTTGTAGCAAATTTATCTTGTATGCTGCTGTATATTAAATAAAGGAAAACTGAAAGGGCAGAAGATATTAATAATTTTAAGCAGCATCATTAATAAACAGTTATCATTGTGTGTTTTTTGATACTGAGCTGCTCTGTCTCATTTCTCTCATTTTCCTTATCACTAATTTATGTATTATATGTAGGTTCTGTGTCATTATGTTGTATACAGGAAGAACAGTTACTAGTACAATTTTTCTGTAATATGTCTTATCATTTTCATTGTGATGTAAAGTATGAAATAATAAACAAAAGAAAGCACTATCTGCAGGCGATTGATATGGAATAACAACAATCAGAAAGGATACCCCATAGAAGAGGCATTAGTTGAGACAGGCACAATGAAACATAATGCAAGAAATATTCAGATTTTGGACCAAGTTCTTCATCAGCCATAGAAAAAACACACACATTCACATGAGCTAACTCACACACACTTGGTCTCTGTCGTCTCCCGGTATAATACCCAACTGCAATTGCCTGTGTGGTAAGCAGCAACCGTTGCTGGGGTAGGTAGTGGGAATATAGAAGAGGTGTTGGGTGGGGAAGAGGAAAGGATAGCAGGACAGGGGCGGGGGATGTTGTTAGTGTGGCACCATGGGAGGTGCAAGGGCATATAAGATAGGGCTGCTAGGGGCAGCATCAGGATGCTGTGCTGGGGGAGGGGGGAATGCCCAAAGCAGAGAGGAGCAAACTAGAGACATGCGAAGGACTATGTACATGTGCTGACACACTAGGGGGCATGCATAGTACTGGAGTCTAGGCAGGGAAGGTGGTAGGCAGGTGGAGGACAGAAATTACTGAAGGTTGAGGCCAGGTGAGGGCGAGATGGATTGTTAATTTGTCATGCTCACATAGCTACTTTTACAGGTGGCTCTATCTTTCGAAGGGGATAAGAGGTGTCTGTGATGAGATTGGAGTATGTGGTAGTGGGAGAGTGAATGGTGATGCACACACAAGCAGAGAAAAGGTGCCCAGGTAGCCAAGAACAATAGAACTTTATTACCACAGAGAAATTACACAATAAAAAAAGCAATAGAAACAGCTTCCTAATCTGCAGAAAGAATGTCACTAAACCAATACAATCATTGAAGGTGCAAGTTGAGCACTTAGTCTTTCATGACCAAGAAATGCTGCTGTAGGCACAGTTATTGTAGGCCACACTGGTGATGTTCAGATAACAAACATTGAACTTGGAGGAATATACTCATGGCTCTTTTGAAGCAGAACATTGGTGTTGAGGCTGGGACTTACATTGATTGGTGAGCTGCTGGGCAGAGCCATATAAAGGCCAGCTGGCAGAGAAATATCGTGGAGTAATCGTGTGTCTTGTGGCTCGCTGATGTGAGCTAGTGATGGCTATATCCAGTGAATGTGGCGTCTTCTGTTCTGCAATGGCTGGTGCAGGAAAGTTGAGCTGCATCGACTTGCGCCATATTTCTCTTCCCTTTGGAAAAGACAGCAGAGCCATCTCCCTTGCATGTGGTAGCTGTGGTGCAGGCAACAGCTGAATTTATGGGATTCATTTTCCGAAGGAGGAAGTGGTGAAGCCATCTGGAACAAGTGGACCAGAGAACAGAAGCACTTAAGAAGGCCAGCTGAAGGCTCAGAGGGGATGCCCCAAAGGGAAGAGGCTGGAACTCTGTGGAGAGAAGAAGGCCATGGAAGATGTAGGAGATGATCATGGTCAGAAATGTCCAGGGCCCACAACTAGGGTGCAGCAGCACAGAGTGGGGTGGGTCGAAATGAAAGCACACAGGGTGCAATGAAAATGCCTATTGGGAAAAAAATTCCAGTGTGTGTGTGTGTGTGTGTGTGTGTGTGTGTGTGTGTGTGTGTGTGTGTGTGTGTGTGTGTGCGCGCGCGCGCGTGCATGAGGGCAAGCGCGCTGGTGCACTTGTGTATCTCACTCAGAAGATATGACATCTGGGAAAGGAATTAGTGCCCTGGAGATGTAGGCTAAAGGCCGGTAACACGCAGGAAGGATGATGAAATGAAGGGTCACACAGCAGGAGGAGACAAGAAGGGGACATTGGGGGTGGCAGAAGATGGAGAGAGGCCGTCATTGGACCAAGATGATGCTGGCACACAAGAGTCAGGGCAGGAGCCAGTGATGAAGGAAACGCCAGTGAGAGGCTGAAGGTGGAGAACGGCAAATGAGACATCAACAAATGGGCCAGTCTGAGTATGGGCCAGAGGCAAGGGGGCCGGCAGAGTGCGGACTAGAGATGAGTGGCTGGAGGCATGGTGGGAATTGGTATTGCTCAAACCCAAGGAAGCACTATTACTGGTGGCAAGAGTGCCGGAGACACCTGAATAGGCCACGGCAGGCACCGGACTGACACAGACTGCCCAGGAGGAAGGCATCATGATGCTGGTGGCTGATGGGAGACTGGCACTCGAACCAATGGTGGCCATGGCATAGCATGGAAAATGGTCTGGGAGATCATTGTATGACCTGTTGCCTGAGGTGGCAGGAACCCAGAGTAGTGAGCCGCCTGCAGAAGGAAGGCCAGCCGTGGCCACAGGCTTCTGTCAGTTTCCAAAATTAATATCAGGCACTGCCGGTGGAGGGTAGCCACTGGACAAGGCAAGGAGCAGACCTGGAAGAACAAGAGACATACAAGGTTATCATCAAGAAGGACAATCGTGTTGCAGGTGCTGGTGGTGGTGCCGGAGCAGGAGCTGCTGTAGTTGCTGGCACTGGAGCTGGTGGCACCAGATTGGAATGTGCTGGATTGATGGCAGAGGAGGCAGTGCAAGAAGTGAGTGAGCGAGAGGCAAAGGGGCCAGAGGTGTGGTGGTTGGGCGTGCCCAGAAGAGAAACATCATGAAGAGCAGAGACTGTAAGGAGGCGATCCAGTGCAGCAAGGAACATGGGTCAAGAATCCAAGGCATCTCTATAATCAGGAGGAAATGGAGGCAGTAGCATTGAGTCCTTTGCAGGGGGCATTGGGATGGACGAGGTGCTGTTGAAGAGGCTCTGAGGTGCACAGGAAGTGCTGAGTGTAATGAAGAAGCAAAGCTGCCCCATTCATAGCCTTTGAAAAGTGCTGCATCAAGTGAGTGGTATCCAGGTAAAATGCAGCAGTGTTGATCCTCTAACTGCTGAAGCTGCAGAAGTGAAAGTTCTGCCGTGAAAGGAGCCTTGGGAAAATAGGCAAGCAAGACCAGCAATAAAAACACTTGGGAGTATCCAACAGTGACAATAGAAGTGTACAGCTTGGGAAAATGGAGCAGGCAGAAAGACGCCGGAATGAAGGAAGTAAGCGGCATTAGCATAAGATGAAGACAAGGCAAAACAAGCAAGGAAAGACATAGAAGCATGCAACGTTAGGTGCACACAAGCAAATGCAATCCAAAGGAAACAGGAACCGAGGTGTACTATCTCATTGTAGTGTCACAAGCACAAGAAGAGAAAGGTGCCCAGGTAGCCAAGGACAGTATAACTTGATTACTACAGAGAAAGTACACAACAACATAAGAAACAGGGAAGGCAACATAAAAGATCATCCTGATCTGCTGAAAGAATGTCACAAATGTTGATACAGTCCTTGAGGGTGCAAGTTGAGCACTCAGTCTGTCACAACTGAGAAAATCTGCCTTTGGCACAGTCGGTGCAGGCTGCACTGCCGATGTCCAAGATTCTGATTACATGCACTGCTCTTGAAGGAATATACTAGCAGCACTTTCAAATAGAACATCGATGTTGAGGCTGCGTCGTACACTGGCTGGGGAGCTGTTGAGCAGTGTCTTATAAAAGCCACCTAGCAGTTGAATACCAGGTAGTAGTCTTGTGTTTTCTGCCTTGCAGATGCAAGTTAGTGACAGCTGTATGCTGTGAATGTTGCACTCTCAGTACTGCAACAGTTGACACAGATGAGCTGAGCTGCACTGACTTGCAGGCATCTTGACAGGGCTGTGACCCACAGCACATTGTTGTGTGGCAAGTGACTGGATCGCAAGGCACCGGTCATATGCCACAACATACCTTGAAGGTGTATGGCAGGGAATGACCCATGAGGCAAGGGACGGGGATAAGGGATGGAATACGGACAGAAAAGGATGTTATGTAGGTTGCAGGAGGGGGCGGGGTAGGGGGGGGGGGTGGAGAGGATATTTCACCATTTCACCTTTCAGGCTGCAATGACAGGTAATTAGGTGGTAGAAACCCTGGTGGAGAATGTGATTCATGCGGCTGGGCTGTATGGAAGAGACTTTGGTGTGGACTGGGTGGTAGCTGTAGAAGTGGATATTGTGTTGGTGGCTGTTAGGTTTGATATGGTACTAATGTAGCTATCTTTGATGTGGAGGTCAACATCGAGGAAGATGGCTTGTTGGATTGAGGAGGACCAGGTACCAGGTGAAGCAAGTGAGGGAGGAGGTGTTAAGCTTCTGGAGGAATATGGATTGGTTGTTCGCACCCTCAGTCCAGATTATGAAGATTTCATCAGTGAATCTGAACCAAGTGGATTTGGGATTCTGAGAGATAAGGAAGGATTTTGGTAAATGGCTTGTGAGTAGGTTGCCATATTACGGTACCATGCAGGGGCCCATTGCTGTATCACAGATTTGTTTGTAGGTAATGGCTTCAAAGGAGAAGTGGATGAGGATATAGTCGGTCACGGTGACCAGGAAGGAAGTTGTAAGTTTGGAGTTGGTTTGAGTATTGGAAATGGTAGTGTTCAGCAGTGACAAAGCTATGGGCATGTTGTTGCTAGTGTAGAGGAAGGTGGCATCAACAGTGACAAGCAGGGCACTGAGTGGTAAAGGAATAGGAACTGTGGAGAATTTCTAAGTGAAATGGTTGATGTCTTTTATATGAGGAGGTATATTGTGGGTTACGGGCCGGAGGTGTTGGTCTGCAAAGGCAGAAATTTCCTCTGTGCGGGTACAATAACCAGCCATATAAAGGAGTTTCCTAGGTGGTTAGCTGTATGTATTTTAGGAATTGAGTAGTAGGTAGGAGTGGATGGAGTGGTGGAGTGAGGGGAGACACATACCCAGGGAAGAGATTCTGGGATGGATCTAAGGCCTTGAGGAGGGACCCTAGATCCTACTGGATTTCTGGGATGAGGTCACTGTGATAGGGCCTTGAAGATGGACATATCTGACAGCTAGCCTTCACCAGCATTCCAGTGGTTTGCAACCACAGTGATGGAGCCTTTGTCGATAGGTAGAATTATGACGTTGGGATCAATTTTCAGGTGATGGGTTGCGTTGCTTTTTGCCTATGTGAGGGCGGTTTCCATGTTGAAGGATTTGAGGAATAGCAGTGAGACGAGATCTTAGGCTAGTAAATTCTGGAATGTTAACAGGAGGTGTGGGTGAATCATGGTTAGATGGAAGAGTAAATTGAGTCATGCAGGATTCAGTATAGGTTTTGGAGTGAGTCTAATTGGTTGAGTTTGTGGCAAAAAGTGTTTCCACTGTAGGGATAGGGAGAAGGAGATAAGATCTTTAACATGACCAGCATGACTGAATTTGAGAGTTGGGCAAAAGAGAAGGTCTTTGGAAAGGACAAATACTTCTGTGGTACTGAGGCTTCTTGACTGTGTTGCAGGTCTGTTTAGGCTCTGGGTTCTGTAGGGTAGTGGCAGTAAGATTTGGGGTGTGTGTTAAATGTAATATGTCTAGCAGCTGTGAAGGGATGTAATGGAGGTTTGATGGAGGCTCGTGTAGTGTGGTGTACAGCAGTAGTCCAAGGCGGAAGTTTGAGGAGAATAGACTGAACAATTTTTGAGGTGGTGTTGTGCTTTCTGCTCTAGTTCCTGAAGGGAAAGGGTTTCAGTCTGGGAGATGTGATGCAGGAATTTAGGATTACAGAGCAGTAGGATTTTACTGATACAACAAAAGTGGTGCAAGGAGGTGTGGATCTGATATATGTAGCTTTGCAGGACTGTGTTGATGAAGGCCATGGACTGATGGAATTTGCACAGAGAGCAGTAATTGTGGAAATAGGGATTGCAGCTGGAGATGGATAATTTGATGGTCAAGTCAGTTGAGGGATTCCACAATCTAGGCGGCAATGGAGGTAGTCAACAATGGAAGAACAGTATATGGGTTTGGTTTCTGGCTAGGAATAGGGCAAATTTTCTAGTGAGGATCCTTAGTGAATGACAAAAAAGCCTATAAATACATAAAATTATATGAAGTATGTGAGACTATCACAAAAAACACAGCCAGGTGAAATGGATGAAATATAGCGAAAAAAGATAGAACCAGATTAAGTAGGGCCTGTAGTGAGTAATAACGAAATAAAATCTATGTTAATTAGTGCCGATAGATGACGGCAGCCAGTGTGTGTTGTGCTTCTGTGAAAGTGTATGTTTTTTCTATGTGTGATGAAGAAATTTGTCGTATAGTGGAATAAATCTAGCATTCTTTTACATTATGCCTGCCCGCAACTCATCGTCTCCTGTATGTGGTAAGTAGCAATCTGTCCTTTCCAATTGTTAATGATTGATGTGTAGCTTTTAAAAATATGTAACAGCATAGAGACTTGAGTAGCACTCAAGCAGTTGTTCCTTTTGCAGTTTATGTTCACACTAAGGCAGACAAAACAACAGAGATACCCAAACATGTTCACCTCTGGACCTTCAGTGGCACTGATGATGTGAGTGGTTAATAGTAATGAAATAAATATTGGGGGGGGGGGGGGGGATCCACTAGGGTAATTGCGAGAAAGTTAGGTGCCAAATTGCAAATCCAAGGGTTCTGGGTTCAATTCCTAGATAGTCTTAAGATTTTTGTTTTGCTTCTTATGATTTCTTTCCCCTCTGGCAATAATTTGTTAATTTGAATAATTCCATGCCACACCTTTGTTTGCAACCCCCATGTTACACTGTATGTGCCTCCTATAGTCTAGATAAATCTGTTCAACACCCTGCAGCATGACCATTCCAAGTAAAACATTGTGGTATTCAAATGAATCTCTGAGAGCAAACCAGTTCAATTTTTTAAGTGCAAGGGAATGAGAAGAGGACTATTGGAGTTTTAGTCTGAGGTGTTTGCCAGAACAGAGGAGTTGCTGAAGGAACAATCCACACTTCTATAATTCAGAGCAACTGGCACTGGGCAAAAGGTAAAGGGGGGGAGGTTAGGAAGACGGTCCAAATTATTAAGGTCATTGGTGTTGGGATGTGCAGCATCTTCAGCAAATATGTGTTTGAGATTGCAGTACAATTGATAGATGACGTGGCTGCTTGCACATTTGGCCCTACCTTATGTTGGACAGGAAATGCCTGTGATTGGACTGTGCTAGCAGATGGTCTGTGGGTCTACAGGACAGGCCTTGCACCTTGGTTGTCCACAAGGACATGACCCATGTGATGTTGGATGAGGTGCAGGACAGTAATAGGGATTGACTAGAATATTGCATTTGTTGGTGGATGATAGAATTTTACTTTGGATGATGAAGATTGGTTGGATCTCTCTCATCTCAGGGCATGGTAGATAGTCAAAGCTATGGCTAAAGATGAAGTTATGTTCTAAAAGCTTTGGTGATATTATTTGATAAGAGGAGGTGAAAGCTAGGATGGTTCCATCAACCATGCCCTGTTTTTATAGTGGCATGCGAGTGTGTGGTTTTGAACTAAGTATGTTAGCCTTGTTCTTGGCAAAATTTAAAATATTCCTTGTGACTGTCACTATTTCTGTTCGTTAACTGTAGTGGAGTATTCCCCTTGTACAGGATGTAGATCAACAACTGGAGGAGGTCAGAGTGGCCCGGAGGCTCTGTTTGTGACAAACAGCCAGTCATTTGTTTCCTATGTATGTGTACTAACTGCTTGTGAGTGTGCAGATTACCAAAGTTGCCTTCTCTACATTATCTGTGTGTTCTTTAAAGTATTGTTCTGTACTTGACAATTCAGACTTTTATTACTAGATGAATCAGGCTGATCCAGTTTTTCATTGAAGATACCATTAGTTACTGTCCATGCATAAAGCAGTTACTTATGATATTCCAGTATTTCATATCGTTATTGCAACATATAGCTTGACAAAATTTTAATCCATCGTCATTTGGGTGTGCATCTGGAGCAATATTATTTCTTCTTCTTATATTTCAACTGATAAATTTATAGCCATCTGTAAGCTAGTCGGTGACAGAACTATAATTACTTGACACAATACTGCATAATAAATACATGTGTCAGATAAGACTTCTAGTAACAAGGGTGTCAGCCATATATAAAGCTTTGTGTGGCTAAGAATAAAACATAGTAGATCCCAAGTCAGGAAATTGGCAGTGCTTATGAATTATATGGTTAATTTCTAAAATGGATGGCATGTGTTGGTATGTGAGGCAGCAAAGACTTATGACAGTAATTCCTCTGAGAGTGCAGACGTGAAATGAGTGGTTTCCATGATTTTTCAATCTGGGAACTCTCATCTCATTTGAGCAGGTTGCTTACTAATTATGAATTGTGGTTTATTTGTCTCATAATGGACATAATCTAAATCATTTGATTCAGGTACAAGAGACACGTCAACTTGTGATAAAATTTCACCATAAACAAAGAACAGTTGATGTTAACAAACAGCATCATAATCATAATACAATTTTGTTATGTACACATACAATAAAATCTAATAATTAATTAACCCTTGATTAAATTATCATTTCATCCTTTATGAATTCTTCTATTGAATAGTAGTTTTTCTCCCACAGAATCTGCTGTAGCCTCATTTTTAAATTCTCTGGCTTCATATTAAATATGTTTTTGCCCATTAACATGTTATATATTGTCATCCCCATATACTGTGGAGTCCGTGCATGTAATTTCACTGTTGTGTGGGTAACATAAAATTGTTTTTATTTCTTGTGTCATATTTATGATTAAAATTATTCTCCTCAAACAGTTTTTGTCTGCTGTGCAGGAAGATTATGATGTCATAAATGTATATGGAGGGAACAGTTAGGATTTGTAGTTTCCAAAATTATGGGGCAAAAAGACTCTGTTTGCTGTGCAGCACACATGTATTGGACAATTTTCTTTTGCAGTTTCGGTATTCGAGATACCGTACTTGTATTACCAAATCTCTCATGACCACTGAATCTCAATAGGATGAGGCTGTGATCAGCATCATGACTTCCCATAATCCTTGGAATGGCCAGTGGTAATACAATGTTACAGGCGCTGCAGATTTATTGACTTGTAGAAGGCAGGTGTGTCGCTGGTGTTCAGTCCACTGTTTTTGTACAGTATGAACTGTTTGTCCTATGTAGCTTCTGTGATACTGATAAGGTATTTCCTAACTATCAACCTTTCATGAAGGCAGGGAAAATTTCAAGAAACATATGACAAAATTTTGCATAGAATCTTATTAATGCTGTCTTACAAACCACCAACATATTTATCAGGAAGGTGTCAACCAATTATTTCTGTGTTCATGTCTTGAGGTATCCAATTTAGGAGATTTAGGCTTATTTCTTTGTGCTGAAGCTCGTGTCCTTTTAATTTCCCTCTTTGATAATGTATTCTCATAGATGAAGTCTCTTTGAAATAAATGTCTTATCTATATAAGAGATGAGTTGAAAAATACTTGGCTTAACATGTACTAGGAAAAATTAAATTTGTCAGTGACCCGAAGGTTTATTTGAACACCACAGATCTTTATTAGGTATGGTCCTGTTGGAAGCATTGTACCCTTGACTCAACCATGATGCAGTTCGGCATTTTGCACATTTTAACAAACATTGTCAGAGGTGAAACAATTAAGTTTCATTTAAAGTTGTATGACTGACCAGGGTTGAACCTCATACCTATATACCCATAGTTGAGTATCTCACCACTGGGCTACCACATTAATGACAACATAAAAACAAGACAGCTTTTGCAGACTTTGCTCTGGAGTGAAGGTCAGACACCATTCCGCTTGTTCTCCTAACAGCGTACTGCAATTCTTGCACTAGAGGGTCACAAATTTTTAGCATGAAATAAAATTTTAACTGCATTGCGTTAGAGCCAGGAATGAGGTCAGTCACCAAACAGCACATACCACTTCCAGTGACACTTCTTTTTCTTTCCTTCTCAAGTGCCATAATTTCAGTACTTCCTTTATATTGGTAAAAAGGCAGAAAGCCATGATTCTCTTCTGGACAGACTGGTATCCCAGAACTGTAAAAGATGAACACATTGTGTGAATACCCACTTCTTATTTTTTGTCTTTCCAAGAGCATCACAACATTAACCTAAGGTTTGTCTACTGTAACAGCTGTATTTTCATAGTGAAATGTGACACTTTAAAATTTTTTGAGCATTCATTTGCAATAAGAAATGCAATGTTCTGTGTGCTGTTCTGCTTTAGCACTGTGGAATTATTTTCTGTAGGGGTTAATGAATTTATGTTGTCTTGAAAATATTTTCACTCAGGTCAAACCTAAACTTCTGAACAATGACCCATGTAAATATGGGCAGATTTCCTAATAGTAGAGCTGTATCCTCAAAGCAACAACCTGCCCTTCGCTGCTGAGATGAAATGTGCTGCAAAACTGAGTTCTCATGTTTCTTCCGTTAAGAAACTGAGCAACTACTGTGATGAATTGGTAGTAGCAGCTTTAACTCTTGAATCCAGTGCATGTAAGATGGATCTGAATGTCTGCGGAAGTAATTTATTAGTCTACTTGATATATTATAGGATGATGAGTGAAATAAACCTGACTGTGTCTTTAAAGATTCCAATGACCTCTGGCTAGCATCATGGCAAATATCTCAGGGAGATCAGTTTTGGTTGAGGTTGAGTTTGAATTTTGAGAACCTGAGGCTTCTCAGCTTCAGGATGGGTCTGTGCTATGAATTCTTAGAATTGTGAAATATGGTTGTTATTCAGTGAACACTGATGGTTGTGATAGCAGAGCATTGTATAAAACAGAAAATTTTGTGGTTGAGAGGAAAGTGGAAACGTCTATAAAATAAAATCTCAGTTTCATGGTCCACAGTATGCTCAAGGAGCTGAATGGCATTTGAGATGAAATTCTCAGTAGCGTACAATGTTTGGAGCACTTGATTACATCCCATTTGTCATAGGTTTATCTAAGGTGGGTGGAGTTAAAAGAACTTCATAAAGGTAATTGCTTACAGTCATCAGATATTTTAAGTACAGCATTTTGAGCCTTACTCCATACAGGTGCAAATTTATTTCTCAACCAGTTTCCCTTATTTCAAGCATCTTTAGTGGAGGGACTAGAAGTAAAATGAAATGAAAAATATATGTAGTACACACAGTCAAATAAAAAATATAAATATTGTGTATATGAAGATAATCATCTACAGTACTTACAGAACTACACAGTGAAAAATTAAAATGACATTAACATCAACTAGAGCATAATCATATGCTGCATATAAATAACTGTCACGATGAAGTGCGATGAAGTGCATACAAACAATAAAACTCATTTCAGGATTATTCATACAGGTTATGTCGTGAATGCAAGATAGCAAACTGCCATACGTTGTCAGTATAACACCAAAGGTGGGAGGCATAATGAAAGAATATCCAAAGCAAAGGAGCATGTATCATCACAGATCAGCTGCTCTGTTATAAGGTCAAAGGTTGACAGCAGTTAGAGATAACAACAAAAGTGGCATCCAAACAGTCCTTAGCCTAATATTGGTGATATCTAATAACAAATCCTTATTATCAAAATATACAGCAATAATTTGTAATTAAAAAGAAAATAAGCATTATAAGTAGTAACAACTTCCTACGTCATTTTTTATGAATAGCATTGTGACGTAATGGAGTGAGACTCTGGTCCTGTTCAAGAGAACATTACAATCATGTTTTTGCTTTAGTAATACAACTGTTGCATATACATGTAAAAGTGCTCCTCTAACAGTAATCAGAAGTGAACATAGGTGAAGTCCCAAGAAATATACAGCAATCAGGCAAAACCTACTTACATAATCCTAACAAGTGATGTTATCTATAACTACTGCCAACCTTTTGCCTGGTATGAGGGTTACTGGTTTGCGATGAGCTCCCATTATACCATTCATTGGCCTGGCAATATATACCTGTTTCTTATCATCTATTCATGACACAACCTGTATGAATTGTGCTGAAGTCTGTTTTATTGTTTGTGTCCACTTCATTGTGACATTTATTTATACAGAACATATGATAATGCTCTATTTGATGATAACGTCATTTTGATTTCTCATTGTACAGCTCTATAAGTACTGTAGATGGTTCTCTATTCATATATACAATATTTTTATTTTTATTTGCCTGTGTATACTACATATATTAATCATTTTATTTTACTTCTTGCCTCCAGTGATGATGCTTGTAATAAGTGAAACTAGTTGAGAAACAAAGTTGCAGATCTACAGCTGAAGACTCGAGATACCTCACTTCAAATGTGTGTAGTTACTTTGGATGGACTGTTACTTTCCTAGCTATTCATTTGAACTCACTAAAACCCAGTGATAAGTTAAATTTCAGTGTGCCCATTGGCTTGTGTTTCTTTAGTGAGTATTAACACTAAGACCAGGTTTATAAAACAATCTGGTGGCTATTCTTCATAAGGAACTAGCTGCAAGTAGTTTGTTGGATATAGGTTCCACCTTTTATGCAAACACACTGTTTTTTCTTGTTACCCAAACATGTTTCAGCAGCTCTGTACTGTCATCAGTAGGTTTTGTTTTATTGAAAACTTTAAAAAGTGCCCATATTTTCGGTTGTAACAGATCTAACAAAGTGAGGTCTAAAGGCAGTTATTGTTCGTTTTTGTTCTTGCCGTGATTTTACATTATATGGTTTTGCAGGACCATCTTTATGGTGTCCACTTTGTTAGGTCAGTTACAACCTTAAATGTGTTTACTTCTTACAGTTTGCAATAAAACAAAAGCCGCTGATGATGGCATAGATGTGCTGAAACATGTTAGAGTAACAAGAAAAAACAGCATGTTTGCATAAAAAGTGGAAACTATATACAATAATTTTAACTGAAAACATGGAAAGAAGATGAGCTGCAGATCCAAAAGATGAATAGCAAGTAGTTTAATTAGTAATTGAAACTGAAAACAAACTTCTTGCTGTAGGCTAATCTTTTTGGTTATTAGTCATGAAAAGAATGTATTTTCAGTTTGGAAAGATGTCACTCTACTAAATGTACAAAAACCACAGGGCAGCTGAAGTGGTTGCGAGGAGTGAAATGTGCACACAATTACAGTGTCATCTTTATTGCACCTACCATCCAAATGCACATAAAGAAGTAACTGTTACCGAACAGTTGCCAGAAGTACACCTTTTTTATGTTGTCAATAAAAGCATGCTTTGTGCTTTATACTGAAATTAGAACATACATGAATAGGTGTAATCGAGGTTGTTCATGTCAAACCACTGAAATGTTTATTTCTTCGTATTGCTATAGCCCAGTTGTCTGTGTGCTGGTATTCCAATGTACTCGTTAAATTGACAGTTAGAGGACCAGGCATTGGACCATATGCTATGATGGTAATGTTAAGACACTTCTTGGGTTCAAAACCCATTGTTCATTTCACATGATACAAACACCTGCTTTCAACATTGTGCTTACTTGAGCCATACAGCATGTAAAGCAGACAACTCAACAGATATGATTAATTGATATTCTATCGACAACTGTTCTCAAGAATAGCGCATCGTAACTTCCTGTGCCCTTGAGAGGGGTCAGCTGCATTTACAGTGTCATTTAGATGAAACACCTCAAAGAGGTAAGCTCTTTTTGGCAACTCAGACAGATGTAATGACAGAATGTCCTGGCCACCAAGAAATATTAGTTTCTTACAGGTTTTATTATCATGGGCAAAAGAAATTATTCCTAAGATGCAGGAAAGTTGCAAATCATGAAACAACAATACATATCTGAACTGTTAAAAAAAAAAAAACATGAGAGAAAATTCAGACACACAAAGTAAAGGTATAAAATAGCAAAAATATCACAGCTCACATGGAATACATACAAAAGTAGGTAATCAAATGAACAGTGGTGCCAGTACAGCTGGATAGGATTTTAAAGTATCTTTCCCCTTGACAGCCAGTAAGCCGAGCTGTACCTAATTCTGGCCATGGAATACTTGTGATAGTTTCAGTTAAGAAGTGGTATGTCCTGTGGGCTTGGAGGATCGTAAGGATCACATGCTTAAGGGAGCAAGAGTTGAAGCAAGCCACAGTATGAAAAGCAATAGATGTTAGCTCTTTGAATTTTGGATTTCAAGTGCCCATTTCTTACCACAATCCACATTCAAATTATGTCACTTTCTACATCTACATCTACATCGATACTCTGCAAATCACATTTAAGTGCCTGACAGAGGGTTCATCGAATCACCTTCACAATCCTCTATTATTCCAATCGCGTATAGTGTGTGGAAAGAATAAACACCTATATCTTTCTGTATGAGCTCTGATTTCCCTTATTTTATCGTGGTGATCATTTCTCCCTGTGCAGGTTAGTGTCAAAAAAATATTTTTGCATTTGGAGGAGAGAGTTGGTGATTGAAATTTTGTGAGAATATTCCATCGCAATAAAAATCACCTTCCTTTTAATGATGTTCAGCCCAAATCCTGTATCATTTCAGTGACACTCTCCCATAGTTCACGATAATTCAAAACGTGATGCCCTTCTTTGAACTTTTGCCTCCCACATAATGCTCAAATGATACTTGTGGAATGATGTATCAGTCTGTCTGTATCTCCTTTCTTGTGTTCTTAGGTTAAGATATACTCTCCCATTTCATTTAAAAAATTTTTCCTCTTGTTGACATCAGAATTTTAATTTTTTTATTTCTCCACACTTTTTGTATGCTAAATGACATGAAGCACTTCACTAATGATGTGACAGTTACTTCCGATTGATAACAGGAGAAAAGTTAGGGCACATACTTTCAAATGTATAATGTGTGTAAAAACCAAACTGTTTATTATTCCATAAAAATCTACTGTAGAAGGCTTTTGAAATAATCGTCAAACTGTGTCTGAACATTAAAATATAGCATTTCAGTTACAAAAAGACATTTAATTGTGAGTGATTACTGAATGTGACTCTCCTTCAGATTGTTACACAAATGTTGCTTGTATTTGTTGCCAGGTCAATACATCCAAAATCTGTCTAGTAGTACACAAATGTTGCTTTTATTTGTTGGCAGGTCAACACATCCAAAATCTGATTATTTGTTGGCAGGTCAACACACCCAAAATCTGGCTAGTAGTACACAAATGTTGCTTTTATTTGTTGGCAGGTCAACACATCCAAAATCTGACTAGTAGTATTTCTTTTGATTATTATCCGGTGTGGCTGTAGTGGTCTAGTAAATAGAGCACTTGACTCCAGTCCTGGAGGTACCAGGTGCAACCTTGGGTAGGAGTGGGGATTTGTACTCATTTGAGCCCTCCAGAATGTGCTGAGCATGGGTGTGTGGGATAGGAAGGATGCACCATGGTTTAGTTGCTCTATTAGGGAGTTACTATGAAAGCAGATAGAGCTTAGCAAAATAAAAGCCTTCTGACCAGCAAAAGCAGGACAAGCCCAGAATTATCATAAAGGAAGCAAAGAGCTGAGCATTCAGCATGAAAACTTCAAAGAAATTTTGTTCATAAGTAAAGTTGGTAAATGGATCAAAATGATCTACACAGTCATTCACTGATCTTTGAAGTATGAGACAGAGATGATTGAAATACTGAATTCAGTTTCCTGAAATTGTTCGCTATTGAAGATTGTGATAGGTCCTGTCTTTATTTCACAATTGCCAAAAATGACAGACATTGAGATAAATGGTTGCAGAATAAATAATAAATTGAAACCACTCATCCGAGGTAAGGTAACTTTACAGTTCTCTATAAACTATCCAACAGCACTGCATGATTTCAAGCAGAAGTTTATTATCAGTTATCTGAACTTTATGTTTTAAAGTACATTTGCCATCTGAATTATCAGATATTTTAGCAGATACAGCATGGGCTGTAGATGGCATTTTACGTTTTATTGTTCATGCTAATATGGTGAAGAAGATTTAATTTTCACCTACTCTGTAGATTAGGCTCTGAGTATTATCAACTTCAATTTCATTCGGTAATTGACCATTTTAAGTTATGACATGGGCGCTTATGACTTCAGCTGCTGTGTGCCCTGAAGCAACAATAAAACAACAAAAAAACATGCCTTCACTGCATGATACCAATGGTAACATTACCGAAGATAGTGCCACTAAAGCAGAGCTATTAAATACAGTTTTCTGAAATTTCTTCACCAAAGAAGACGAAGTAAATATTCCAGAATTTGAAATGAGAACTGTTGCCAACATAGATAATTTAGAAGTAAGACCTGATTTTCTCCCGGCGTACACAAGGTTCAAATAACTTATGGAATAGCAACAGGGTGATGTCATCGACAACTGCCAGTATTTTGACAGGAGCACACCGTGCTGTTTTCAAGACGGAACAATACTCAAGAAAGGAAATAGTAGTACACTGCTGAATTACAGACCCATATCACTAACATCATTTTGCGGTAGAATTTTGGAAAATAAACTGTGTTTGAATATTACAAATTACATTGAAGAAAAATGATCTATTGATCCATAGTCAACACAACCATAGAAAATATCATTTCCGTGCAACCACAGCTAGCTCTCTGTTCTGAAGAAGTAATGACTGCTATCAATAGGTGGTTTCAAATTGATTCCATATTTCTAGAATTCCAGAAAGCTTTTGATACTGTTCCTCAAAAGCAGCTTCTAATCAGATTGCTTCCCTAAGGAGTATTATCTCAGATGCGCGAATGTATTGGAGATTTTCTGTCAAAAGGGTCACTGTTCCTGGCATTTGGTGGAAAGACATCAAATAAAACAGAACTAATGTGTGGTTTTCCCCAAGGAAATGTTGCACGCACTCTGCTGTTCCTAGTCAATAAACTATTTAGGAGACAATCTGATCAGCCATATTAGATTGTTTGCAGATGATGCTGTAATTTAGTATCTAGTAAAGTCATCAGAAGATCAAAACCAATTGTAAAATAACTGAGACAAGACATTTGTTGTTGTTGTTGTTGTTGTTGTTGTTGTGGTCTTCAGTCCTGAGACTGGTTTGATGCAGCTCTCCATGCTACTCTATCCTGTGCGAGCTTCTTCATCTCCCAGTACCTACTGCAGCCTACATTCTTCTGCATCTGCTTAGTGTATTCATCTCTCGGTCTCCCTCTACGATTTTTACCCTCCACGCTGCCCTCCAATACTAAATTGGTGAGCCCTCGATGTCTCAGAACATGTCCTACCAACCGATCCCTTGTTCTAGTCAAGTTGTGCCACAAGCTCCTCTTCTCCCCAATTCTATTCAATACCTCCTCATTAGTTATGTGGTCTACCCATCTAATCTTTAGCATTCTTCTGTAGCACCACATTTCAAAAGCTTCTATTCTCTTCTTGTCGAAACTATTTATCATCCACGTTTCATTTCCATACATGGCTACACTCCATACAAATACTTTCAGAAACGACTTCCTGACACTTAAATCTACACTCGATGTTAACAAATTTTTCTTCTTCAGAAACGCTTTCCTTGCCATTGCCAGTCTACATTTTATATCCTCTCTACTTTGACCATCATCAGTTATTTTGCTCCCAAAATAGCATAACTCCTTTACTACTTTAAGTGTCTCATTTCCTAATCTAATTCCCTCAGCATCACCCGACTTAATTTGACTACATTCCATTATACTTGTTTTGCTTTTGTTGATGTTCATCTTATACCCTCCTTTCAAGACACTGTCCATTCCATTCAACTGCTCTTCCAAGTCCTTTGCTGTCTCTGACAGAATTACAATGTCATCGGCGAACCTCAAAGTTTTTATTTCTTCTCCCTGGATTTTAATACTTACTCCAAACTTTTCTTTTGTTTCCTTTATTGCTTGCTCAATATACAGATTAAATAACATCGGGGATAGGCTACAACCCTGTCTCACTCCCTTCTCCCCCTGCGGGTTCGGGGGTAAGAATAGGCCCGCGGTATTCCTGCCTGTCGTAAGAGGCGACTAAAAGGAGTCTCAAACGTTTCGGCCTTCTGTGATGGTCCCCTCTTGGGTTTGACCTCCTTTTTTTTCTTCCAAATTTCCGTCGTCAGTGCGTGCCATTTGGGGAAGGACACCTTACGTGGTGTTTTTGTATTGGTCCATCATGCTCCACCATCTTGCATGTTGCCTATTGTCGTGGGGGGGGGACTACGCCCAACATCTTCTGGGTGGTCTCCCC
Organism: Schistocerca piceifrons; assembly: GCF_021461385.2. Classification (NCBI taxonomy): domain Eukaryota; kingdom Metazoa; phylum Arthropoda; class Insecta; order Orthoptera; family Acrididae; genus Schistocerca; species Schistocerca piceifrons. The sequence goes on along the minus strand of NC_060141.1, from coordinate 401,007,687 downwards.
CTCGCCTTGTGCGCACTCTTCTTCTTAGCGCCTACGACAACTGTGGACCCTTTAAACACCTAAAATCCAGCACGGTAGCCAGTCCGTTGTGGTGGGGTCGTCATGTACCCTCTTGGTGGTAGCCCCCTGACCACGCAGGGATCGCACTACAGATGCCTGAGCTGTTTCCTCCCCATGCATGCCAAGGAGTATGTGCCCATCTTGTCTGGGGCACGGGGACTCCGGGCAACGGGATATCGGCCAGGTACCCGTTGCTTTGGCTGGGTGGCGCCCTTGGGGAGAGCCCTCGTTCGGAGTAGGTGGCATCTGGGCGGATGTGGCGCAATGAAGCGCAATAAATCACATCAAGCTGGTGGTCGCACGGCCACCAGCGTCTCTAAGCGAGGTAGAGTCGACTTCGATGCTGCGCAGTATGACCCTCAGACGTTCCCCTCGTTGGCTGCGCCATGGGAGGGACGCCGATCTAGTGCCAAGCGGGAGCCTTACGTACCGCAATACCTTGTCTGCAGCGGGACTGATGGTGACTCCTTTCTTCCGACGAAGCCTATGTTTTTTGTGGAACACCTGGAGGATAAGTTTGGGGAAGTGGCGGGGTTGTCAAACATGAGGAATGGGTCCATCCTCCTCAAGACGTCCTCCCCAGTCCAGTCACGAGCGTTGCTCTTGTGTGATAAGCTGGGTGACGTCCCTGTTACCGTCACTCCCCACAGTAGCTTAAATATGGTCCAGGGGATTATTTACCATCGTGACCTCTTGTTGCAATCCGATGACGAGCTGAGAGCCGACTTGGAACGACGTGGTGTGCATTTTGTCCGTCGTGTCCATCGAGGACCCAAGACAAACAGGGTGGCCACCGGTGCCTTTATCTTGGCCTTTGAGGGTGATGTCTTGCCCGAGAAGGTCAAGGTGATGGTTTACCGTTGCGACGTCAAGCCATACGTGCCTCCCCCGATGCGGTGCTTCCAGTGCTGGAAGTTTGGGCATATGTCCTCCCGTTGCCCATCCAGCGCTACATGTCGAGATTGCGGACGCCCCTCTCATCCTGATTCTCCATGTGCACCTCCGCCTGTATGTGTTAACTGTGGGGAGCACCACTCTCCATGCTCGCCGGATTGCCCCGTTCTTCATAAGGAGCGGAAGATCATGGAATTTAAGACCCTGGACCGGCTTACTTATCGAGAGGCTAAACAGAAATATGAAAGGTTGTACCCTGCTTCCCTTCGAACATCTTATGCTGCAGCCACGTTATCGTCGCCCGCACGGGCGACGGTTGTCGCTTCATCTGTGCCGCCTTCAGTGGGCCCTCGGGGCCATGTATCTCTGTCTGCCCCCCTTGTGCCTGGGGGCAAGCCTTCCTCTCTTGCCCCCTTAGCAGTTGGGGGCAAACCCTCTTCTGTCGCTCCCCCCAAGCTTCCTTCGGGAGTGACATCTGCTCCACAACCGGGAGGCTCGATTCCTCCCCCTCCTTCTCCGGCGGCGTTGCCTCCGCCGGTTCCTCTCTCGCGGAAGGGGTCCCTCGGGGCTCTCCCTTCCTCCGTTTCTTCTCCTTCCCAGCCGGATGTCAGCCAGTGGCTGAAGGTTCCGCCACCTGCTGGTCGTAGGGCTTCTGCGTCGTCGTCAGCCTCCGACGCTCCTTCAGAGAAGCTCTCCCAGCCCTCTCACCCTAAGGGCAGACGCGAGAAGAAGGAACGGAATGTGTCCAAGAAGAAGGACGTTCCGGCGGTTTCAGCACCGCCTGCTGTACATAGTCCTGGCTCCGGGGATGAGGTGGAGATCCTCGCCTCTGCCGCGGATCTCGCCCTCACGGAACCCTTGGGGGCCTCTCCTATGGACTCAGCTGACTCTCCCCCAGTGGCGGCGGTTGGCTCTGAAGCGCTGTCTGCCTCTTAGTCGCATTCACGCCCTCCCAGTCCCTTCCTGCTTCCATTCTCCAATGGAACTGCGGCGGTTATTTCCGACACCTGCCAGAGCTCCGGATGCTTCTGAGTGATTCCCCTGTTCTCTGCATTGCTCTGCAGGAAACTTGGTTTCCTGCACTGCGGACCCCCGCCCTTCGCGGTTATCGGGGATACTATAAGAACCGTGCTGCCTGTCAACGAGCGTCAGGTGGGGTTTGCCTCTTTGTTCACCACTCTGTCTGTAGCTCGCCAGTACACCTTCAGACGCCTTTAGAGGCAGTTGCTGCCAGGGTTGAGCTCTCGCCGGCTATTACTGTATGCTCTGTTTACATTCCTCCGGATGGGGAGCTCCCCCGCCATGTCTTGGCTGCGCTGCTGGCTCAACTCCCGCCACCATTGCTGCTTCTGGGCGATTTCAATGCCCACAATCCTCTATGGGGTGGGACTGTCTCCGATGATCGCGGTCGGGCCGTGGAGCATGTGTTGGCTCAGCTCGACCTTAGCCTCTTGAACACCGGTGCTCCCACACATTTCAGTGTGGCCCATGGCTCGTTCTCGGCCATCGATCTCTCTATTTGCAGCCCTGGACTTGTCCCATCCCTCCACTGGAGGGTACATCCTGACCTGTGTGGCAGTGACCATTTTCCCATCTATTTGTCACTGCCACAGTGTCATTCTTCTGGGCGCTTGCCCCGCTGGGCTCTCCACAGGGCTGACTGGCCAGCTTTTACTTCCGCTGTAACCATTGCGTCTCCCCCACAGGGTGACATTGACGAGGTGGTCCGTGTTTTCACCACGTCCATCATTTCGGCGGCCGAGGCTGCCATCCCCCGTTCCTCTGGCCTCCCTCGGCGGAAGGCTGTCCCCTGGTGGTCGCCGGAGATTGCTGAGGCTATTCGCGACCGTAGGCGGGCTCTCCAGCGTCATAGGCGGCACCCGTCTCTGGAGACCCTCATCGCCTTTAAGAGGCTCCGTGCCTTCGCCCGTCGTCTTATTGCACGGCGTAAGCAAGAGTGCTGGGAGAGGTACGTCTCCTCCCTGGGCTCCCGTGTCTCGTCCTCGCACGTGTGGTCCCGGATCCGGCGGATTTATGGCTCCCAGACCCCTATGGGTGTCCCTGGGCTCTCCTTGGACGGCGCTGTCTGCACGGACGCTGCCGCCATTGCTGAACGGCTAGCCGCGCACTTTGCTCAGAGCTCTGCGACTGCCTCCTATTCCCCCGCCTTTCGCTCTCTAAAGGAGCGAGCCGAGCGGACGCCGTTCTCATTCCACACGCGTCGTTCTGAAACATACAATGCTCCTTTCAGCGAGAGGGAATTCCTCGCCGCCCTCGCCGATTGCCCTGATACAGCACCAGGCCCAGACAGCATCCACGCGCAGATGCTGAAGCATCTCTCCAGGGACTGCCAGACACACCTTCTTGCGATATTTAATCGCATTTGGAGCGAAGGCGTGTTCCCGTCGCAGTGGCGGGAGGGTGTTATTGTCCCCATCTTGAAGCCAGGTGCGGACCCACTGGCGGTGGACAGCTATCGTCCCATTACCCTCACCAACGTTTTGTGCAAATTGCTCGAACGTATGGCGGGGCGGCGTTTGTGTTGGGTCCTTGAGTCGCGCGGTCTCCTCGCTCCATCCCAGGGTGGCTTCCGTCAGGGCCGGTCCGCCACGGACAATTTGGTGCGGCTGGAATCTGCTATTCGTACGGCCTTTGCCCGACGTCAGCATCTCGTTGCTGTATTTTTCGATCTGCGGAAGGCGTATGACACCACATGGAGGCATCACATCCTCGCCACGTTGTATGAGTGGGGTCTTCGTGGTCTGCTCCCGGCTTTTATTCAAACCTTTCTATTGCACCGCTCTTTCCGGGTGCAAGTCGGTGCCGTCTCTAGTTCTTCTTATACACAGGAAAATGGGGTCCCACAGGGCTCGGTGTTGAGTGTGTCCTTATTCCTAGTGGCCATTAATGGTCTGGCTGCAGCAGTGGGGTCGTCGGTGTCTCCTTCTTTGTATGCCGACGACTTCTGCATCTCATTTAGCTCCACGACTACGGGAGTCGCCGAACGCAGGCTGCAAGTCGCCGTTTGCAAGGCAGCATCATGGGCTCTGACTCATGGCTTTCAGTTCTCTGCTGCCAAGACTCGAGTTATGCACTTCTGCAGGCGTCGGACGGTCCACCCTCATCCTGCACTTTACCTCGACGGCCACTTGCTTGAAGTGGTGGACACTTGCCGCTTCTTGGGACTCGTGTTTGATGCCCGGCTCACATGGGTTCCTCATGTTACTCAGCTGAAGCAAAAATGCTGGCGGCACCTCAACGCCCTCCGCTGCCTTAGCCACACGTCTTGGGGTGCAGATCGCTGCATGCTGCTCCGGTTGTACCGCGCCCTTGTGCAGTCCCGGCTTGATTATGGGAGCCTGGCCTATGGGTCTGCGTCCCCCTCAGTGTTGAAGTTGTTAGACCCCATACACCACTGTGGGGTTAGGCTTGCCACTGGCGCTTTTCGCACCAGCCCAGTGGATAGTCTACTGGTGGAGGCCGGGGTTCCCCCGCTGCGGATTCGCCGCCATCGTCTGCTCGTCGACTATGCTGTCCACGTTCATTGCTCGCCAGATCATCCCAATCGTCGCCTGCTTTTCCCTGCTATGGTCCTCCATCTGCCCGAACGGCGACCTAGGTCTGGGCTTTCCGTCGCTGTCCGCGTTCAGTCCCTGCTGTCGGAATTGGGTTCATTCCCTCTTCCGCCTCCCTTCCGGGTCCGTGCACCTACGCCTCCCTGGTGTTTGTCCCGGCCGTCCGTCCGTCTGGACTTGGCACAGGGACCCAAGGACTCGGTTCCGCCTGTGGCCCTCCGTCGCCGTTTTCTTGCGCTCCTCGCCTCATTTCCGGGCTGTGAGCCTGTCTACACTGATGGTTCCCTGGTTGATGGTCGCACTGCCTACGCTTTTGCTCACGCTGCCCATGTTGAACAGCGCTCCTTGCCAGCTGGCTGTAGTGTTTTTACTGCAGAGCTGGTGGCCATCTTGCGCGCTCTTGAGCATATGCGTTCCTGCTCAGGTGCGTCCATCGTCATCTGCAGTGACTCCCTGAGCAGCCTCCAGGCCATCGACCGCTGCTATCCCTCTTCTCCTCTGGTGTCCTCTATTCGGGAGTCTGTTTCCACCATTACCCACTCTGGTCGTTTGGTGGTTTTTGTTTGGACGCCAGGTCATGTTGGCATCCCAGGGAACGAACGTGTTGACAGGCTGGCCAAAGGGGCGATAGACGCCCCAGCTTTGGAGATCGGCCTTACGGCTCGCGACCAGCAGCTGGTGTTGCGCCGTAAGGTGCTTGGGATGTGGGCAGCTGAGTGGTGTGGCATGACAGCCCCGAATAAACTGCGGGCTGTCAAGGAGACGACCGCTGTGTGGCGTTCCTCCCTGCGGGCTTCTCGCAGGGACTCAGTGGTCCTGTGTCGGCTGCGCATCGGCCATACATACCTGACGCACGGCCATCTGTTGCGTCAGGAGGATCCCCCCCTATGTCAGTGTGGGTCCCGGCTGACGGTCGGCCACATTTTGCTGGAGTGTCCTCGACTGCGCACACTCCGGCATTCTTTTAATCTCCCGGGCACTTTGGCTCTGGTTTTATCCGATGATGCCTCCATGGCTGATGACGTTTTAAATTTTATCCGTGGTAGTCCGTTTTATGGTTCGATTTAGGGAGGTCCTGCACCTTTCCCTTTCTGTGTCTTTTGTCCTTGTGTCTGTTGCTGTTCTGGTGTGCCGTGCGATGGTTGACTCTTTCCCATTTTTGTTCTCGTGGTCAGTCAACCAGTCTCCGGCCATCTTCCTTTCTTCTGTTTCTTCCTGTCTGGTGTTCCTCTGTCCTGTTCGTGTCTGTAGTGTTTGTTGCTGCATTTGTGTTCTTTTAGCGCCTGGGGGGACGTCTCCTCCCCCTTTGGTTTTTACCTGCTCTGTTGCTTTTCGGCTTGCCTGATTTTGGAATGGGGGACTGATGACCTTCGCTGTTTAGTCCCCCTTAAACATCCCAACAACCACCATCACTCCCTTCCCAACCACTGCTTCCCTTTCATACCCCTCGACTCTTACAACTGCCATCTGCTTTCTGTACAAATTGCAAATAGCCTTTCGCTCCCTGTATTTTACCCCTGCCACCTTCAGAATATGAAAGAGAGTATTCCAATCAACATTGTCAAAAGCTTTCTCTTAAGTCTACAAATGCTAGAAACGTAGGTTTGCCTTTCCTTAATCTTTCTTCTAAGATAAGTCGTAGGGTCAGTATTGCCTCACATGTTCCAACATTTCTACGGAATCCAAACTGATCTTACCCGAGGTCGGCTTCTATCAGTTTTTCCATTCGTCTGTAAAGAATTCGCGTTAGTATTTTGCAGCTGTGACTTATTAAACTGATAGTTCGGTAATTTTCACATCTGTCAACACCTGCTTTCTTTGGGATTGGAATTATTATATTCTTCTTGAAGTCTGAGGGTATTTCACCTGTCTCATACATCTTGCTCACCAGATGGTAGAGTTTTGTCAGGACTGGCTCTCCCAAGGCTGTCAGTAGTTCTAATGGAATGTTGTCTACTCCGGGGGCCTTGTTTCGACTCAGGTCTTTCAGTGCTCCGTCAAACTCTTCATGCAGTATCATATCTCCCATTTCATCTTCATCTACATCCTCTTCCATTTCCATAATATTGTCCTCAAGTACATCACCCTTGTATAGACCCTCTATATACTCCTTCCACCTTTCTGCTTTCCCTTCTTTGCTTAGAACTGGGTTTCCATCAAAGCTCTTGATATTCATGCAAGTGGTTCTCCTTTCTCCAAAGGTCTCTTTAATTTTCCTATACGCAGTATCTATCTTACCCCTAGTGAGATAAGACTCTACATCCTTACATTTGTCCTCTAGCCATCCCTGCTTAGCCATTTTGCACTTCCTATCGATCTCATTTTTGAGATGTTTGTATTCCTTTTTGCCTGCTTCATTTACTGCATTTTTATATTTTCTTCTTTCATCAATTAAATTCAGTATTTCTTCTGTTACCCAAGGGTTTCTACTAGCCCTCGTCTTTTTACCTATTTGATCCTCTGCTGCCTTCACTATTTCATTCCTCAAAGTTACCCATTCTTCTTCTACTGTATTTCTTTCCCCCATTCCTGTCAGTTGTTCCCTTATGCTCTCCCTGAAACTCTGTACAACCTCTGGTTCTTTCAGTTTATCCACGTCCCATCTCCTTAAATTCCCACCTTTTTGCAGTTTCTTCAGTTTTAATCTACAGTTCATAACCAATAGATTGTGGTCAGAGTCCACATCTGCCCCTGGAAATGTCTTACAATTTAAAACCTGGTTCCTAAATCTCTGTCTTACCATTATATAATCTATCTGATACCTTTTAGTATCTCCAGGGTTCTTCCATGTATACAACCTTCTTTCATGATTCTTAAACCAAGTGTTAGCTATGATTAAGTTATGCTCTGCGCAAAATTCTACCAGACGGCTTCCTCTTTCATTTCTTAGCCCCAATCCATATTCACCTACTATATTTCCTTCTCTCCCTTTTCCTACGCTTGAATTCCAGTCACCCATGACTATTAAATTTTCGTCCCCCTTCACTATTTGAATAATTTCTTTTATTTCCTCATACATTTCATCCATTTCTTCATTTTCTGCAGAGCTAGTTGGCATATAAACTTGTACTACTGTAGTAGGCGTGGACTTCGTGTCTATCTTGGCCTCAATAATGCGTTCACTATGCTGTTTGTAGTAGCTTACCCGCACTCCTATTTTTTATTCATTATTAAACCTACTCCTGCATTACCCCTATTTGATTTTGTATTTATAACCCTGTATTCACCTAACCAAAAGTGTTGTTCCTCCTGCCACCGAACTTCACTAATTCCCACTATATCTAACTTTAACCTATCCATTTCCCTTTTTAAATTTTCTAACCTACCTGCCCGATTAAGAGATCTGACATTCCATGCTCCGATCTGTAGAACACCAGTTTTCTTTCTCCTGAGTAGTCCCCGCCCGGAGATCTGAATGGGGGACTATTTTACCTCCGGAATATTTTACCCAAGAGGACGCCATCATCATTTAATCATACAGCAAAGCTGCATTCCCTCGGGAAAAATTACGGCTGTAGTTTCCCCTTGCTTTCAGCCGTTCGCAGTACCAGAACAGCAAGGCTATTTTGGTTAGTGTTACAAGGCCAGATCAGTCAATTATGCAGACTGTTGCCCCTGCAACTACTGAAAAGGCTGCTGCCCCTCTTCAGGAACCACACGTTTGTCTGGCCTCTCAACAGATACCCCTCCGTTGTGGTTGCACCTACGGTACGGCTATCTGTATCGTTGAGGCACGCAAGCCTCCCCACCAATGCCAAGGTCTGTGGTTCATGGGGGGGAAGACATTTGTATGGTGCAAAAAGTGGCAATTGACCTTAAATAATGAAAAATGTGGGGTAATCGAGATGAGTGCTAAAAGGAATTCATTAAATTTTGGTTATACTATATCAAGGTGTCAGTTCAACAAAATACCTAGGGATGACAGTTACAAACAATTTATGTTTGATCAATGACAGATAATGTTGAAGAGTCTATATCACAGAATCAATCTTGAGGCTGCGTGCTTGATAAGTGGAATAAGAAGTGTCCCTTAGCAACTGAGCAACTCATGGCACTGCAAAGGTTCAAATACCAGGCAACTGCAGAGGCCCTCACACTGTTGTGTACGCTTTTATTATAGGAAAACAAAATGACTGGAGACGAAGGACAATAAGAAACATTAAGTAAAACTGTAATCAGGATTATTTAAGAAGATCTCTGAGAGATTGTAGCACTGTTTCCAGCTGTCAACTGTGAAGCACTAATGGCAACATACGAGCATGCTCTATGCTGAGCACAGATGTCAGTTGAAGCCTGTCTGCCATCTTGGTGTCTCTTGGAAATCTGTTTCTATGTTAAAGCTCTGTGCTAAATCTACACTCTTAATGTTAATGCGTTAAATTGACAGTCAGATCTGAGTATGTACTTTGAAACAATGTTTTGTTATGGATGGATACTTGTCATCAGACAATTGAAAATGTAATTATTTTATGCCAATTCTCACTCATCAAACATGGTGCACATTTCAGCAAAACAGCTAAATGTTTTTTTTTACTGTGTTAAGTGAGTTTGAAGAGTAGCACTGCATTCTGAACACTTCACCAAGACTGAGCAATATGGTGGAGGCGGGCCACCTTACTTTCAACATCCTCCTATAGCACACCATCTCAAATACTTCAATTATCTTCTTTTCCAATTTTTCCTCACACAGTGAGTCACTGCCGTACAATGCTGTACTCCAAACATATATCCTCAGAAATTTCTTTCTCAGTTTAAGACCAATGTTTGATACTAGCAGACATTTCATGGGGCAGGATTACCCTCTTCTTTCTTTTTTGTGCTAGTCTGCTTTTCATGTCCTCACATCACCTGATGTGATATTTTGTTTTCAAGGTATTAGACTTCCTTGTTTTGGTGTTAAGTTTATTGCTAATCTAATTTTTGCTAATCCTCATTACTTCTGCTACTCCTCATTACTTTTGATTTTCAATGCATATTCTGTACTCGTAGACTCTTCATTCTGTTCAACACATCCTGTAATTCTTCTTCGTTTCCGTCAAGGATAGCAGTATCATTATTCATTCGTATTGTTGATGTTCTTTGATCTCGGATTTTAATCCCACTGTGAAGCTCTCTCTTATTTCCACCATTGCTTCTTCACTATATAGATTGAACAACAGAGGCTAAAGACTCCATCCATGTCTTACATCCTTTGTAATGCAAGCACTTTGTTTTTGTTCTTCCATTCCTATTTTTCCCTCTTGGATCTTGTACTTTCTTTATATTATCCACCATTCCCAATGGCTTACTCCTACCATTTTCAGAATTTCAAACATCTTGCAGCATTTTACATTATTGAATACTTTCTCGTAGTCGACAAATCGTTGAGTGTCTCTTCTATTATATACAATGTCCCCTATTAGTTCTGTTTGGTATCAGCACCACACACTTGAGCACTGTTCTAGGGTGCATTGTATGATGCTTTGCAAACCATCTCCTTTTGAAAATCATTGTATTTTGTCCAGTATCCTACCAATGAACCAAAATCTGCGTTATGCTTTATCTGAGATTGACCATAAATGACCATCCCCTTTCATATCCCAGCAAAGCATTACATTCAGGTTTTTGTACAAATTGATCAATTTGAGTTGGGAATCATTGACATTGTACTCATAGGATACATTTTTTTTCATTTTCTGAAGAACGAATGTACATTTCTCAACACTTAAAGTAAGTTGCCAGTCTCTTGCCACCCTGAAATCTTGACAAGATCTGACAACATTTTGTGTTCCACTTTCAAACATGCAGATGCTGAAGAGAACAGTCAGTAAAATGGTAAGTACAAATGCAGAACAAAAGGTAATACACTTATCTTTCTCAAATTGCACAGTTGTAGGTGAATTATTCATATGCAGTTACTGAATTGCATCACAGTGCCACTAAAGCAGAGCTACTAAATACTGTTTTCCAAAATCCCTTCACCAAAGAAGGTCCAAATACAAGAAGCAGTTAAAAGCTCTGTGCTGCATGAAGTCACAAGTTTGAAGGAAAATGAACTCTGAAATGTTTACTTCAGTTGTAAACAGATGTCCTTTGACACCACATAACACACCGTATCACAGAGACAGATAAGAGCATGATGGTGCGATGTTACATGACTGTCCACTGGAAGTGGAATTAGGTCTTCTCTCATGATGGTGGGCAAAACAAAACTGCCACTCTGGTCTCATGTGACTGCTTATCAAGCTTCAGTGTGCCAGTGGTACCCTGCAATTCTGTGAGGATGTGCAGCATCTTTGTGATGGTCAACAGCTGGAGCACAAATATCAATGATTGATGACACTGCAGTATATTTGTGCAGTATTTCTTTTTTGTTTGTTATTTTTTTCCATACAGTACTTTATTATAGGTAGTTGGAAAATGTGTAAAAAAAAAAGTAAGATTGCTATCAATGTTGTCTGCTTGATCATTGATGTACAACAAGAGCTCCAACACTCTTCTTTGGAGAACCCCTGAATTTACTTCTACGTCCATCGATCACTCTCCGTGAAAGGTCACCTGTCTTCTCTCATGTGAGGCAGTCGAGTTGGCTTTCACTTGATCATTGCTTTCAATCCCTGCTGACTGGCATGGAGATCATTCTGTTCAACACTTCTGAGGTGAAATTATGTTCCAAAATTGTACAAAAGATGGATGACAAGATATTAGACATTAGTTTTGTAAATAACTTCTGTCATCCTTCTTTTTGACAGTTGAGATCTGTACTTACTTCCAACAATTGGACACAGTATTTTGTTCAAGGAATCTGTGGTGTACTGTGATTAAAAGAGGAGCTAAGTCAGGCTTAAATTCTGTATAGAATTTGATACAGTTTCCATCGAGACCCACAGCCTTGCTCGAGTCCAGTTATTTTAACTGTGCCTCAACACCACTGACACTAATATTTACATTACTCATCTTTGCTGTGATATACAAATTAAACTTCGGCAATCTAGAATTTCTCCCTTTTCTTTGCTATTCTCCATTTCAGTTCCTGTGTCATCCATGAGTTTCTTGACACTAACTTTGGTGCTGCTAACAACCTTTACATATGACAAGAATTTCTTTGCGTTCTATGAGAGATTGTGCTTTGGTAATCACTGAAATTGTCCTTTTGATAATGTTTCATTTAGCATTTCTATTGGTAGATTTATTCTTTGTTTTACACGTATTCTACAGTAGTTGCTGGTTCTATAGAAGCTTCTTACAGAAAGTGTATACTATGAAAGGATCACTCCAGTAAACCAAATGAAGTTGGTCAACTATTGTTTTTAATTTCTGCACCAGTTTCTCTGTATTCTCCTTCCCAGGGCTTAGTGTACCAAGTTTTCTATTGATATTCTGCCCAACAAAAACATGAAGCACTCAGGAGGGGAGGAGGAAATGAAATGAAACTTTTGTATGTACTATTTTGTGAGATTCGCTGCTTTTTAAAAGTGCTTCAAATTCTGGCACATTGTTGGGAATGTTTTAGCAATTGATCACTAGTCTCATCTGTGAGGAGAATTTCTGTGGGGCTCTACTAATAATTCAGATTCTTTTATAGCTATCATTATCTGGAGTGGATGAAGAGTTGTCAAAAACTTGCAAACAGTCTCTGATGCATAGTTCACCCTGACTCATTTATGATAATATTATAGTTCTCAATCATATGCAGCAAGTTTAGGAAATTGCACCCTAGCATGTCACAGAACTTCTGAAGTCTCTGCTCATTCCAGTAAAAGTCAATTTTCTTATTACTGTATTTTAAATTTTTTTATGTTCAACAAATCTATGTCTAGTCTTCGCTATAAGAAAGATCCCCACCCCTCTAATACTGAAACATGAGGCTTGCTTCCTTTCACTCTGTTATCTCATGTGTATTATAATTTGGGGAAACTCTTTGCAATCACCATGAATACTCCTTGTTCAGAAACAAATAGTTAGACTGGTCTATGGTATCAGTTCAACAAATTTTATGTAGGCCATTGTTCAGGTGCCATGGAATTCTAATGCTGCCGTTCTTACATGGTAGGGCCTTAATAATACGACATGCTTGGAGTTCTGTCAATACTGGAGTATTAAATGTGCCAGATTATCAATGTCATTTTTAAAAACCTTACTTAAAATAAGGGATATAAGGAAAACTTGTAGTTTCGACATATGAAAACAAGTGAGTTTTATTTAGAACATTTAACACTCTAGGAGAGATTACAGGAAAAATAAATTGAAATGATGTATTACTTTTCTATAAAAACAAAATTGAATCGGAAGTCAAATACTGTATGCTCTGTAGGGCTCAAAGTTTTAGAAAAGTTCAGTATAAGTAAACACTGTTTTGTATGCCATTTACGAAATGAAATAAGCACCACTGATTTGAAAAGATCAAGAACAAGCAAAGTAATAAAAATTGTTAGCAAGAATTTGGTGTTGTCTTAAATAACCAACGGCAATGTCCATGGTTCATGGGGGGAGGGTGATGAAAATATAAATACTATTAAAATCTACAGGTTTTCCTATACTCTGAAGGAAATTGAGAGTCACTTAATAAAGACCACATCGTGATGATGTCATTAACTGGTGTATATGGCCTTTCTGTGGTCAGAACGGCAGCACTTTTTCAACTATTTACTTAGCATTTCCCAGTTGGCTACTGCAATTTTCACTTGCTACTAATTTAATATATTTGTTTAGTATCAGTGTTCATATTACTTTAGGACTCTATTGGGAGATGATCTGATTCCACTGAATCTATTTTAACATGCCAGTTAGAAAGTTTGGTAAAACAGGGTGCAAAGCATTTTATCTATTGCAGAACTTCAGTGGAAAGGTGAAGGCACCATGGTGGTAAATTCGTCTTTGACTATCACTAGGTTATTGTCTTTGATAACATTAATCAAAGTCCTGCCATTCCTGTCTGTCATTCTTCCTCTCCATGCTACATAATGGGAATTCAGGTCTTCACCTCTTCTAATGGGAGACCAAAGTTGGCTAGGTGTCTCAAGTCAGCTTCCACGATTCTGTAGGGGGGAGCTTTATACACAGAGACAGCTATAAAAGTTTTGAGAGTAAATTTTATTTGCATGGCAACTAATTTGATGCCATTGTTTTTTGCATTGAATTAGGAATTTTACATGTGGCAGTGTATTTTTAAAAAATATACGAACACTGTCTTTCACATCAAGACGATTCTCCTTGGAGTGAACGTTCTGCTGGTAGTTGAACCAAGTTTCACACAACAGAACATCATCAGGCTGACTTGTGAATATTTCTGTTCGCAAGCTATCTCTGTTGGAGTTAGCTGTTCTTGCATTGCACTGTAATAGTTTTATAGGCTTCATAATTTAGGCTGGCAGAGAATTAAAGATTTCTGTTGTGAGTTGCCTGCTTGTTATCATTCATAACACTGTTTGGTTGTGTATTCTGAATGACAGAGTGCAAGAAATGATGATGTCCCCCAGTGATGGAACACATAGGTGACATATAAGTATTGTTCAATGCATATGTGAAGTCTTCATTGTTAAACATAGCTAGCTGCTAAGCTTTTTGCCCTGTCTATGATATTCCAGACAGTATCAGTTTTCCCTCACAGTGAGCACAAATAGTAATAGCGGAGGTGCAAGATTCAACAGACCGAGGCCCACTACATTTGCTGCATCTTATCTGGAATTGAAACTGTTTACTGATGTACCTGTAAAAGTGACATTTAAAGCACTGTCTGGCAATTGACACATAGCGGTCTACAGTTCCATGAATAGGCACTTCCATGAATAGGCACTTCCATGAATAGGCACAGTACCCGAAAGAGTCTGATAGTCAAAGGTTAACAAGCAGGTCTGCAGTTTGACAATGTCCTTTACCGTCTCATACATATGGCTTAATAAACCTTCGAACACCTATAAGAGGGAATATAGATTGCGCGATTCCAAAATCTCTGCTTCTTCAAGTTCTGTATTAGTTGCCTCTTCTGAAGTTCTTAATTCAACCATCATTTTGGTTTTCCTGGCAGAAGATATATAACATACATGGTTCTTGAGTTCTGGCAAGGAAAGATACAAAATTTTCCATAGAGTCATAGTGTGCAGGCAGCCTAGGTATTTATCCAAACTTTCTGTACAGTCTAAATATGAGCCATTATCTTTATGTTTTAATCCAGTCAAAGAAGGAAAATTAGAGGAAAAATTGTATAGTTGCAAATATTTGCACAGTACCAAGGAGTAGTATCATGAAGAACATACTAAAAATCCTGAACGATGGGGTGCAAGTGTGGAGTTGGGGATGGATTTCCAGGTCACATGTTCTCCAGGACCCATAGCGTCTGTGTTCAGGGGATGGAAAAGTCACAGATTATTAAAAATATTGTTCTGATGAAATAAAATTAACATTTATTTTTAAATGAAGTGGGTTGAAAACAAATGTTAGATGTGTGTACCACATCTAAGTGCAGTAGAGCCGTATTAAGGAATAAATTGTGTTCCATGGGCGCAATGGGGTGGAAGGGGAAATGTCTGGAGTGGAAGTGAAAGGGAAAGTAGCTCACTGAATTGTGTTCATGCACTTCTCTCCTTCATAGGTCTGCAAACTGAAGATCGTGCAAGTGATTCCCTCTGTATACCCCACTACATCACAAGAAACAACTACAGGGTGTTTCCCAAAGTTACACCAACCCTTCATTGTGGGCCTTATGAGTCACTGGTGATGTAGTGTGCAGATATGCCTGGGGAGTGTTTATTTTGCACAAAATTCATTAACACTACAGGGAGTGCAGCCATGAATTACTAATAACACTAACACAGGTAATCTGTATGGACAGAATCTACATAAATCTCTGTATGCTGTTCTACACTGCTAGAGGTGAAATTGATTCTTAGTCATCCTGTACAGCAGCTGTAGTGTTCTTCTGGGAAAGGTAAATTCCCCCACCACATGTGCTGCTTGTTTTTCAGTTTAGAGACGGACTATGTATGTAGACAAAATAATTTCGCTGAGCTCACGTTTATATGGTGAAATTACTTTCAGTTTATTAAGAGAGTACTTTTTGCAGTTGTTAAATGGGCTATTCTGTGAAAAGCTCAACAGCTGGCACTATCAACTGTCTACAACACTGAAGAGCCTTTCCCAGATGTAACATGCTATCAATATGTATTTGACAATGCTGATTTCATTGTCTCCACTACCACTGTGTGGAACACTTTTCACAGAAGGAGGATATCACATGCATCATTCCAGCCTCAGCTCTTCCAAAATTTGAAGAGGCACAGAGGGTTAAATTGTCTCACTCTGCAACAGGAGTAGGTCACCTAGGTGTTATGAAATTTCAGATATTTCAGTATAAGTCAAACAGTGTATTACAGGAGATTGCTGTTCTAGGTGAACAGGATCAGCCTCATTCCATCAGACATATTCACACCTATCTTGGAAGACGTACTGTAAATGTATGGTAAGTGGCTCCACTCAAGTGCAGGTCACTCCATAAGAGCCAATAATTCGTGAGTGTAAAAGCTTAATGCAGTCAGAGAAGTGCAGTAGCTTTTTGCTCATTCATTATTTACCACCAAGTGACTAAAACACAGTTACACAGCTTTACAGTAAACTGTCACTGATAGACTGCAGCAAGGTGCCACATTTACCAATCCAGTCCCTTTCTCACTGGCCCTACATATGTCATGGCAGCATCATAATAACAAATTAAGCACACAGGAACATATTTTCAAAAGAGCTTACTTAACAACTGCACATAAGTACTCACTTAACAAACTGAAAATAACTCCACTATATAAACACGAGCTCTGTGAAGTCGTTTTATGTACTCATGTTAGAGAATTGGACAGGAAATCCTGTGAAGGTGTAGTCTGTGTCTAAATAAAAAAGCCAGCAGCACTCATTGTGGGGGAAAGTGCTTTTCTCGGAAGAATGCTACAGCTGCCATACAGGATGACTAAGAATCAATTAATATTGAGCAGTGTAGAACAGAATGCAGAGATGTACATATATTATATTCTGTACAGAGCATTACCTGTGTTATAAGAACATAGGGTTCCATGGCTGGTGTCATAGTGATTAAAATTCTTCTGGGTATTATGCCGCATCATTGCTAAAAACTAACAACAATAATAAACGAAAACCGACATTTCGGCCGAATTGCAACGGCCTTCCTCAGGGCATTGTTGTTAGTTTTTAGCAATGATGCGGCATAATACCCAGAAGAATGTCAATCACTATACCTGTGTTATCTTTATTAGTAACTTACACCTGCATTTCATGTAGTGTTACTGCATTTTGTGCAAAATAAATGCTCCCCAGGCATGTCTGTACACTGCATTGTCAGTGATTCACAAGCAGCACTGTGGAGTATAATTATAACTTTGTGAAATGTGCTGTAGTTGTTTCTTGTGACATAGTGGGGCAGACAGTGTAGAATCACCTATTCAACCTTCAGTCTGCAGACTTGTGAAGGAGGGAAATGCATGAACACAATCTGGAAACATATCTCTTCCCTTGTACTTCTACCACACCCACTCCCCCCTACCCTGTACTCCCCCTGGTAAACACATTTAATGTTTCCTTATAACCCACTTTACTTAAAGCTAAACATTAATTCTGTATTGTTAGAACACCGTATTTAATAAAATATGATTTTTCCATCCCCTGAATGCAGAAACTATTGGTCTTAGAGAAAATGTGGCTAGGACCTTTTTCTGTAGGAAATTTAGTGTAGCCTAATTTTGTACTGGGAAGGATTTTTGATAGTGTCCACAATTTTTGTGTTATTCAAGAAAAACATAAAAAAGTGACCTTTAAACCCACCCTCTCCTGCCACTAGGCAGGATTTTTAGTATTTTGTTTAGTACTCTTCCTCCTGGGACTGTGCGAGAATTTGGCTGTTTTTGATCTTTATCGATTGTGCTGTTTCTAGAAGTTACGAGACTGTTGAATAGCTGTAGATTTGACAGGAAGAATAATTCTAACATTTTGTTGGCAGATATTGGGAGCAGAAGCTTCATTTACAAGGTGATCAGATACGTTTGAAACATCAGTAACAGACAATACTTGGTTAGCTACTCAATGAAGGTTTTCGGATCCCTTGATTCCAACTAACGTCACTTTGCTGCTTGTTTCTTGTGCTGGGGAAGCTAGATAGCTCCTGTACTAACATCTGTATCTTCTCCTGTACAGTATGTGTCCCAGATTAACTCCTAATGACCACTAATGAGTGGCTGGTAGCATTCATTGGGGTGTCCAATGTAGGTTCTAGAGAATCATGGAAGGGACCTGTATCCTGGGCACTGGGCAGCCAGTTGGTTGTTGTTGATGCTGACTAGCAGGGGCATTGAAATCATCATCCCCTGTGGCATGTACCCCATCATATTTGATGAGGCTAGTTTTTACAGAGAGGAAATTCAGTTGATTTAGTTTATTATAACTGTACCAATTATAAAACCAGTGTTCACACACTATAAAGAAAATTATTAAAATGTGTCACACTCAGAAATATTGCTAAATATACTGAATTGAAACAAAATATTTTAGAGCATTTGTTTAGCCATTTCTGTTGTCATTGCTAACTGGAGTTCCAACCCTATGTTCTTCCTGCTGCCTCCCTCCCCTATACAGGGCCCATAGACCCATCACTGACATGCTACTCATGGTCTAGTGGACAGGTGGTGACAAGAAACTGTACTTTATATAGAGAGGACAGTATCCATGGGAGAGGATAGCACCTGAGGTATGTTTGCTATATCTTGCACGTATATATTGCAAACATTCCTAGCACATCCATTTGCAACCACTTTCAGTCACTTTCCAGCAGCTTACAAGTATCAACTAACTGAGCCAATGCCCGATAACAACATTCACAGTGGGGTTGCATTGTCGTTGTGCAGTGTTTGACAGAACAGTAAACATATAATATTAAATTAAGCACACTGATTCTCTTATAATGCCTGGACCTGATACGATACAAGAATTATGAGCTCCCATTAAGAACTGAACTGATTAGCACTCAACAAAGTGATTTCTGTTATGCCATAGCTATATAAAACTGTTGTCTCTGTTTGAAATAAGCATATGCAGTGGGAGTGTATTTTTGTTTTGCCAGAATTGTAATGTGTAGAACTGAATTCTTTCTTAAAGTGATTATTTGCACAGTAGAAACTTTTAACAGTTCATCTTCCAGACAGTGAAGTGCAATTTTTCCCACTAACTGTTGACATGTAAAAAACCATAATTGTGCAAATGAATGGATGTCATGTGTTGCATAAATTATAACAGCAACAGTAGTTATTTCTGTTTTTGATTCAACAAGTGAGAACATCCTTGTCATCGATTTCAAGTTTTATTTACAAATTTAGTTGTAATGCTGAAATTTGCACATGAACTAGTTGCTTTTTAGGATGCCAAATAAATTTTATAAATTATGTGGAAACAGGCCATGCTTGATGAGGAATTCCTTACAATCACAACTACCATTTTTTTTTAAATTTTGGAAGTGTGCATAATAATTCCCCATAGCATGCTCTCAGAGTTTGTCAACTGGAGTGTAAGATGTTTATTATATCACACACAGTTTTTAGCGCTTCAGAAATTATGGCATCTGTGTACTGTTCTGGAATATTTTGTGATCATGTTTGTGCTCTTACATTTATGGACTTAAATTTCTCTGTAACAGACAAGGTTTGTGGGGTTTGGCCAGTTTTGCAACAGTGTTTTCACTCTCTTTCAACCATATTGATTATTTGCAATACCTCTTGTTTTGACTGTACTTTGTTCTTGTAGCAGTTTTGTAATTCGTTGATTTATTTTCCCACCCCTGGCAAATATATATTTGTGCATCTGTTAAATGCACTGTGCCTGCATCATAGAACTTGGTATCCCATTTAAGCTATGCTTCCTCTATTTTCATTAGGTCCAGTGCATATAGCCAGCTTCATATTGTAACAGTAATATACAGTGTTCTTCTAATAACAGTTATTACATTAACTAGCTTCCTGTCACATGATGCTCGAAGTGACAAGTGACAGTGTTTGATCAGACAGTTCATATGGTTATGAAATGTGCATTATGAGCTTTGTGCATTTCTATAAGTGTTCATCTTACATATAAAATTTGTGTAGCCATGTGAAAATTAAAATTAAATTTTTTGTGGATCATAATAAGTGTTAAAAATTACTTGTAGTAGTGATCTGTTCCCACAGTATTTGCAGATTGCTAATTCACATATTTTCTGTTTAATGTGAAAGGCATTTAATATTTTTATACTGTCAGGCTGTTCAATTTAATGTACTACTTTAACTGTAGAACAGTGCATGTTGTAAATCATGCTATATTTCTATGTATTTATGGGTCTCTCGTGAGTGATCTTTGTTCATTGCTTCATCTGCAATGTAACTCTGTAGCTTACTTTTCTTCTTCATCTGTGTTATATTAACTGTGGTCACTCAAGAAATATGTGCACAGTTTTCCGAGAATATTCTCATCAGGCATGTTAAAGAATAAGACTTTGATGAAGTAGTTCAGTTTTCAAAAACAGTGTAATGCTCATAATTAGATTGTGTGACTCATAAAGGCTGTTTGTTCCAACTGACGATCAGTGCTTCAGTTTCCAGAACATACATCAGTTCACTTTTTTCCATTTTCATGAGAATACAAAATTTTGTCATCAGCAATATTGGAGATGTATGAAGTTTGGTAGGCAAGCTATGAAAAAAGCTCTGAAGCATCTTTCCAAAATCTGGTACAGCATTAGCTTCTCAAAGAGTTTTTATTTTGTAATGGACACACTTATTTTCTAAATATCTTGTGTATTACTGTGGTGTAGTTGCAGTTCTTATTGCCCATCTCAGGCCCAATACTGAAAACTCGTACTTGAAGTTAAAAAACATATATTTCCTGATGGGACACTTTTGGGTGTAGATCACTGCATAATTCTGTAATCTCCTGTGGAAAGAACACTAAATGTTTTGTGGTAAAAAATATTACAATATAAAAAACACTGTATAGCTCCATAAATTCAGGATTTTTAGGTTATTTGTTGTGTTGGAGCCCATATTCTGTGAAATCAGTCTATCAGACAAGAAAATTAATATGATTATTTACGTAAACTGAAGAGCTTCATAATGAAAATCAGTCTTCTTACTTCAGAACAAGAGCCACTTTGAAAGTTTTAAGAAACCAAAGTAAAATTCTGCTTCTGAAAAGAAAAAAAAAAAAAATCTTCACACATTGATTCCTTCCTTTGGGAAGGTTGTGTTGTAAGACTCTGTAGGCACATTTGTTTGGAGATTCACAACTCTGTCGACAGATGATGTATTTAGTTTTCAGTGTGCTACACAATTACATAGTGGCAGATTTAGGCAGTGAAGTGGATTAAGAGTTGCCTGGATTTGAATGCCGTGAAAAATACTTGTATAGTGACCACAATGTGAGAAGGCATTTGTCATGATCGACCACAATCTCAACCACATCTGCCATTGTAAATAACTTAGGAGTAAAGAAGACGACTCTTCAAGTAGTGAAGGTGTGGAGTTGATCAACAGGTGCACAAAAAATAATGAAAATTTTGCTAGCTTTTAGATGAATCCATCAATGAGTGCACAGGCGTGCTGTCATCCAGCCACCAACCCCCCCCCCCCCCCCCCACCTCCCCTGCACGCACACATTTCTCTGTTTACCGGCTGAACACTGAACACACAGGTGGCTACGTGCCACACTGTGTGTGTGTGTGTGTGTGTGTGTGTGTGTGTGTGTGTGTGTGTGTGTGTCATTCGTCGTAAAGCTAGCACAGTTTTCACCTTTTTTTGTGTCTATCGAAGACTTAATACCACCACTGTTTGCTGAATTGTTTCCTTTATGCATAAATAATTTACATTCTGCTATAAATTTTGTACTACATTTACACCTGCCATTGTCAGTTTATCTTCTGTCTCCTTGAAAACCTTAGACACTTTAGGCATAACAGTCTGTAGATACAATACTAGCTTTTAGTGTGTGACTGGGGTGAGGTGTTCATTTTCAGTGAAGCAAATGATAAGTAATATTTGTTAACTACAATCCTTGGTTTCTGCATGTTCATTGGATGATCATCATGAGAGAAGCTCTATATGTATGCCCTCCATTATTATTATAAATCAAATTCATGCAGTTGTGCTTCATCTTTCGATATAGTTTTGAATGTTGATTCTGTTATGGTAAAATTAAATGTGTCAAACATCAACTGATAAAACATCAAACTGTGGGCTTCTGTTTCTTGATGAAACCATGTGGTGTCCACTGACTGCAAATCTTCCTAACCTGACTTGAAAACTTCCATGTAACATCTTAACAATGGCTGCTGCACTATTCCTTACAAAAAAGACATTCTCCATGTGCTGTAGGTGCAGTGAATGTTTCATTCAATCGCTCCCCAAATATGATATGTATTTGCTTAGGCAACACTGATTTACTTTCATCATAATGAAAATTTCCATCATATCTGAAATCAACAGCCAACTATAGACAGTGATTGTGGAGAGAGGAGAATCTCCATATACCTGAATCAGTTCCTCAAGATACGTATTCTCATTCCTATTCTTTGAAATAGTAATTTTGTTTTACAAAGAAATGACCCTAATTCAGTCCATTGCCACCAACAACAACTGAATAATGTAAATGATCTTTTCACTGTTTCAACAGTTACATTGTTGAAACTTTCAACAAATGATTGATTGCTCCTGTTGCATGTCCTGTTTGCAAGTATAGTGGTAGATCAGAACAGTCATTCTTGAAACTTTCAGAGTGGTCTTCATTTCTGATTGACGAGGTTTCTATTTGAAGAATTTAATTCCACACATTTGGTGCTTTATTTTACACAATTCACAGATAAACAGTGACCACTTAAATAGTAGCTACCTTAACATTTTTGATAAGTGTTTTGGAACATAAAAATAAGTTGTGAAGTTTTGCTAATGAAAGAGTACTTGCTTAATTTTAACTAGTATTCAATTACATAATTGCATTATAAAAACTCATTTACATTCCTTATTTTTAGCTGACTATACAGCCCATATTTTTAAACTAAATAGTGGTATTTTATTCTTCCATCTGAGGAGTTTTTGTTTATGTTATTCCTGATTGTTAAGGTGTCTTAACAAGGCGAAATTTTTCCCACCGGAGTATCCGGTACTTTGTACACGGAAGCCCACAGCAGTTTATGCAATGATATGCTGCAACCACTCAGACATGTGCAACAAGGATGAGGTCCCACGTTTGGCAGGTAAGGTGACTCCCCCGCACTCTCCCACATGGACGACATGATAGTCATCAGTGCCCCAGCTTGCTGTCTAACATCTTGTGCTCCAGTTCGCCATGTGACGTTGTGTGGTGTACACTAACAAGTAGCAGACTACCTGTTTGGATATCGTAGATTTATGTTAATAACCAAATGAGTAGTGTGTTTGTAGCAGCTTTGTGTGTTTATATTGTACTTGCCGCTAACTTGATACAGTTTTTGCCTCTGAGTGACTGGTTTCATGACAATGTGAACAGTTCTTCATGTGATACACTTACACAGAGTGATAGAATGAAATATTGATAGAACGAAATATATTGGTGTTTAGTTTGCTGCTGTTCATAGATCTTTGAGAAATGTGGTATTAAATTATATATAATTATTTTACAAGCTGTGAATTGTGCAGCTACACAGAGCTCTGTATATTTGGTATGAACATTTACAAATGTCAGAGTCATTCTACATTCATTTAATTGTATTCTGATGCAGTTGCATTGCTTTTATTCTTCTAGTTTTAAACAGGCACCTAATAGTTGAGTTATTTTGTAAATGAGTGTATATGAATAGACTTCAGTATTTGTCAGTGGACTTCAGTACATGTTGAAAAATAAGTGATATAGTTATGAAACTAAATTGTCATATTTATCATGCTAATTACTGAGAAATATGTCTGCTTATAATTATTGCAACACTTACTTGGATTTATTAAAATTATTAGGTACATACTTGGTGTCATCAATTTTGTCATTTAGTCATCAAATGTGGTTATATTCTGCTTTATGCAGAGGATAGGCAGAACAAATATTCATGATCCAAAAAGAAAAATGAGAAGAAAGTGATGTTTCTTATATGCTGTACAAGAGACTATAAATTCTTAATCTAGTTGATGGTCCTTTATGCTTGGCAAATACTCTCAGGAAAGCTAATGTAACAAGGAAATGCTAGCGTAGTAATATTATAGTGTACTTATGATGCCATTGTTGTCCTTACTTAATTGTAGCATAATGGGCAGTTATTTGTCAAAATATTTACCAACTCATGTGACAGTGATGATTTTGATGATGAGGTGATGATTATGATGTACATTTTACAACTTGGTTAAGGTCCTTTAGTAGTCATACGTGCTTTATAAATTGATTGAAATCAATCATATTTACTTTTTTAAAGGATTAGGGGGAAGTATTTGGATGTTACTGTCTTAACTATAGAAAGGAGGAGATGTGTTTGAATATGACAAAGAAATTTTTTATGTCCTCTCATTATGTAAATTGACATATTGCTTATTTAAACTATTGTACCAAGGTGAATGTTGTTATTTTTTCAATTCTATAAAGATCTGTAGAGTAATGGGCTAATGGAACACTCATAATAAACTATTAAAATAATTGTGCCTTCATAGAGTCACATGTATGTTGTGTTATGACTTTGTGATGATGCAATAAATCGATAAATAATTTTTCTGCAGTACTTGAAGTTTTGCATTCTATTTGGCAAAAAAATCCAGAATTACTCCTTTTTTGTTTTCCTGAAGAATTATGTCATGATTGGATACAGAACCATTTTACTTTGATGTTACTGACAGCGACAGATAATGGGTTGGAACAGGAAGCAAAAGATAAATACTGATGTTGACTCTCCTGATTATAATGCATTCTTTGATCATTGTAACTGAAGACTGAGATTGTTTGTATGTTCTATCAAGAAAAATCTAGGGGAACAAACAACTGTACAAAAGGGGTGTATGAAACAATAGTTTTAGATAAGTAAAACGGAGAATGCTAATAGATTATACACAAAAATAAGGATAAATATCTCATAGCACCCTTTATCTGCTTTACGATTCCCATAATATTGTCGAATCAGTCAGAGAATATTAAGGCATTTCATAATTGTACATTCTAAAGTATTTTGTCTTGCAGTTTAGTTTACTCTTTTACATTTCATATACAGTGTCAAAACTGATTAACTTAAAATAAAAAATTAAAAAAATCATAGTTTTATTTGTAGTCAAGCAGAGTGAGGAAGTGACACATTGTGCCACGGCAAGTGAAAGATATTATTTTACAATTTATGAATTGGCACATGTAGACCAAAGGATGCATTTTTGAAACAAAATGCCAGGGAGAGGCAAGTTTATGTAAAAAAATTACAGTTTGCATGTGTCACACCCATGGAGCATTAATAAATTACTCCTGTTGTCAAACCTGACATATGTTGTTAACTAGAAATTCCTTTATTACTCAATGGTTTGCTAGCTCAAATGTGGGTATACAAAAAGAAGCAGTGCTATGCTACATGAGTATTGTTTAGTTATGTCTGAGGATTTGTTGATTAAATTATAATCCAGTTGTTGCCATGTAGATGTTCATAGTTATCCAAGATCACTTCAGTGGACAATACAGTTTTGAAATCTAAGCGTGCCAACCAGAATGAATTAATGTGTCTGTCACTAACACAGTAGTACTAATGTGTGTTCATTTTTGTTATTGTGTAAATAGCTTTCTTACAATGATGTCAGCAGGGTTGTATCATTTGTTCAGCTTTTATTGCAAATATGGATGAAATTTATGTGGTTGCATACAAAGGTTCATCCTCAAATCTGAACTAAAATTGCGAAAGAAGATGACTTAGCTGTGTCTTCATCTGCAGTGTTACCCAATGTCGATGGCCTTATGAGGCTATTAATTACTGCCTCTTTTTTTTCTCTAGGGAACACTATATAAACTTTAAAATGAGTGTCTTTGAAAACAAATGAATGTGCTATAATGCTAAGAAGCTTGCACAGGGTAGAGTAGCATGGAGAGCTGCATCAAACCAGTCTCTGGACTGAAGCCCACAACAACAACAACAACAACAACAACAACAACAACAATAACAACATAATGCATGGCATTTTCATCTAGGTTGACAGTGACCTAGCTGATGGCTGGAATGAGCATTGTCCTTAAATCTATATCTGCCTGGAGCACTACATTCACATCATCATATAATTTGCCTTGTCAGTCAAACACGTCATCAGAAAATTTGGCGTGTGTTTTTACAGAAACTTGACCACTTCCTCACAGCCCTGTTCCATTCCCATGCTCACTAGCTCACTTCATCATTAGACTGCTGATAAGGATCTTCCTTATAAATTAATTTTGAAGTGGTGAGCTATGAGAAATGGTAGTGTATGGGACCAGAAGTAGCTGCTCTAGATATTGGTGGGATTTGAAATTTGTCTTATGATCTAAATTTAAATTTTGTGTTAATTCCCATTAGTTGCTCGAATACAAGTGGAAATTTTTCCTTAAGGAGAAGATGACTTAACAATTTAATCTATTTGTAGCATCACAGATATACAAGAAAGAAAGAAATTGTGGCTGCCATATCATGGCTTACTCCAGATGAGCAAATTATCTTTAAGTGTGATGGAACTAAATTGTTTTACACAACACCATGTTTGTCTGCAGTGAGCAGCTAGTTTTTCACTGCCATTTTACTGCAGTTGTGGCAGAATTACTAATTTTTTCTTCATTAATTAAAAATATGTACCAGACCAAGGTAAAAATCCAGGAGTTTAATCTTATGAGCAACAATCATCTGTCCGAGTTCATGCTGACTAAAAATGAATGTTTAGGTTTGAGGCCTGTTAGGAACACTGTTTCAGTCTATCAAGAAAGTTAATACTTGTTGAGTACAAGTTTCAGTCCAGAAATTAAATTTCTCTATCTATTTTTTCCATTTAGATTAATATTAATTAAGTTACAGATTGGTTTTGGTATTTAATCATATGTTATTTCATTCCATCATTAACGTAAAGCTGTGAAGGGTGAAGACTTACAAGTTTTGATAATGTAAAGTACTCATAACATAAGCCATAGTCAGGAATGTATGTTCAAAGTTTTTCGTAAAAAATTATCCACTGCTGGTGTTATTGAGTGTTATATTGCTGTTCCATTCAGCACCTAATATTTTGCTTGATATGGGATTATCCTAAAGCAAGGCCTCGAATATGGCTTCTTTATGACCAAACTGGGTTTACGGATATAACTGACATCTTCTATTGTTTCTCCCGTGGTACCAAAGCATTACAGATGTCCTCTAAACAGGTGGGTTGTATTATCCAGAAATGAAGTTCACTATGGAAATTGAGTTAGGAGAGACAGAGCTGATGTGTCATATGGTCTAAAGGAAGGCGACCCATACCGTTCTACATTTAAATGCGTGTAGCTTCCACCATTCAGCACAGAACAAACTCGTTTTCAGTACTTCAGAAAACATGGTTATGGTTATCTTAGTGAGACAAAATCTATGGGCTGAGCTAAAATACTTTGAAAGACTCTTCAGAAAAAAGTATTAAGTCCTATGAAATCAATCTGCTTTGCATACTAAATGCATATTGAAACCATAGAAAAACAAAGACAAGAAATTAATGGCATCTATTGTTCCTTGGAGCAGCCTCCAGAAAGATTGAGTGGTTATTGGGAGGGCATGGGATAAATCAGTCTTTAGCTCACCTCCATAAATCAAGGGTAAATTACAATGAGTCAAAGATGACCAATGTCTAACAGTCCTTAGGGCAGGCTGTTCCAACTCACGCACCTGCTGCAGAGCAGGAGGGTGGGCACGGCCACAGGGCAAGCAGGGCTGTACAAACAGCTGACACATGATCGGCCTTGTAGCTCAGATGGCCAGGAGTGGACAAGCAGGTCACACTTGTGCAGACTGCATGCGGTCGGGCTGTCTGGCAGGTTGCCTACACCACCTGCTCCTACTCACGGTTGAACTGAAGGGTGCTCACAGGCTCTCCCATGCCCATTATGGCAGCATTGGAATAGTGTGTGTTAGGGTTTTCAGTATTTGGCAGAATTACTGTAGAAGAAAGATTGCATTATTAATAAACACTTGGGAGAGAACATACTGACAGTATAAAAAGTAAGTTTGAGAAATCTGCCATTGTAGAACATAGTCATGCCTACTGATGAAATATTATTTGGCAACACTAGAATTTGTGGGCACACACCTCACATTAATAGAATGCAGCCATCAGATAGAGTAGAGAAGGAGAAAACAACACAAACGGCACAATAATGCTGTTAGAAACCTAATTCCCATATCACTGTTGTAATTGGTAACTGAAGAGGTGAATGAACTTATTGTAGTTATGGTGATTGACTTTAATTCAACCTTCTTGTGGAAACCTTGGGACTGGTAGCTGGAAAACTTTTGGTAATGGTTATAAAAGCCTAAATCAATATAGGGGTGTGTCTGGGATAAAAACTTGGAGTTTGCTTTCCTGACATTGAGGACAGTATTAATAGTTCTTCAAAGCTTGAATTTTAACTCTGATTTGACATAAATTATGAACCAAGAACTTTAATTTAAAGGTTACTGTCACAAAAGTCTTTGTAATCACATACAGGTTTTATTTACCAGATTCTACATCAATATGATACATGAAATTAAAATATCTCTTTAATAACAAAGAGGAAATAAATAAATTTATAGATGACTGTGACTGATTTGTGAGGAATGAATGTTGTGTGTTATAGGTTTAGGTATTCCTCAGGTGAAGTGTGCAGAATTCCAGATGCTATCTTCATCAGATTTCCAGTCTCACCTGGAGTAACGAAAACGCTGTGCTGTGTTGAACATGCAAGTCAAGTTTTATAGTCAAGTTACAGCCTACTGTTACACATTGGATTTATAGGCAGACTTAGGAAGTCAATGCTTTGCAATTGTAATAGCATGCAAGATTATAAATATAGTAAAATTCATTGCACCCATCTCTTATCAGGCAAAGAGGAACTAAAAGGTGGTAAATAAATAAAACATATTCAATGGCTCACTTATTATTCGGAATACACGCAAGTAAATATTAATTTTGTTTCACCTGGATAAATTGTTCAAAAATTATGACATTATTCCTAAGCTACAGACAGCAAATCTAAGTAAAGGTGAAGAAGTGATGGCAATTGAAAAATAACTGTTTTTGGAGAGGTTTTATGAAAATGTTTGTGATGTTTATAGATGTAACACCATTATACCATGATAAAAAATCTCTGCAAGAAAGACTAGAAATGATTTCTAATTTTTTTGGAGTGATAAAACAGGGATGTAGGGATCTATTAGGTTTGCAAATAATAAAATGAAAATTATTTGCAATTCCATTGCAATCTTGGGATAATTAGATCAGTTATTGTAATTATGTTTCAGTCAGTTAACACAGTACTTCAGGCTTAGTATTCAAGGCTCTGAAATTCTGTATGGGAAAAGTGAAATACAAACTCCCATTCATTCAGCTTGACTTATCTTCCTTATAGTTTCCTAAAGTCACATAAGACCAATGCTCTAGTAGTGGCATGGCTGTTTTCACCACTGTCATTGTATAAATGAAATTTTGCTTCATAAAAGCTTCAGCATTTATGGGGCATTAAAGTCTGACGTAATTACTTTACATGTTGAAGGATAAGTAATGGTGGTCAAGTGAATTTATGTGAAATGTTTTATGAATTATGTTAAAATGAAGTATCAGATTTGAAACATAGATGCTATACACATTTGGCTTCTATCCATGGCGTTCAGCTTACAGAATATCTGAACAAAATGGAAAAAGTATCTGTAGGTACAACAGTATCACTGTATTTACATTTTTTATCACAGTCAGTTTAGTTTCTTGTAAAGTATAACCACTCTTTTAAATGTTAATTATACTGCTGCCCCATTTAATAATATATGTGTTTTAAACTGGTCAGTGTATATAAATGCAAATTAAATATTAAATGAACATGATTATCTTCTTTGCACACTTTGCCATAACTGAAAGAGAAAAAACCAGCCCCTATGAAGTGGTACCTTTTTAATGTAGGGCTTTGACGTCTTGTATACAATCTTGATACTAATCATGAATAGAGAATTATTTTGGTATCTGAGCTGTACAGTCACACAGTGATGTGTCATACTTGAATGTATGTATAGTAAAAGAGACTTCTCACCATCTTCTGAAATGAAGAAAATAAACTTATTTGCAGAGAGAGTTCAACATTTTGTTTTTTACTAGCTGTAAAATATGCTCCTGAATTATTACAGAAGAAGTAGAACAAGTTGGAGGTAATTCATGTAATGCTACATTTCCCATTTTTGTTAATAGTATCATTAGTTCCATTTTTTGTGTCAGTGCATCATTGAAAACAATGGAAACGGAAAGAAATTCTTAACTGATTGTGTGAATGCATAATTACACAATTTCAATGCATGAAAAAATGTGTGACTGTTATAAGTCTTTCCTTAAAGCACACAGGTTGTGTTACTCTTTAAATGCTATTCTTTAAATTATTAGAGTACTTTAACAACAAAGACTAGTACCAAAACATTGGGAAACCCCTATTATATCCCAACCAACAGGGGTGTATGAAAACCTTGTATTAACAAAAGGTGCAAAATAGTTCCTGGCAGCATTAGTATTATAGTTGGCTACACTTGACAATTTTTCATTAAGTGCAACTATCACCATGTCCTGTGATGTTAAACTTGCAACTTGAAACAATGTTTTTCCTGTTGTTAGGGGTACAGGGCTCTGTAAAGAGACATTCTGAGAGTATGAAACAGTATAAGCAACTTGTAAATTCAGTAAAGTGACAGATGAATGGAAACAAAATGAGAGAAAAAAGAAATTCATCAATATAGTATTCAGTATGAATATTTTTGAGCTCTTATGTTCAGAATTTCAGATTTTAGTACCATAAATATGGTATGGAAAGTTCTGAGAGGCCAATAATTTAGAAGTCAAACTAACAAACCATCAAATAGTAGAGGCATTCAGCTATTGACGTGCACATAAACAAGACTGAAACATTTGCCAGCTTTCGGACAAATCTTTTTTGAGCTAGACCGGGCATGTGTGTTTCCTGCCTCCCCCCCCCCCCCCCTACTCCCCCCCTCCCAAAGACCTGTATAGCTATATTGTGCTGACTAGATACTCAACGCCATGACTGCAGTTCTGCAGGTAGACTGGGGTGAGGGGTTGTGTTGAGAAAAGTGGCCGCAGAAGGGAAAAAAGACAGGTAATAGGAGGGAAGGTTGAGGAATCGTGGATTATAGCTTGGGGAGAGGCCCCTTGGACACAAGATAGGAATGCAGAAGTGAGATGCAGAAGGTGCACAGGATAGGAATCCAGCACACCAGCACCATCATAGTGATGTAGATGACGATGATAAGGAGTAGTAGATTGGGAAGAGTGTGTGGGTGCAGGTTTAGTGAAGTTTGAGTCCTGGCACAGGGTGAAGGTGAATGGTGTAGTGAGTTAACGGAGATTGCGGTCGAAAGTATTATGGGAAAGAACGTGTGGCATGGGTTGTGAAGCGGCCATTGAAATGGAGTGCTATATGCTCAGCAGTGTGTCCTGCTACTGGATCAAGTTTGCTTTTGGCCACAGTTTGGTAGTGGCCATTCATTCAGGTGGACAGTTAGTTGGTGGTCACATCCACATAAAATACTATGCAGACATCCTGCAGCAGGTTTGGTATATGACATGGCTTCTATGTCACACCTGCCCTAAATCCCTTCCTATATGTGTCATCTCCCTGTGGAAGACCCAAGCACAAGACCTGTCTGATTCACCCACTGAGGTCGTGTCACAAGCATATCCTGCCCAATGAGAAGCAGGACCATCTGTGAAAGCAGGCATGTCATAAACCAACTCTGCTGCAATTTCTGCACAGTATTTTATGTGGGCATGACCACCAACCAACTGTACATCCTAATGAATGGCCACTGCAAAATTGTGCCCAAGAGAAGAATTGACCACCCAGTTGTGGAACAAGGTGCCTGAGCACAACATCCTCTGTTTCAGTGGCTGCTTCACAACGTGGGCTGTCTGGGTCTTCTCCTCCCCTCCCTCTCCCCCTCTCCCTCCGCCTTCCCCTCCTCCTAGCATCAGGTTTTCTGAACTATGTAGACAGGAGGTATCCTTCGAATGCAACCTTTATCCTCTTAATCCTCACTCTCCTTCACTCTACATTGGGGCCCAAACATTAGTCATTTGCACCTGAGCCATCAGGTACTCTTGGTCAATCCTTCTTCCCACTGGCCACGTTCTTTGTCCCCTTGCCCTCTATATTCAACCAATCCCTTACCTCGGTCTGCCTGCAGAAGTACTATCCCAGCTTTGTATGTTCAGTTAGCACAATGTGGCTTTTCAGGTGTGTGTGTGTGTGTGTGTGTGTGTGTGTGTGTGTGTGTGTGTGTGTACATCACTCAACTCAACTCCTCTACTATTCATTTACTTGTTACCTTAATTTCATGCATTTTGTCATATTTCAATTTTACCAAATCACAATTTTTTTGACCTATCCTCCCACTAGCTGTGTGTAATCCAAAGCCTGAAATTTTAATGATGTATGAATCTTTACTGATTATCATATGAATTAGAAGTTTATGAACTGTGCATTTATTTTGTTTCCTGTGTAGTTTTTAAAATAAAGTTGTTTTATTTCCTTGGTATTTATAATTAACAGTCTGCTGATTCCTCCGTGTGTGTAATTCTAATATTGAATTTGCAGTATTGTGTTTTAAAGAATTGAGTTTTTCTGAACTGGCTATTCCCCGTAAACCTTGGCTGACTACACTTTGATAAATGCATGATTTTTTTGATATACAACTAATCTGTGTTGTCTTTTGTGTGTTGTATCTATGACAGGTGCCTGGATAGTAATTTTCCTCCTGAAAATCCCATCGCTTGTCATTACTCCAACAAACTTAATGACACTTTTGTCGTAGAATGTTGTAAGCAATCTGATATGTGTAACAGAGATTTGAAACCAACTCTCAATAACAACAAAGAAACAGGTAGGTATAAACAGGTCTTTGGTGTGTAGTGTGCCACTACACTGGATTTTACTGTATTGCAAAACTTGTTGTGCCTCTTGTATGTTACTGCCTGTATTTTGACTTCAATACATGTAATAAATAATTCAGCAAACATTGCACTTTCCAGTGTTTCTAAAGAATGGAATCATGAAATGGCCAAAAGTTGTTGCATATTTGTTTAGTCATGCACAACCAACTGTGCTTAAACTACCAAGTTATGGTTTAACACTACATCAGGTTAAATGAAGATTCCTTGTTATCAAATATATAATTGTTTTCAGTTGCAGCACCTGTCAGATGTACATGCATCTATTATCTTATACATTTTTCATCAGTCACCAGGTACAAAAATTTACAGTACATTTACAGCATTCATCTTACAATCTCTAGACAGTTTACTAAACCCTGCAGTGATATGTCGATTTTTGCACTTGGTGACTGGTGAAAATTATATAATGTAACAGGTGCATATGTATGTGATACATGTTGCAGCTGAAGACTGTTACGTATTTGATGGCAGGGAACCTTGCTTTAACCTGATTTGGTGTTAATCAACAACTTAACCAAAATCAGTTGTGTGCATATAAATATACATTGGAGCAGCTTCTGGCAGCTACATGATGTCATTCTTTAAATATGTTGAATCTGTGCAGCACTTTTTACAGAAAACTGTTCTAATGTTTGCTTCAAATTAGTGAAATGTAAATAATGTTGGGCATGAACTATTTCATAACTTCAAGAAATCTTTGCCAACCCTCTATTTTTTTATTAGAAAAATATAGCATATATCATCTTAGTTATTGTTGTTGCCTTTGTTAAATAATCCTTCACAGAAGACCAGTAATGATATAGAAAGGATTTGGAAATGTGAACTTATTGTCATAATTTCTGTTATGTAGTGCAGTTTCAAGATTTCAAATGTCTTACCATGTAATGACTTGATTTTGTGACTTGCGTTCTTCATACACACTGCATTCATGTCTTCCTGCTGTCATCAAACCTCCCCTGTTAAACTTAGATGCAGAATTTTATTCAAATTGAAAGTCATAAATGAATATTGGTGACACTTGAAACAAATAACGAGCGCCTACTTTCCAAGCAGCAAGACAGGAGGCACTTCTGCTGGGCTGACAGCCATATAAATAAAAAGAAAAGTCAAAACTTTTACTTTCAGAGTTTCTAAAAAATCTTCAACAAAAAAAAAAAAAAAGCAGAAAGATGGGAGGTAGTAAAAAGAAAGGAAAAGATGCAAAGATTTTGAAGAGAAGGAAAAACGTTCCAAAAAGTGGACTGGTGGGTGTTAGAATAGATACAGATGTGATCAAAAGTTAGCCACAAAAATTGAAACCCTGAAAATTAGCATAAATTGTGGATAGATGTATCTGAAAGTCGAGTATATGTTGGAAAACCAATTTTCAGTGCTAGGATTATGGAGGAGTGATATTGAAAGGAGTGAAATAAATTATGTAACAAGTACTTACATGGATCAATATGAAGTAGTACAGAGTGTTGCTCACCACATACAGGAAGCATTGTATGGCAGACAGACATAGTTAAAAGAGCATTAAAAAGCTATTGGGCAGAGTCCTCCTTCAGATGTGGAAGAACACACACACACACACACACACACACACACACACACACACACACGCCGGCCGGTGTGGCCGTGCGGTTCTAGGCACTTCAGTCTGGGACCGCGTGACCGCTATGGTCGCAGTTTCGAATTCTGCCTTGAGCATGGATGTGTGTGATGTCCTTAGGTTAGTTAGGTTTACGTAGTTCTAAGTTCTAGGGGACTGATGACCACAGAAGTTAAGTCCCATAGTGCTCAGAGCCATTTGAACCATGTTTGAACACACACACACACACACACACACACACGCAAACACATACAGAACTATTGTTACATTCCATCCTGGATTTTCCATTGTTTGATTCCAACACACATGTATGTTCAAACTTCCAACACACATGTACGTTCAAACACACACAGCTCACAAACACATCACCCTGTTGTCTGTGGGCACTAAAGCCTGACTGCAAGGGGCAGTGATCTAGATTGGGGTTGGATATCGGTGATACAGAACAGGCATGAGACAAGGAGGGTGAGGGATAGCGGGGTAGAGTGGGGAAAGATGTTGTAGTGCTGCCTGTGTGTGTGTGTGTGTGTGTGTGTGTGTGTGTGTGTGTGTGTGTGTGTGCGGTGCGGGCACGTGCGCGCAGGGATGTGGTAGGTGTAAGATGTTGGGCTGCTGGGTGCAACATTGGGAGGTTGTGCTGCAAGTAGGGAGGAAGTGGAGAAGAGAGAAGCAGGAAGGTCTATGTAGATGCTTGACAGGAGGGGGGGGGGGGGGGTTTGAGGGGACAGAAAGCATGAAGGCATGAAGGCATGTGTGAGGCTGTAGTGGGAGCAAGGAAGGTGGTGTGAACAGGGATTAGTGAAGGTTGGGGCTCATGGTCAAGCCAGTGTCGGTAGTTACAATACAGATGGTACAAGTTGTGGAGCAGGTGCTGAACTCAAGAACACCTTTTTGGGTGGCATGCTCAGCAATTGGTTGTCCAACTGTATCGTGGCCACAGTATGGCAATTTTCCAATGGCCATTTATGCAGACCGACAGATTCTTTGTGGTCATACCCATGTAGAATGGGTCACAGTGTTTGCAGTTATGTTGGTAGCCCATGTGGCCACTTCTGCAGATAGCCCTGCCTTTGATAGGGTAGGAGGTGCCTTTGTCAGAACTGTAGTAGAGATGGTACTGGGAGGATGTGTGGGACAGGCCTTGCATCAATGTCTGTTACTGAAATTTGTACCACGGGACAAGGGATTGAGAGCAGGGATAGAATAGGGACAGACAAGTATATTGCATAGCTTGAATGGGCTGCAGAGTACTACTGTTGGAGGAGGTGGGGAGAATATTTCTCATTTCAGTGTACAATGAGAGAGAGTCTAAACCCTGGCAGATAACATGGTCTAGTTGCTCCAGTCACAAGGGTGGCACTCCTTTACGGCTGGTCAGTGGTTATACGGGGGTTGGTACATGACCGGGGAGACAAAGTGCAGGAGATCTGTTCTTGGACAGCATAAGGAGAGTAATTTTGGTCTGTGAGGACTACAGTAATTCCCTCTCCAAGTATGCTGAGCATCTCATTGAGACCTTCACAGATGGAAATTACTTTCTTCACCTTGTCAAGAATATCTCCTGTGCCATGTCTTTCCTGTTATGTACCATCCCTCCACTGGCCAGCCACAAAGAAGTGCCCCTTGTGACTCAGTAGTACCCAGGTGACCCACATTCTTCTCCAGAGTTTTGCCTACTTCACGTCGTGCCCGGAAGTGAGAAATATCCTCCTCAATCTCCTTCCCACCCTTCCCTCAGTGATATTTTGCCACCTGCTCAACATACATAACATCTTTGTCCATCACTATTCCATGCTTGCTCCAAACCTCTTGCCTCATGGCTCATATCCCCGTAAAGGCCTAGATTCCAGACTTTCCCATAGATCCTCCCACTACCATCTACTCCAGCCCTGTCACAGGCATCTCCTACCCCATTGAAGGCAGGACTACCTGTGAATGTTGCCATGTACTTGGGAATGACCACAATTAAGCTTTCTCTCTGTATTAGGGCCACTGCCAAACTGGTCAAGAGACTACTGTACCACAGTCAGCAAACTTGATGCCCAACACGATGTGCTTGACTCCAACAACTGATTCACGGCTTGTGCCCTGTGGAGCCTTCCTACCAACAGCTTTTCTGAATTGTGCAGGATGGAAATCTCCATACAACATATGCTTCCTTCATGTGACCTATGTGGTTTCTGTTTTTGTTAGTCCTTGTCCCCATCTGTCTCTGTCCTCTTTCCTGCTTCCACTCCAGTCTCACACATACCTTCTTCCCAATATTGCACATTTACAGACCTTTCACCTTCTCTCCTTCACTCCTCTTCTCCCCTTTCCCTGCCCCAACTCCAATCCTACACATGCCCTTTGCCACCCACCCCCCCACCCCCACTATCCATGCCAGCCATGATCTTGCCCACTGTATTCAGACCTTTGTGCCCAAAGACGATACAGCCATGTGTGTGTGAGTTGTTTGTATATGAATGGAAGTGTGTTTTTCTATATCTGGAAGAGGACCATGTTCAATAGCTTAGTCTACTTTTAATGTACTTTTAAATGTGCCTGTCTGGTGCTCGATCTCTCCTCTTTGTGTTGAGTAACAGTATATCTTATTTCATATTGTTGTTATTCCATCCCAAATTTTCTGTTATTTGATTGTAATTATGTGCATGTTATATATATTTTACACTGTCCCACAGTAGGATCTTACATGTTGTTGGTTAGTTGTTTGTCTGTCCAGATTATTTATTGTGCCACAGTTGTATAAAACTTTGTTATTTTCAGTACAGTTTGTCTAAGGCCTATTAAAAAGTCATGCAGCAGTTACCAGTTGCTAAATTCTTGTCTAAGTAAGTTCTTTTGGTTACCTTTGCAACCCCTTGAGCAGTATTCATTGTATGTGCCAAACACAGTTTCTCGTAAGGTATTGTTTAATGACTGGAAAGTGAATATCAGTTGGGCTGAGATTAGTGAGTGTAGTGCACAAGAGAAAATGTAGGCCAGCACCAGGTGGAATCATGCTGTTGGCAGCATGAGATCTTATACTGTTGTGTTACAAAATTGTACCCCTAGACAGCAAGATGGTTTTATTTAAGTCTGTGTTTCAGCTGATTGTAAATTTGAATATGATTTGAGAATTATCATGTTCACTTTAAAGTGTGTAGTTCTAAGTCTTAGTCATTCCAAAAGAAAATTGGTGTTCCCAGATGGTCATTGTGCTCAAAGGCTAACCAGTTTCACTTAAGGGGATTACCACTTTTCACACCTTTTTAACTTTTTGTATTTGATTTATGACAGATAATCCAATTGCGTTGCCAAGGAAGCCATTACCTAACCATTAATATAGAGTAAGTTCTTCACAAGCATTCCATCTGTCACTCTTTCGGTTAGAGAACCAGCTGACATGTCACCTATATTGCTAATACTGTGTAAAACTATGTTATTCCATATGAAATGTGCTGTGATCATATGTAATGTGGTGTATTGAAAAATGAGTTGGAATGCCCTTTGGTGGTTTTCCATTGCTCCAGTTTCAAATACTGCAATGTTGTTGATAATCACAACTACATCTTCAATCTCCAGAGCAGTGGCACATTCATGTAAATTTTTGTCCAGTTTTCAGTGAGTAAGGATGTACAGATGTTTGAGGTAAATGTGTAGAGCTGATGACAACCACTTTTCTGATGTCTAATTCTCTGTAGGTAAATATTTATATTTTTATATTACAAGTAGACTATGAATTTCAAGAATTTCAACTAATATCGATTTCCTGTGTACAAAAGTATGGCAAACAATTCATCAATGTGGCTCATGCCCTTTCCATCACCTGCTGTAGAAAACTTTCACTGGGTATGTAGCCTTTTAACTGAAATCTTAATTGTTGTCAATCCATTCTCATTCATTCTATTAGCTGATGAAGATACTTTCATATTATGATGGTATTCATAACACCTATATTCCGCAACAGTTAATATGGCAAAAATTCCATCCATACTATTTTGAGGCACATTTTCAACACTGCTTCCTTGCAAATATGTGGTTCAGTATGACTGACAGTTAGTGAATTGAAATGATTGTTATTCCTAATTGTATGACATGGCTCACATATGAAGAATTCCTGCAATGGGACTTGTCATGGTTATTGGAAAAAATATTTGGTTACAAGACTAGGCATGTTCTTTCTGCATGGTTGGGTTCCGTACACATTTCATCCATTGGATAATACAAAAACAACCAGATATATTATACATCAGTGAATGTGGGGTAACTGAAAGTCAGATATGTAATCTGATATATATCCTCTCCCAATAGAAATATCGCATTAAAGTACATCAAATGCACTATTAAAAAGTTTTATTATAAGCAGAGTATATGTCCCACAGGTAATACCACTGACTTTATCATAACACAATCAATAACTTCCAAAGAAACAAACTTGGGTCTTCTTGAAAGAGGTGATCATCAACAAAAGCAGCTTCAGAGTTCCACGAAGTTAAAGTTCAAAAGTATGACCAAATTAAAGTCTGAAGGGTAACATAAAGTTTTCCATTTACGTGAACAAGTTAAGTTCTGAAATAGGAACCAGAAGTTAAAGGCCAGAGTCTTAGGCAGATGTTAATGAACAAAAGTTATAATGGCATCACAAGATTTAGAATTTCTTGGGGTCATACTTTGCTGATGAAGTCCTGACAAGAGAACCAGAAAATTTTCTAAATTTGTGCAAATACTACTGGCACCAGCTCCAACACTTCAATTTGGTGCAGTAGTAGTGAAGCAGAGTATATCAAGGCCTCCCTGTGTGGCACTATTCCATTGATGAAGTCTGGTCCCTTAGTGATGTCCTGGTGAAAGGCATCTGTGTAGTAGTGAATGATGTCCTGGTGAAACCTTTTCAAGGCTGCTCACTGTGCTGGAACTGACTTTTGGAGCCAGAGTGTGAGCCTAAATAACTGCCTCATGGAAGTAGAGAATAATTTGATCTGCCTGCCCTGATCGTAGCTGCGCTTGCATCTCAGTATGCTGACCTGTCTACTGGTGTCTTCCTCTCTTGGTCTGGTGGTGCAGCTCACCGGTTTGAGTTGTCGTGGCGTCTGGTCTGGTGGCACGCGTATTGTGGTACTGCTGCTATGACGTACAGGGTGTTTCAAAATGAATATACAGGTTTTAATGCTTTGCAGCAGTTATTACATTTAACTTACTCACCACACAGAGTGAATAGGTGAGTTCTTGCCAAGCCTTGATCAGTGTGTCTGGAGCAATTGCTGGAACAATGCTGTTTCTAAAGTCAGGTAGATCAGCTGGTAGCAGAGGCACATATATACGAGTGTTTATGAACACCCAAAGGTAAAAATCGCATCGCATCAGTTTGTGTGTGAACGTGGAGGTTATGAAAAACAAACTTTGTCACCTGACCCCTTGCAGCCAATCCAGCAGTCAGGTACAATGTCGCATAACCAATTGCATACTCAATTATGCCAGTGAGGTAGCACACCATCTTGTTGCCAAATGAAGTTCTGTGGTTCAGCTTCTTCCAATTGAGGAAAGAGCTGTAGTTCTATTGCATCAAGATAAGAAATGCCTCTTACAGTTGCTTCACCAAAAAAGAGGGTGGTATATGGCAGCCACATTTCCAATTATCTGAATTGATGATTCATCACTGAAGACAACATGATGCAGAAAATCTTCATTGTCATGCATAAAGATTTCGTCTACAAAGTTGGCACATAAACCACAGTATGTGGCTATAGATCTGGTACCGACTGCAAACGGTATGGACGGAGTTGTAAGCGTGTCCTCAAAAGGTCTCCAAACTGACGTCACTGGAACTGCTAATTGATGACTAAGTTCCGAACTTATTTCTTGGTGTTAGTGTAAAAGACTCTCACTCATTCAACTTGTTATTCAGTCACTCTTCCCTTTGTGCACAGGTATACAAAGAAAACTGTTTGAATTGCTCTTTCATTTGATGTATTATTTATAATTGTAAGTTGAATGTGGTAAATTCTAGAAAGCCTTAAAACCCATATAATGATTTTGAAACAGCCTGTATATGTTGTGCATGTAGCTGTTAGCACCTGCTGTTCATGTCACCA
The DNA here is from genome assembly GCF_021461385.2 of Schistocerca piceifrons. Lineage (NCBI taxonomy): Eukaryota > Metazoa > Arthropoda > Insecta > Orthoptera > Acrididae > Schistocerca > Schistocerca piceifrons. The sequence continues at coordinate 400,967,333 of NC_060141.1, read as the reverse complement.
CAGCAAAAATACTATATATTAACCAGTTATTCCTGTAGATCTAAATATGAAGAAGCCGGTATCTTTACACATATCAGAACAGGAAAGCTCTTAAAGATTTGTACCATAAAGGTGTGAGATGACCCATAGTTAAAGAAAAAGACTTTAAAATTGCTGGTGCAGTGACCAATGACAAGAGTATTTTGTGTGTACAGGTCACCAGGTGGCAAAATCTTTCTGGAAAAAATGCTATCTTACTACACATGAATATGAATAGAAACATTGTTATATGTGGAGATTTCAATATTGATATAGGAAAAGGGTCGAAAATAAGACAAGATTTTGAAGAATTGTTAAGTCAGTATAGCATTCATGCAACATTATCTGTACCACTTCTCAAAGCTAGACAGTTATTGACAGCATTATTGCTACTGTTAGTAGATGTGACAGTTGGTTTCATGTAGTTCAGATAGAAATATTTGCTCATCGTGGACAGCTGATCTGCCATTGCAGAAGTAATGACATAGTATCATAATCAAAATGAACAGCCAGAGAAATCAGGATTATCAGTGAGCAAAATATTAACATCTTTGGGACAATATTAAATGGGGAAATGTGGAATGAAACCCAACAGGTACAGAATAAAAATGAAAAGTGTATAGCTTTTATTACAAAATTAAATATCCAGTCTGAGCTGCTAGAGATGCCAGTCATTTGTGCATGCGGTGTGCTTGCTTGTGTGAATTTGGATAGAAACTAAATCATAACAGTCTTTTCACTAAGCCAGTCTGCAACTCAAAGTATCATCTTAATGGTGAGCAGAAATCTTTTCTTTTCCTTATATTATTGATATTCCAACCAGGAGTTTCCATTGTTTCGTTGCAATGTAGCATTTCCCGAAGCATAAAGACAAGAGAAGCTGCAGGATGTAATATAGTGGGTTACCAGTGAAATTTGAACAACACAGGAAGCTGCAGGATCTGAGATGGATGGGTTAAGTTGTAAACTGTAAAACATTACGGAAGTGCTACAGAAAAATTATGAGATAGATAAAAGCAAGAGCTGTTAACACCACCATAATGAACTAAAAAGTAAGATAAACACAGCCTGGGTATAGATAATATTGAAAGAATGGGAAAAGATTGACCAAATAAAGAAACAGAAGAGAAGCTGTGTGTGAGGTGGGTGCCACAATTGCTTGGGCTACCAAAAGTGTGCCTGGTGCACTATTTCATAGCAGTGTCTGATGGTGTTTCATAGCAATCCACAAAGCTTTTTGCGCCAATTTGTGATTGTTGATGAAATCTGGATCCATCTTTATTCATGAGAGTCGAAATGGCAGTCAAAACAATGCATAAAGTCTGGTGAAAATGTTCTGAAGAAGTCAAAGGACATTTTGTCAGGTGTGGTCACTGTTTTTTGGGATTTCCAAGGAATAGTCCTCATAGATTACTTGGAAAAATTCAGAACTATAACTGGACCCTATTATGCTTCATATTTGGATCGTTGGAAACTTGCGTTGGCTGAAAAAAGACCAAGGTTGGCACATAAAAATGTGCTCTTTCACCAGAACAGTGCATGACTTGGACTTTGAGTTGGCTCTTCATCCACCCTATTCACCCGATGTAGCCCCAAGTTGCTTCTACCTGTTACCTAACTTGAAACTTTGGATTGCTGGGTAGAAATTTCCATCAAATGGGGAAATGACAGCTGCAGTCAATGAGTATTTTGCCGAGTTTGACGGAACCTACTTTTTAAATGGGGTAAAAAAGCTGAAGAGTCAGTGAACCAAGTGTATGTTCCTCAAAGGAGACAAAGTCAAGTAGTAAAGTGAGTTGTTTATGGAACAAACATTTTTTCTTCAAAATATAATGTGTTGGGTAGTTAAAACATCTACAAGCAGCAACAGTAGAACAAACATATGAAAGGTATTACAGTTTTCAGGCTTTTGGAACCAGAGGCTCCTTCTTTTGGCAGAAGGGTTGAAGGGGAAGAAAGAGGGGGGAAGGAAAGAGACTGGGGAGGTTTAGAAAAAGGGGTAGAGTTCGGAAAAGTCACCCAGAACCTTGGTCAGGGGAGACATAGCAGAATGGGATGAGAAGGAAAGACTGATTGTTGGAGGTGGCACAGGACAAGATTTGAAAACCTGATAGCTGAGAGGTGGAAGATGGGGTCATATACAAGACAGAGGTTACTGCTAAAACATCATGCATAGTTAATAAGAGCAAAAAGCTAAGTCCAGTGTATGTGATAGAGGTGGGAGGGAGATGACAGGAAATAGACTAGTCAGAAAATGAAAGCTATAGAAAACTAAAAGAGAGTGGAGAAAGGAATAGTTACAGTAAAGGACTGCTGAGACCAAATAAATCAATTAAATTAAGGCCAGGTGGGTGGTGAGAACCAAGAACATATTGAAGTGACAGTTCCCACCTATGGAGTTCTGGAAAACAGATGTCTGGTGGAAGAATCCAAATGGCAAGTGTGGTGAAACAGACACCGAGTTCATGACTGTCATGTTGTACAGAATTCTCTGCAACAGGATATTGTGTGTTGCCAGTATACATCCTCTGCATATGCCCATTCATCCTAAGTGATAAGTTAGTGGTGGTCATGTCGATGTAAAAGGCCTCGACATTCAAAGTGACCATATTTATTTAGATGCAGACTCTTTACAGCAATACACTATTACCCCACCAGCCTAATTCAAAAGCAGTGTTTCCAGGCCATCACATCCAATCCTGGTGCTGCTGGACCCTCCAAAAACCAACATAGGAGTACACCATTTGTTACTCAGTATTATACTGGTCTTCTTTGTATTAATCAGCTACTTCCACAAGTCTACGGCTTACTAAAATCATGCCCTGAAGAAATAAGGTTTATTGTGTCCATCACACCTAGAATAGCTTTTTGTCATCCTCCCAATCTCTGCAATATCCTTCGTAGACCCTATGCTCCTTTTGCAACCATCTCCCTACCCTGTGGCTCCTACCTCTGCGACTGTCCCTGCTGTAAGACTTGCTCTATGCATCCTCCTACCACCACCTATACCAGCCCTATAGCAGGCAAAACATGTACTATCAAAGGGAGAGCCACCTGCGGAACAACACATCATGTACCAGCTGTTGTGTAAACACCTTTTACATCGGTGTGACTACCATCAAGTTATCATTAAGGATAAATAGGCATAGCAGAGGGTGTATACTGGCAACACACAATATCCTGTTGCAGAGCATGCTTTACAACAGGACAGTCATGACCTCAGTGCCTGTTTCACCATACATGCCATTTAGACTCTTCCTCCAGACACCTGTTTCATTAGCACACTGGACTCACATTCAGGAGGGTGACGATTCAAACCCGCATCCGGCCATCCTGATTTAGGTTTTCCACGAGTTCCCTAAATTGCTTCAGGCAAATGCTGGAATGGTGCCTTTGAAAGGGCATAGCTGACTTTCTTCCCCGTCCTTCCCTAATCCGATGGGGCTGATGACTTGCTGCTTGATCCTCTCCCCTACATCAGCCACCAACTAACATCAGTTATGCAGAACTGTGTTGGTGGGAACAGGTGTTACAACATGTCCTTGGTTCTTGACACCCACTTGGCCTTAATTTACTCTAATTTCTTTGGTCTCAGCATTACTTCACAGTAACTTTCCTTTGTTCAATGCCTTTTAATTTTCTACATCTTTTATTTTCTGCCCCGTCTATTTTTCACTGTCCCCCTCTCACTCTGTCACATGCAATGAACTTAGGTTTTTGCTCTTGTTAACTCGTGCATGATGCTATAACAGGAATCACTGTCTTGCATATTACCCTACCTTCCACCTTTAACCTCTTAGGTTTTCAAATCTTGTCCCCAACGATCAGTATTTCCCTCTCATCCCCTGACCTGGGGTTCTGGGAGACTTTTCCTAACTCTACCCCTTTTCCTAAACCTCATTAGTCCTTTGTCTTCACCCTTTCTCCTTCCTCTTCAACCCTTCTGCCAGACCCCTCTAGCTCCAAAATCTTACAAACTGTAATACTTTTTGTATGTGTGTTCTCCTGCTCCCACTTGGTGAGTAGATTTTTTATCTATTCAATTGCATTATATTTTCGAAAATAGATTATTTTCATAGAAACAGTTTTTTTTGACCAGATTTATCAATGGACAGGTAAATTTCAAGAATTTGAAGATAATGGCTGACTGTGGTCTGATTCCAGATTTAAAATTAAACACTTTAAGTAACTTCCTTTGTGAATCATGTCAGTTTGTTCAAGTTCATAGGAAGTGATTTAGATCAAAGTTGCTAACTTGTGCCTATACTCCAAGAGAATTTGTTCATGCTGATGTGTGTGAAAAGTTGCTACTTACATCGTTAGCTGGGGTCGACTATTTTACTGCTTTTTATAGATGATTGTACTAAATATTGATTTGTATATTTTGTTAAGAACAAAAGTGATTTTACTCCTGTATTCCTAGAGTTTCAACAGATTGAACAGTTGATGGATATGCAGACAGAGAATAGGTTAAAAGATTCAGAATTGACAGTGGGACAGAATTCGTTAATGATGAACCTCGTAATCACTTCAAGAAAACCAGCATCATCTGTGAAACTAATTCGCTATATACACCAGAGCAGAATGGTAGAGCTGAATGTGATATCAGATGAAGAATGCAAACTGCTGTTTGATTCAGGTCCTCTACACACACTTTGGGTAGAAGTGGTCAACATGTCAGTCTATACATTAAACCGTTGTCTTTGTATGTATGTTTGTCAAAAGATACCTGATGAATGGTTTGGGAAGGAAACATCATTAAAGCACAATGAGGAGGTTTGGAGCCAAATATTTCTTGTACACTCCCAAACAGTTTTGACCCCACATCAAAGCAGGTCGAAGATGCTAATGTTTGGTTAAGTAACAGTTTTAGGGTGTATGATGCGATAACAAAGAAAATAACTGTTTCATAAGATGTGGTTTTCAATGAAAATACCTCAAGGTGTCACAAAGAATTCAGGAGCAGAAATGTTAATTTATGAATACAACTTCCCAACACAACCAGAAGAAGATAAAATTCAACAGTCTTTGGAAAACTGAGTTGTAGTTGCAAAAGATCAAGGTGATACTGAGAAGGCTTCTCAGTCAGAAATGAATCTTAGAAAGTGCAATGAACCCTCCAGTTCATTTCAAAAATTATGGGGCTTGCGCAGTAATCATTAATGAACCACAAACTTTCAACCAGGTGATGGCATCCATAGAGTCTGAGAAGTGATATGACGCACTGGAAGATGAAACTTTATCATTGGAAATGAATAATAGCTGGGACTTACTAGATCAAACTCCATATTGTCAACCTGTCGGTCATAAATGAGGTTACAAAATTAAATGTCAACCAGATGGTAGTACGAGGTGCATTCAAGTTCTAAGGCCTCCGATTTTTTTTCTCCGGACTGGAAAGAGATAGAAACATGCGCATTGTTTAAAAATGAGGCCGCGTTCATTGTCAATACGTCTCAGAGATGACAGCACCGTATGGCAGATGGAATTTTACCGCCAGCGGCGAGAATGAGAACTGTTTTAAATACTTAAAATGGCGACGTTTTCCTTACTTAAACAGTGTGCAATCATTCGTTTTCTGAATTTGCGTGTTATGAAACCAATTGAAATTCATCGACAGTTGAAGGAGACATGTGGTGATTGAGTTATGGATGTGTCGAAAGTGCGTTCGTGGGTGCGACAGTTTAATGAAGGCAGAACATCGTGTGACAACAAACCGAAACAACCTCGGGCTCGCACAAGCCGGTCTGACGACATGATCGAGAAAGTGGAGAGAATTGTTTTGGGGGATCGCCGAATGACTGTTGAACAGATCGCCTCCAGAGTTGGCATTTCTGTGGGTTCTGTGCACACAATCCTCATGACGACCTAAAAATGCGAAAAGTGTCATTCAGCTGGGTGCCACGAATGCTGATGGACGACCACATGGCTGCCCGTGTGGCATGTTGCCAAGCAATGTTGACGCGCAACGATAGCATGAATGGGACTTTCTTTTCGTCGGTTGTGACAATGGATGAGACGTGGAAACAAAGCGCCAGTCAGCTCAATGGAAGCACACAGATTCACCGCCACAAAAAAAATTTCGGGTAACCGCCAGTGCTGAAAAAATGATGGTGTCCATGTTCTAGGACAGTGAGGGCGTAATCCTTACCCATTGCGTTCCAGAGGGCACTACGGTAACAGGTGCATCTTACGAAAATGTTTTGAAGAACAAATTCCTTCCTGCATTGCAACAAAAACGTCCGGGAAGGGCTGCGCATGTGCTGTTTCACCAAGACAATGCACCCGCACATCGAGCTAACCTTACGCAACAGTTTCTTCATGATAACAACTTTGAAGTGATTCCTCATGCTCCCTACTCACCTGACCTGGCTCCTAGTGACTTTTGGCTTTTTCCAACAATGAAAGACACTCTCCTTGGCCACACATTCACCAGCCGTGCTGCTATTGCCTCAGTGATTGTCCAGTGGTCAAAACAGACTCCTAGAGAAGCCTTCGCTGCTGCCATGGAATCATGGCGTCAGTGTTGTGAAAAATGTGTATGTCTGCAGGGCGATTACGTCGAGAAGTAACGCCAGTTTCATCGATTTCGGGTGAGTAGTTAATTAGAAAAAAAATCGGAGGCCTTAGAACTTGAATGCACCTCGTATAACTGAGGTATAAAGCTAGAGCATGTACAAAAGGATATTCCGAGAGACCTTGTCTTGATTTTGGAGAAACTTTTTCCACCTGCTGTTAGTTTAGGTATAAATAAATTTCTATTCTTCTAGATTTGGCTGCGGTATGGATACGAACATGGAGCAATTTGATGTGAATGCTGACTTTCTCAGCAGTGATTTGCAATAAGATATTTTCATAGAACAGCCTGAAGATTTTCTTAACGATACGCAACATTAGTTGGCAAGTTAAAGAAAAGCCTTCATAACTGAAGCAGTCTTTTTGATGTTGAAATCAAAGATTTGTTCAGTTTTTAAAGTTTTTTGGTTTCAAGGAGCTTTATTCAGACAGTCATGTGTTTCATGCTCAAGTTAGTAGTCATGAAGTGTTTTTGGCTATTTTTGTTGATGATGGGCTAATTCTGAGTAAATCAGTCACAGTTATAAATAAAATACTTGAAAAATTCATTATTCATTTTGAAATTATGCTTGATGATCCCATTTATTTTGTAGGATTGGAAATCAGGCAAAAAATGTGATACTAATGAATTTTTCATCAGTCAAGAGGACTATATTAGTCGCCTCTTAAAAAATTCAGCATGAACAGCAGTAATTCCCATGCACACAAGTTGGTTACAGTTTACAGCTACACTTGGGACAGTGCCCAGATAATGAAAACAAGAAATATATGGAAAATGTTCCATTTTACAAGCCTGAAGGAGGGTTGATGTTTCCCGCTACGGTGACAAGACCTGATGCCTGGTGTAATGTTTTCTTTCCGTCAAGTAAATCAGTTTCTCAAGAACCTTGGATCTGAGTGTTGAACTACTGTTAAACACAACCTGAAATGTCTTCAAGATGCAAGAGACAAAGGTATAAATACAGTGGGACCATCTTAAGCCACATGTTTACCCAGATTCTGATATTCACCATTCAAGAAGAAGTTACATCGGCATATTAATTAGTGGACCTGTTACCTAGAAATCTCATAGGCAAAAATGTGATGCAGAATCTGCAATAGAAGCTGAATACATTGCAACATCCAACACAGCCGCTGAAATAGTGTGGTTTCGCACATCTTCCAGGAGCTTGGTATCAGCGTGGAACAGTCAGCTCAACTCTTTGTGGACAATCAGAGTGCTTTGCAATTATTGCAAAATAATGAGCAATACAAAAGGACTAAACTCATACGCATAAAGTTTCATTACATTTGTGAAAAGATAAATGATGATTCTATTCTTGTAGCCTATGTCAAGATCTTTTGGCAGAACTGTTTACAAAAGCAATTACCAAACAAAAGTTTGAATGTAATTGTAGATCATTATCACCTATGTCTTTATAATCAGCAAATAAGGGTAGGAGTGTTACATTCTGCGGCTTGTTGCACTGATTATCTTGTGATGTCTGTGTGCAGATGGACAGTAGTACATATGATGTTTTTACATCTTTGCCACTTCTGACTGATACATTTTGTTTATCCCTTTGCATACTAATTTATGTTGTGACCATTGTTAATGGAATCTGTTCTATGTTATGTGTTTTAAAGTGCCTTCTCCTTTATGCAAGTAATAAAACATATTTACTCCAAACTGTAATGACTTAATTACAGTCTGTCTAACATTCTGAAACATGCAGAAACTACTTCAAAAATCTAGGCATCTTAACTTCCACATCTTTGTACACACATAAAACAATAATATAAGTCACAAAAGGTAGTTTCGTATGGATTACTAACGCTAGTGTACACACCCACAATACAGGAAGGAAGAACAATATAAAAAACATACCCTACCAACTGACAGTGCTGGAAAAAGGACCTTAGTATTTAGGTATCAAGCTACTAAAAACTGAGAAGTCTGTGTAAAAATCTGTAGGATAGGAGACATGAGAAGACTATCCTTCCAAAGAAACTTGGAGACTATCTGCTGAATCAGTGATGTTGGAAAGTGCAATAAAAATGATTGCTCTTTTGGAAATAAATGATGATGAATGTGTTCTGTTTTTGGTATGTCCCATGTTACATGTATGTTTATTGTGCACAATGTAATATCACAGAATCATATAAAATTCAGTTCTGTTATGTAAACCAAATTCTCCCTGTGTGAGGAATCAGGCACATGGACTATGTTCAGAGACCACCAAGATTTATGGACCTACCTACATTAGATTTTTGTCTGTGGAGATATTGAAATGGGAACTTCACAAGAAATTAACAAACATAAGACACAAATTAGGTACTTGCTTTATCTTCAATAAAATTCTTCAGGGTATCAGACCGCATCGTCATAATTTAAAATGCGCCAACGTTTCGGCCAGCGTTGCAGCTAGCCTTCATCAGGGCCTTACGTTAACTGCTAAATGAACACACTTGATTCCTTAAATAGCTGCACGAGAAAACCGTGTCGTTACTTGATTGGCTGTAAAGGGAGGAGGAGGAGGGGTGAAAGGTATGCTTTATTGGTGTTTCCTTTATTATCTGTCATTGGCTGAAATAGCTGTTTTCTATTGGTCTTTATATTAATCCACCCCATTGGAGGAGACGGACGAATAGCGAACAGGTGATGGCTGTGACGTCACACTGTTTCCATGCTGTCCAGAAGCCGGCTGCGGCGTCCCATTGCTCTGTGCGCTCGCGACCACTGCGGCTCTCCGCGTGTCTGCATGGGCCGCCACGGCTCTGCCGCTGCTCCGTAGCCCTGCTATTGCAGGCAGCCAAGACCTCGGAAGCTTGTACCCGTCCTCTCTATTCATGTTGGCGGGTCTTTTGGCTATTTCTATCGCCTCTCTAATCTTTCTTTTGAAAGTGAGAGGCTGTTTCGCCAGGACGCGGGCTTCTTGAAAAAATATTGGTTTCCCGCACTTGTCTCGGTGTTCCGCCACTGCTGACTTAGTGTGTTGTTTCAGGCGGATATATCTTTCATGTTCCGAGAGCCTTGTGCTAATCGGACGTCCCATCTCACCTATGTAGACTAATCCACACGCACAACCAATTTCATACACGCCAGCTGTGTGTAGTTTGTCAACTGCGTCCTTGGTAGAACCGAGCATGTCTGATATTTTGTTTCTGCTTCGGAAAATTGGTTTGATGTCGGCTTTTCGTAGAATTTTGCCAATACGTTCGGTGACCCCTTGTACATATGGTAACACAGCAATGCTCTGTGCCTCCTTCTCCTCTTCCCTATTAATCTTCTCCCTTGTCGACATGGTGCTGTCTATCATCTGCTTCCCATAGCCATTAGTTCCGAAGATGGACCTGAGGCGTTCAAGTTCTGTCTTCAGATGTTCTTCGTCGCTTATCCTGTACGCTCTCTTCGTTAGCGTGTGCAGGGCGGACTTCTTCTGCGTGGGGTGATGGTGGGAGGAGGCGTGAAGGTACCTGTCCGTATTGGTTGGTTTCCTGTACACTTTGTGGCCAAGTTTACCATCAGGTTTTCGATAAACTTCCACGTCGAGAAAAGGCAGCACCCCATTCTTCTCTGTCCCTTGCTTTATGAACACTGCTATCTGTTTAAAATTATATGGAGAAATTTTCAATAATGTTGTATGTAATGTAGCAAAGAGAGCAAAGTGATGCATTGAAGTACATGGAGGATTATTTGCATAATGAAAATGTTGATAAGTATTTGTATTTTTGCTACAATAATATCTCCCAGAAAGTGGTTTAAGTGCTCATGATCATTTTTGTTTGATTTCAGTTATACATAACATTCTGCATGTCATAACACTACAACCACTGAGAAATGGACGTGGATTTATATGAGCTCTTAATTCTCGATAATAATTTCACCACGAACATTACCCCTCCTCTCAAAAAATTATTTATATATTGGTGACTGAAGATGATAGTGAGACAAGTGTACAGTCTGTCTGGAAAGTTTGTATAGTAGGTGAATACAAATGGACATGGGGATGTATAAATACATCTTTCACTCAGAGGTCTACATAATTCTTGTCCCTTCCTCCCTCCCCTTCCATTTCATGTACGTATACAAGCTTTGCTTCATTTGAGTAGTCTTGCTTAGTGATGCCTATCAGATGATAAGTCTCTACCTTTTGAATATCAGTGGTTTACCCATATGACACCCTCTGAAGACTCTTTTAAGTTTCTGCAAAAGAAGTGTCTAAATTGGTTGAGGTAAGAGTTTGTACGTCAAATGTAAATTTTCTGTTTACAATGAAGTGGCAGTTGAAAACATGATATGCATCATTTTCATCATTTGAGCTGTTCCAGTTCTTGGGTCTATTGTTTTATAGATGGTTCATGTTTGGTGCACCATGTTTAGTTAACAGTGATGAATGTTACCAAACGGAATAATTTGGTCATAGAATGAAGGCTTTTATGATCGGATGACATAGCTGCTGAAAAACCTTTCGGGATGTGAGGTCATGGTCCAAGAAACTCTTCTGTTCCTGATGTTCCATCCAGGACTGCGCTGGGCATCCTCAGAGGCACTCCTGTGCAGCTCTGAGGATACCCAGCGCAGTCCTGGATGGAACATCAGGAACAGAAGAGTTTCTTGGACCATGACCACACATGCAGAAAGGTTTATTAGCAGCTAGAGTAATCTGTGCCATTTTTATAAAATTTGCACAACCATTCATCAGCAGTTTTTGTGTTTTTACATGAGGAAATGTCTCCCACAATCTTAGTTTGCCAAGAAGTTTCAAATAATAGCATCAACAACAGTTTTGCTAATGCACAACTTATCTTCGCCAAGGCAGTCTATGTTGATCTTGGAAAGACGTCCATTCTTTTCGTCACTGTCCCTAGCAAACAAAATTGGTTATACTATTCATGAACAGTCATCTGCAGTCTTATGTTCACTTTGTGATTTCAGGTGTTTTGATGTAGTTTTTCCAAGTTTGAACCAAACCATGATTATTGCATGCTGCTCCATTTTCGGACAATGACAGACACAACACATATTGGGAGGTGTGAGCTATATTTCTCTTTGGTTTTGATTTCCAAATGTATTATGAAATCAAGATTACTGAACCTTCTGCCAATGGATATTGTATTGGTGAAAACTTTGCATTTGTTGTCAGTTTGCATTTTATTTAGATTGTTTGAACAAAAGCAGTATATTGCACCTAAATTTCTCCTTGTGTATTACCAATTTGTACTGAATAATTTGTCATAACCCAACGGGGGTCGCAACGTACTTCATTGAACTGGTCAGTCGAAAAGGAAACGATGTGGGATTTTTCAGGTCTGACGATTCCTTGGCACATAAGTGGCTTCGTGGAAGTGAATAAGTCAGTGACAGTGTCTAGTTCTAGCTGAGGTTTATGAGGTCTCTGTGGTTGAAGACACCCCCCCCCCCTCCTCCTCCTTGCTCCCATGATCCATGGACCTTGCCATTAGTGGGCAGGGTTGTGTGCCTCAGTGATACAGGTAGTTGCAACCACAAGGAGGGGTATCTGTTGAAAGGCCTGACAAATGTGTGGTTCCTGAAGAGGGGCAGCAGCCTTTTCAGTAGTTGCAGGGGCAACAGTCTGAGTGAATGACTGATCTGGCCTTGTAACATCAACCAAAATGGCCTTGCTGTGCTATTACTGTGAACAACTGATAGCAAGGGGAAACTACAGCTATAATTTTTTCTGAGGGCATGGAGCTCTATTGTATAGTTAAATGATGAGGTGGGGACTACTCAGGAGGATGTTGTTATCAGGAGAAAGAAAACTGGTGTTCTACATATTGGAGTGTGGAATGTCAGATGCATTAATTGGGCAGGTAGGTTAGAAAATTTAGAAAAGGAAATGGATAGCTTGAAGTTAGATATGATGGGAGTTAGTGAAGTTCAGTGGCAGGGGAAAGTTTGGTCACAGGAGGTATAGGACCTCTGATCAGGTGAAGACAGTGTTATAAATACAAAATCGAATAGGGTAATGCAGGAGTGCGTTCAATAATGAATAAAAAAAAAAAAAATCAGATGTGGATGAATGCATTATTGTAGCCAAGCCCACACACATCACGGTAGTACAAGTTTATATGCCAGCTAGCTCTGTGGATGATGAAGAGATTGAAGAAATGCAAGATGAGATAAAAGAAGTTATTCTGATAGTTAAGGGAGATGAAAATTTAATAATCATGGGGGACTGGAATTCAATAGTAGGAAAATGGAGAGAAGGAAAAATAATGGGTGAATGTGGACTAGGGGAAAGGAATGAATGAGGCAGCTGCCTGGCAGAATTTTGCACAGAGCATAATTTAATCATAGCTAATACATGGTTTAAAACTCATGAAAGAAGGTTGTATATGTCGAAGAAGCCTGGAGACACCAGAAGGGTTCAGATTATTATATAATGGGAAGACAAAGATTTTGGAACCAGGTTTTTAATTGTAAGGCATTTTCAGGGGCAGATGTGGACTCTGACCACAGTTTATTGGTTACAAACTTTAGATCGAAACTGAAGAAAGTAAAAAAGGTAGGAATTTAAGGAGATGGGACCTGGATAAACTGAAAGAACCAGAGGTTGTAGAGAGTTTCAGAGGGAGTATAAGGGGATGATTGACAAGAACATGGGAAAGGAATGCTGTAGAAGAAGAATGGTTTGCTTTGTGACATGAAATTTTGAAGGCAGCAGAGGATCAATTAGATAAAAAGATGAGGGCTAGTAGAAACCCTTGGGTAACAGAACAGATATTGAATTTAATTGATGAAAGGAGAGACTATAAAAATGCAGAAAAAGAAGCAGACGAAAGGGAATACAAACATTAAAAAAAATGAGATTGACAGGAAGTGCAAAACCACTATGCAGGAATGGCTAGAGGATAAATGTAAAGATCAGAAGACGATATAGTTGAAGATGAGATGGAAGGTATGATGCTGCCTGAAGAATTTGACAGAGCACTGAAAGATGTTGGTTGAAACAGGGCCCTGGGAGTAGACAACATTCCATTAGAACTACTGATAGCCTTTGGAGAGCCAGCCATGACAAAAGTCTTTCATCTGATGAGCAAGATGTAAAGTTCAGGGAGAAGAAATAATAACTTTGAGGTTTGCTGATGACATTGTAATTCTTTCAGAGACAGCAAAGGACTTGTAAGACCAGTTGAATGGAATGGACAGTGTCTTGAAAGCAGGATATAAGATGAACATCAACAAAAGCAAAATGAGGATAATGGAATGTAGTCGAATTAAATCAGGTGATACTGAGAGAATTGATTAGGAAATGAGACACTTAAAGTAGTTGGTGAGTTTTGTTATTTGGGGAGTAAAAGAACTGATGACGGTTAAAGTAGGAAGGATATAAAATGTAGACTGGCTGTGGCAGGGAAAGCTTTTCTGAAGAAGAGAAGTTTGTTAACATCAAGTATATAGATTTAAGTGTCTGGAAGTCTTTCCTGAAAGTATTTGTATGGAGTGTAGACATGTATGGAAGTGAAACATGGACAATAACTATTTTAGACAGGAAGAGAATAGAAGCTTTCAAAATGTTGTGCTTCATAAGAATGCTGAAAATTAGATGGGTAGATCACGTAACTTATGATTAGGTACTGAATAGAATTGGGGAGAACAGGAATTTGTGGCACAAGGGGTCAGTTGGTAGGACATGTTCTGAGGCATCAAGGGATCACCAACTTAGAATTGGAGGGAAGCGTGGAGGATAAAAATGATAGAGGGAGGCAAAGAGATGAATACAATAAGGATGTAGGTTGCACTTGTTAGTTGGAGATGAAGAGGTGTGCACAGGTTAGAGTAACATGGAGAGCTGCATCAAACCAGTTTTCGGACTGAAGACGATGATGAGGACAACAACAACAACATGGTTGGAGACAATACAGAAAGACTCGGTATCAGGCTAGGGAAGTATAAAAGAAGAAACGAGCTTCTGAATTGGTACCTTGGCCTGATTTTATTGCTTCTTGTTGAGTTTATATGAACATGTCGAAGATCACAGACAATGGGTGGTAATTTCAGTGTGTGTAGAACGTAGATGAGGCTTACCAAGTACTCAAATTACTACAACAAATAGCGTGCTTGGCCTATCACTTTGACTCAAATCATGAAAAGGAACCAGTTTCTTATTGCTCAGATTGAACCCTCAGGTTCTGTTACACATCACACTGTAAGTGACAATCAGTTTTAGGTACAAGTAGGCCAGGATAGACTGACTAGCCACATTCCAGAGGGACGTACAGGCAAGAATGCAAGTCCTTTCTTTCACTCGCAAAATTTTCTGCTGTCAACTGAGGGATACACGAGGCTTGTCTGCTGGCAGGAGCTCTTGAAACCTGACGTGCTCACCAACTGGTGGCCTCCTTATACTGTGTTGGGGCTGTTTGCTTTTAAATGGTACATGACTGCATCACATTTTTACATGCAATTCACAGTCAGTCAGTTGTGCGTGTGGTTTGACCTATGTAAGCACACACCGTGAAAGAACGCTGCACTGAACATCAATGTTACACCCGCCTTTTGAAGCCAAGCAAGTCTGCTGTTGCTGAACATTGTATTTCTACTGGACATTCAATGGAGTATGAGAAAACAATGATTTTGTCCACAGCAATGTCTTTCTGGGACTCCATTATTAAAGAATCCGTAGAAATATGACTGGCGGAAAATCTGTTAAACCGTGACAGCGGCTACCAGCTGGACAGTGCATAGAATCCTATCATCTCCACGATTTGCTCAAATCGAAGATGACAGAGTGCGTCGACGGCCGTGGCAAACAGCAATGCAGAGGGCGACTGAGTTTCGCTATTCCACCAGCGAGGGCTTTGCCAGCGGGCAGTGTGGTTCATCTATCAAGTTTTCGACGCATGTGCAGAATAGTTACAGTACACTATATATTGCAGAACGGAGGACGTTTTCGCCAGTCTGCAAGCGCTCACCTGAAGATGACTGGCAGGTGCCCAGTTGAAATATTGTGCGAAGTATTGAACGACGACTGGCTGCAAGCCCAAAATTTGTTTGAACAATGTTGCAGATGACTCAAAGACAGCGCCATTTGAGTATTGCGCTGTTTGGCGGTCAGTTGGTTGGGAACGCACTGCGCACAGATTGTTTGAAAGTTCAAGTGTTGATGCATTATGGTGTAGGTGGGGCCAATGCTAATACCCAGTAACTGATGGATCTCATCCACAGTGATTCTGCGGTTGTCCAAGACTAAAGCATTTACTTCTGCAACCATTTCCAGTATGATGACACAATGAGCCTGTCTAGGACGAGCATCGTCTTCCAGTGACTTGCACCCCACAAGGAATCTATTATGATGACGACGAACGAATCATTGCCAATGTGAATGACTGGTGGCCAATGCTAAATAGAAACATACAAATCTCGTCTTTGCATATACAGCAGGTTTGTCAGTGAAGTCGATAAGGAGCTGGCTGCATGGTCTGGGTCTACAATGACTAAAATAATTAGAAGTCGTTGGTAAAAAATAATGTATTGTACAGGAGTCTTCATAGTCAGGAGGAATATAATTGCAAACAGAGAGCTATAGAGGCAACACATAGGTCATACTTTAACTAAGCGCCCATCAGCTGAAGGCTATACTACTTTCCTACTTGACGTCCCGAGCAAGAGTGGCTGAGCACATGCTAGAGACTTGTTGCAAGCTGCGGAGCGGTGCTAGTCTCGACTCGCGGGTCCAGCAATACTAGTACGGACCGTGGTTGATAACTGCAACCCCTAGCAAGTGTGGTATCAAATTTTGATACCGCAGAATGGTTTGCACTATTCCACAACACTTGAATGACTCAGACCGTACTCACAGTACACAGCCTTCATCCGGCGATATATTTCACAGCCTGCAACTCCCTCCACCGCCAAAAATCGAATCACTCCAAGTTGTTCCTGCTTACCCGCCTGCATGTTTGGTAGTGGATGATAACTTGTGTGACCACCTTCTCTTCAGCATGAAACAACACTGGCACTATGAAACATCAAATGATGCACGCATGTCAGTCTCTCTACCAATGTATGGCGCCACCATGTCTGCAGTTATGTGGTGCCACCTTACATGTAAGGCAAAGATAGATGCACTGACCAGGTTTCGTTTGAATGAACCTCATACATATGTGGCTCACCTCGTCTTCTTCTGTGGCAGGTACCGTGTCTGTCTTAACCTCAGGACACTTCAGTATAACCTCTTCTTCTGTAGTATTCAGAATACCCATGATGCATGTGCCTCTCTACATTGTCACTAATGCTGCAGGCAGCCGTATGCAACTGCTGCTTTTCCAATACTCCTTCAGTCAGATTTGTAGGCTGCACCTTAATCCTTAAAATCTTTTCCTCTCATGGACCTAATCGTATAACATCACTTGGGCTCTCTTTCTTTTCCATCTGCTGCTCAACTTTGTCTTATGTTTCCCATAGTTGCAGCACCCTTTTCTTCTGATGTCTTCTCGTTCCTCCCTCTGGAGGTTTCTCTCCTCTCTCTGGTTCTATGTGTATCCCTACTGATGCCTTAGTTCTTGCTACTCATTCCTCTTGGCTACCTAACATCTAACCCATGGGACAATTTTTCTCTCTTCACGGGCCTCTTCCAGTCCACACGATTTGACAGTTTTGCTCCTATTCTGTCAGTAACTGCAATGGTTGACCCTTGATCTGTAACTTCTCCGTTGCATAATGTGTGATTATTTTTTGCTTCTTGCAGAAGTGTCTGCCTAAAGTTCCTTCACTTGGAACATCTTAACTCCTCACCTACTATACGGAACTTGTGCTCCACACACACACATCGACATCTGTTCTCAATATTAACAACATAGCTCCACATGTCTCTATTACTTCTTTAGTGATTTCTGTTAGTTTTATTCTGTCTTTGGTGTCAGTGCCCATTGTACTATCCATTTTTGTCTCCTTTATGATGCTAACAGGGGTGGCACGACCTACTATAAAACTTGTGATTTCCATACCACCTCGTGTGCACCTTTTGTTTATGAAATCATTCTTTCCATTGCAGTCTACTGAGTATAACTTCATAACATTGGTTGACTGCATACTCATGCCGTCCCTTTGTTTTCCCATCTTCTGAATCTTAGTATTTGCTGACCCATCCTTGGCATTCCACTGTCAGGTTATGTATCCTGCTTCTCTGCAAACATGTTCTATGGGTCCCACCTTATCACACGGCCTTGCAAGTACTTGTAGGTTGCATCGGTGGCACACAGTCAACCACATACTTTCCATGACCCATTATGATCCCTGCATGATGTTTCACCTGTCTTCTATGAGCAGTGACGGATGATTTGGCTGCATGGTATCTGTTTTTCTGACACGACTTTCTATAGCATAGTTCCTTGCATGATTACCTCCTTTCTTACATCTGAAACAATAGTCTCTCAAGGGACCAGATTCACTGAGTCTATCTATACAAGAGGCAATTGAAACTTCTTCTGTTAACACTAAATCCACCACTTGCGCTAACATTAAATCCTCTCCTCTCACTCTCACAGCTGCTTTAATCCTCTCATCTTTGATTCCTTGTGTGAATACTGCTCTCGCTAACTTCCCAATTAGAGCTTCACTCCCATGAACGTCTGATTCCCTCAGTACTCCCCCCCCCCCTTCCCCCCCGGCAGCTTCTTGAAATTGGTGCTGTCCACTTGACTTGCCCATTCAGTCATATTTTCAGTCCTAATCTGTCTACTCAAGAATAGTAAACACGTGTGGTAATCGAAATTCCATTTCTACTCCAATAGAATTCACTTCACATCTGCCCAGGTTGTGGTCAAACCACGTACGAGTAACTCGCTCTGTGCAGCTCCCCCAATCCTAGTTTTTACAAATTTTAGCAGTACACTATGAATATGATGTGGAGTAAGTTCAAATGCTAAGTCACAGTTGTCTATGAATTCCATAAGATCATATTTATTTCCATCAAAGCTTTTGGAATTAACTTGAATGCATCAGATAAAGCTATTTGTTGGGTGGGGAACTCTCTACTTTCCAGATTCATATTAGCTGTTTCTTCGTCTTTCCTCGTAGACATGGACTTTGTTTTTGTGCCACGGTATGTTTCCTCACCTTCCTTGTTGATCAGGCGAATGATGCTGTGTTGGCTTCTTGAAGGTGAATGTTGGAATGCACATGTTGCTGATTCAGGTGTCATCGGCCCTGACCTCGGCTGGTGTAATTGCTTGCAACAGCGTCTTCAGTGTTTACTGGCGGTGGGCTGTTCGCAGTGGTCTCATAATTCTGTGGTTTGGGGCAGCTGATGGACTGAAGATTGTCTTGTTCTTCCTTCCTTCCTTCTCACTTCTTACTGCTGTACACTAAAGGGACCCCCTCTGCTCATATTACGGTACCCGATCTACCTTGGAAGCTCAGACTGATTTGTTTCAAGACAAAGGCTTGCTGGTTCTCCTAAGAGAAAATCCTATCTTTTGTACTCAAAGGCACCTTACTTCTTAGATTAGTTACTCAGCCAGAATTCGAAGCCTGGACCCACATCTGACACAATTCTATATGCAGTAACCTGACAGGGGCTGCAACATACTTGTTATTCCCTCAGTCAAATAGGAAGCGATGTGAGATTTTTCTTTAGCATGCGAGTGGCTTTCGTGCATGGGAATAAATTGGTGACAGAGTCTAGCTGAGTTTTATCAGGTCTCTGTGGATGGAGTGACTACAGAAAGGCTCGGCCATCAGGCCAGGGAGGAAGAAAAGAAGAAACAAGCCTCTGGTTTGGTACTTTATTATTCTTCCTGAGATTACATGAATGTGGTGAAGAGCACAGTCACTGGGTTATAATTTCAATGAGTGTAGAATATTAATAGAGTGTAGAATATAAATAAGGCTTACCTGTGATACTCAAATTACAACAAATAGCCTGCTTGGCCTATCACTTTGCCGCAAATTATGAAAAGGAGCCAACTTCTTATTGCTCAAATTGAACCCTCAGTTTCCGTTACATATCATGACAGTCAGTCATAGGTACAAGTAAGCCATGATGGACTGACTACCCACAGTCCAGAGGTACAAACAGGCAAGAATGCAAGTCCCTCTTAGTGTGCAAGCTTAATTGAATAGATTCTTTCACTCACATAATTTTCTGCTGTCAACTGACAATCACCCAAGGCTTTTCTGCTGGCAGGAACTCTCAAACTGTTGAACTATACCACGCTCGTCAACTGGTGGCCACTTTATACTGTGTTGGGACTGTTTGCTTACAGATGGTACGTGATCGCGTCACATTTTTACCCACAATTCTCAGTCATCCAGCTTCGAATCAGCAGTTTCTTAATGCTCATGTTGATCTGGCAAAAGTGTCAAGCACTGTACATCTCCATCTAGATTTCCAGGCGCTACTTGTTAAAATTCTTACCAAGATGACTTATTATCTTTTTCTGTTGGCAATCCCTTCATGAGTCAGTAATTGCAAATTCGTTCCAGATTTGCAGAATCACTTTGTGAAAGAATGTAGATAATGCCTTAGGTTAAGAACTTGTTGTAGTCTAAGATAGTCAGATGCAGGGTCCGCCAATAAAACTTTCCAGGCATGTATAGGCTTCTCATAAAGTAAACAAGAGTTTTCATTCAACCATTTTCTGAAATTTTGTATTGCCAAACCAGAGAGGTGTAAGTACACCTCATCACTCATCCTTATATTATTTACTTTAGCATAATTTTCTTTTAGAAATCTGAGCATTTACTCATAGGATTGGATTTAGAGACTTCACACTCTGAAGGTTTTATGTGTGGAAACTAAGGTCTTCTCCCACCAATATGCCACATACTCCACAAAAGTATATTGTGTGGTTGATCAGTGAGGACTTCTGACCATCACGTGTTGAATGTCTGTGATGTTTTCAAGAGTCTGAACAGTTCTTACACTGCTGCCTCATGTTTTAAATGGTACTGTGTTGTATCTTTCTTGGTCCTGTTGACTATAAGAGGTATGAGATGTTGGTATACAGGCAACAGTGGCTTCTATGCACATGTATTTAAAATTACAAATAATAAACTTCATACATTTAAATATTCTTCAGTGGAGTAAAAACAGTGATACTCTAAATATGACATTAAAGATTTTCCCAAGGTTTTGATCTCAGTATCCACTTTTATGTTTTTGGGAATTTTGCTATTAAATTTTAACTCTCATGTGAAGAGTACAGTTTTGGTTGATATAGTTTGTTTTAGGTTGTATATCCATGTTCAGGTCACATCATCTGATGTAACAAGCTGTTTATGTGGCATTTTAAACTTATGTCAAAAGGTGGATTACATTTTCACTTCTCAGCATTTTGATAGCACACTTTCACCATATAGCCATGTTGTTCATTTGACCAACAATCCATTGCAACTAAACAGTAGGCCATGCAGATACTGGGGGACCAGTAACTTTTATATCCACTGTCTCCCTACTGTACTGCAATGCCACCCAAAATCATTTCATTTCACTGGTGGACCCTGTACAATCAAAGCTTTGTGCTTATCTTAACCATTACTGTATTCAGTCAGGTTTTCAATATGTTTTCTCTGTCTTGTTTCTGAGTTATTTTCTTGTTGAAATGCATTCTAAAGAGGTTCATTTTGGTCCATACTCTATTCTTGTGTTTGAAATGTATTCAGGATAAATGTCTTTTGTCTCTTTTAGTTTTCAGTGTGAATTATATATAGCAGATTTTATCATTGTATAAGTGATTCATTTTTCTTCCTTTTGAGCAGCCCAACCACTCATTCCCCATTAATTGTCTCTCCCAAATTCTTCAACTGATTCCTTTAAGAGATTGAAGATATGAAGCTGGAATGAAGTGGCTTTATTTTCAACTGTAATATTTTGAGCTTGATTCAAATGAAAACCTTAAAAGTTCCATAACATTTCAAAAAGTTGTGTGATGGAGTTAGTAGGTGGCAGTAGGTTCCTTGAGATTCAGAAAGTGACTGACAGGTGGCAGAGTGATGCTACAATGCAGAAACAGCCGCAACACGATGCCCACCCCACTGTCAACCCGCAATGCGATTGAACAGCAATCTGTGATGCGTTTTTTGTGTAGTGAAGGTGACAAACTAGCTGAAATTCATTGTAGAATGACAGTGCAGTATGGTGATTCATGTTTGTCATTTCATTAAGTGTACGAGTGGTGTAGGAAGTTTAAAAGTGATGTAACTACTGTGTAGGATGTCCCAAGACCATGGCAGGCTCACTGCGTATTGATGGAGGAGAATATTGCATTAGTGGAGGAGCTTGTAAAGAAGAACAGACACGTAACTCAGCCCTAACTTTGAAGATTAGTATTGCTTCAGTGCAGAATGTTGTTCACTGTGTACTAAACTTCAGTAAGATGTCTGCAAGATGGGCACTACATCAGTTTACTGCTGAATTTGAAAGACAGTTGTGTCAATGCTTGTGAAGAACTTATGCATTGTATGCATGTCGAAGGTGATACATTTCTGGGAAATATTGTTACAGATAATGAGACTTGGGTTCACAATCACCAATCAGCAATGAAAAAGTCTTCACCGAAACCAAAAAAATTCTGCACTCAACCGTCTGCTGGAAAATTTGTGCTCATTTCCTTCTGGGATGCATGTGGAGTAATTTTGGAGTATTGCATAACTAGGGGAGTGACACTAACCAGCGCTTTTCATTCAGAAATGCTGAAAAATCAACTTCACCTTGCTATCAGGAGTAAACGACGAGCTTTTCTGACTTCAGGACTATTGCTACAGCATGACAACACCCGGCCACATACAACCCGTAAGATAGTTGAGAATATTCAGGAGATTAAATTTGGATGCCTGATACATCCTCCTTATTCACCAGACTTCGCTCGTAGTGACTTTCATCTGTTCAGTGCACTCAGACAATCAATGGGAGGCAGGCATTTCAGAAGTGATGAAGAGGTGAAAACCATGCTGCTTCATTGGCTGCACACACATCCAAAAGAATTCTTTCATGATGACATATATGCACCTCCAAAGCGGTGCATTCAGCATCAGGGAGACTTCATCAAAAAATGACGTGTTTTTTACTCATTGTTACAGTTAAAAATACTGTAGAACTTTTAAGGTTTTGGTGGAATACCCTCATAATTTTGGGATATACTAACCCCCACCTTCCAACCCCTTTGTTAGGTCAACATTAAACCTTTCAGAGATTCATATTCTAGTTTTAGCTTGTAACGGTACTCTTGCAGAAATAATATTCCAATTTCATAAACAAATTTATCTTTAAGGATAATGACCAAAATGAGACATTAAAAAAGTCGCCTTGTTACTGGGTAGGTAATACAGCCACAAATAAAAACTAACATCATACTAAAGTTGAAATAATGTTATTCTTTTACTCTCTTTGGAAGTTCAGGTTCCAGAAAGCCACAGACGTGAACAAGAACTAAAATCTTAATATAATAGAAATAATGTTGTTCTGTTTCTCTTTGTGGAAGTTCAAGTTCCAGAAAGATAAGAAACTGACAATACATAAACAGTAACACAGTATGAGATTAAACTATCATGCGTCATTAACATGGGGGATGAAAGTTCATTCCACTAACCTTGTAACCTGTCATCGACTTTTGTTTCTTTCAACGATAGATTGATTTAGTACAAATTCGACAGATATCAAGCACTCATTTATGAAACACATAATTAATAATTCATGTTTAATTATGAACAGCATCATAGCCACCACTTAATATTATGTATATTATAATTAAATTTTACTGTTTATTGTTAAATCTTGCACATTTAAGTCTCAGCAGGCATGGTTAGCTTTCTCTTTGCTTGATAAGTGATGTGTGAAAAAGAAAACAAAGCAGTCAAGTGTGTTTTTGAAAAAGTTCAGTTTTATCACAAAGAAGAGATATTTAGTTTTATGACAAAGAAGAAGAAGAAGAAGGAAAGAAAGAGAGAAAGAAAGAAATGTCATGTTCAATTGTATCTGTGTGTTTATTCCAATTCATTATCTGTATTATGGTGTCACTTCTTGGAAAGCAATGGGACTCTACCACATGAAATAAGTACTACAGTTTATGTGCAGATATATAATATCTTTGAATTAAAATCTTTATATTTGTAAACATAATACCACCGCCAGAGGGAAGTGAAACTCAGTCTGAACCACAAGGCCAGAAGAGATGCTATGTACAAGAAGAAAGTTGAAAGTAACAATGGACTTTAGTAACTGAGATTCAAATTTAACTTTTAGTAACTGACAAAAGAAAATTTATAATTTCATGATGACAATTGGAACTTTAATGAAGTAACAGCATGCCAGTAGAAATAGAGAAGTACACTACAGACTGTGGAAGAAGGAGACCCTGATGGTCAGAATTGAGAAGTTGTGAATAGAAAAGAATAGGACATCTAGGCATGGAGAAAAATAGAATGGAAAGGAGGAATGGTAGGTTAAATATGAGAGTCAGTTCCCGTGTCAATGGAAAGGCGGTAAAGGTGCTCCAAGTGATGAAATACATTATCATACAGGATACAGTCAATAACAATATGTTGAATGTTGTCAGACAACCTGCAGTTTCAAACGCTGACCAAAATTTGATCAGCTCTGTCAATGTGTGTGGTGTTATTGTTTATCCTCCCTTATTTGTTCAGTTTTACCATTGTTGATGCTGGAGTGTGTGATAATATTAGGCTAGGAGAAGTTATATAGGACAGACTATGTTATCGAGCTGTTCCAATGTGTAAGAAACAGTGGATTAGGAAAACATGATCATGATATTATGGAACATGATAACTATTTTGTGAAATTTGGTAAATTCTGGAAGTTTGCTACAAAATGGCTCTGAGCACTATGGGACTTAACTTCTGAGGTCATCACTCCTCTAGCACTTAGAACTACTTAAGCCTAACTACCCTAAGGACATCACACACATCCATGCCCGAGGCAGGATTTGAACCTGCGACTGTAGCGGTCGCGCAGTTCCAGACTGCAGCGCCTAGAACCACTCGGCCACCCCGGCCGGAGAAGTTTGCTACAAGATGGGTCTTTACCGAAACCAAA
Organism: Schistocerca piceifrons; assembly: GCF_021461385.2. Lineage (NCBI taxonomy): Eukaryota > Metazoa > Arthropoda > Insecta > Orthoptera > Acrididae > Schistocerca > Schistocerca piceifrons. The sequence continues at coordinate 400,942,740 of NC_060141.1, read as the reverse complement.
AATATTCACACGTAACTGTCTGATGAAAGAGTTTTGCTCATTCTCTTCTGGGATGCAAATGGAGTAATTTTGGAGTATTATAAGTATTACATGGATAGGGGAGTGACAGTAACCAGTACTTTTTATCCAGACAGGCTAATTAGACATCCTAGTTTCTGAGCTAAACTTAAAAGCTGTAGTAGCTTTGACGTCATTAACAAATTTTAATTCTGTGTATTATTTGTGTTATTTGCTAACAAGGTCATTTAGTTTGGCTTTGGAATTGGGCACAGGGTTGTGAGAGCAGATTTTCTTTGTGATGCTAACTAGCAATTGACAAAAACCCTCTCCTTCACACTTCTCTACATCATCAGGAACCACAGTTTCAGGGACCTTGTCTGCTGGAAAACAATAACTTCAAAATGAACAAAAGGAATGCTATGAGTTACACATATTGGCAGCTTTTTTTTAACACTTGGTAAAAATGTGCTTCTTTTGCATCCTACATAGTATTGGAAAAGTGGAGTCAAAATTTATTTTATCAGAATATATTTACACAGAGACACAACAGACTGAGATGGGTGATAAAGTGAGTGATACTCTGTGTAAAATATTTTGGAATTGTAATCTGGTAACAGTAGCTCTGCAGGTATGATCAGAAATATAAATAATATCATGAATGATTAAAAAATTCCTGACAGTGATGAATGTTAGTACAACAAAAATAGATATATAACAATATTATGAAAAGGAAAGTTGCAACTTGCCATATAGCAGAACTGCTGAGTCACACATAGACACAACAAAAAGACTCTTACAATTAAAGCTTTCAGCCATTAAGGCCTTCATCAACAATAGTCGACAGACACACATACACACACCCACACACTCAAGCAAACACAACTCACACACATGATTGCAGTCTCAGACAACTGAAACTTGGTGGTTCTTAGTTGTGTATGGGAGTTGCGTTTGTGTGTGTGTGTGTGTGTGTGTGTGTGTGTGTGTGTGTGTGTGTGCTCTATTGTGGATTAAGGCCTTAATGGCCGAAAGCTTTAATTGTGAGTGTATTGTTGTTGTGCCTATCTGCGACTCAGCATCTCTGTCTCCGCTATATGGTGAGTAGCAACTTCCCTTTTCATAATATTGTTACATTCCATCCTGGATTTTTGATTATTTTAAAAATAGATATATCTTGTAGTCACCAGTAGGTATAGATGCAAATGAAAGATGACAGAGCTTAGTAACACAAATACATATTGCAAAATCAAGACCATTACACTAATTACCTTTATTTGTCCTTTGAAGTCCTTTACAAATTGTTATTTCTCTACCTGTAGGAACTGCTGTACTTTCACTAGAAACAAACCACTTGCAAACAATACAAGATCAGTGCTCTAGAGCAGCAGTTCGCAACCTAGGGTAATTACCCCTTAAGGGGTAATTTTCTGAGGGTAAAAACAAGTGACGAAAATAAATTATTTTTAAAAGATCATTACTATCATCAATATTTAGTAAGCCTGTAATGCTGACTACTACATTTGTTGCCAATAAAAACATTTTTTTCAAGTACAACACAATCTCAATATTTCAGTTCTCAGAATTACAAGTGTCTCATAAATCCGAGCCTCATAATAATAATTATAATAATAAAAACTAGTGTATGGCATGTCAAACCTTGATCCATTTCCCCCTGCCACTGGTGGCATAACACCTGTTCAGTGAGACCACACATACGCTTCTCCCAATCTTTAATTGTTTACATAAGCACAACTTTTGTTGTAAGTGGTGTTTTAGGTTTTTTATTGTTGGTAAGGTACAGTGTTGTGCTTTGTGATGACTATTTTGCTTGTATGCCCAAAAATGAATGCTGCAACAAAAAAAAAAAAGGCAAATTTGTGTCTTTGAATGTAGAAGCACTGAAATAAACTAACAAATAAGAAACAATAAAAAAAATTGCTCTCTCAACTGAAAAATGATAAAGACGTTGGGGATTGAAAAAAAAGAAAAAAGAAAAAACTTTGTTTTATTTCTTTTCCCAAATAAATTTTGAAAGTGTGGTTTTTGATAGTTTGAGGTGGTCCTGGTCCAGTTCACCTCAAATTATCAAAACTGTACTGTGCTAGCATTAACACATGACAATATGGTGGAGGTTACAGCTTGTGAAAGTAATGTATGAACATCATCTTCCACATATATGTGACTGCACATGGGCTAGTTGTATCAGTAAGGTTTGGAACCACTACTCTAAAGAAAGAAGTGTTTGTAGTGTGATGTGAAAGTTTCATTACATATGCTATGCGTGCAATACCCTCATAATTTTATTAGACAATTCAGTGTAGTCATTAGTAAGGTTCTTGTATGAAGGAACTTTCATAGGCAGTAAAATTTATTCATTTCTGGTTTCCATAAAGCTTAAAAATTTTTACTGAATTGGATATCAGACCTACATCTTTGACCTCATTTGTTAGTAAACAAAACAGCAACATTTTGGGAGTAAAATAACATATTTTGTATGTGTATACTACAAGCTCATTAGAAACTACTTATTGTGTGGCAGCAGCCTGGTAAGACAAGTACAAGAGCTGACACATTACTGTCAAAGCCATTGATTGCATTAGTAGGGGGGGGGGGGGGGGGGGGACCACTTGCTATTAATGTTTTAAAGTGAATAGCAATGACGATGGTGCAAGAAAACCAAGTAGTATAATAAAACAGTCCCATGGACAATGGACTTGGATCTACTACAATAACTGAGAGTTAATTTGTTCTATATGTGACTTTGTATTAATGTTTGAGGTGAATGACAGTGGTGCCTGAGGATCAAGTAATATAATAAAATAGCTTTATGTCCAAATAAACCAAGGGACAATTAACTTTGACCTGCCACAATACCTGAGAGTGTGCAATGTTTACGTGGTAGAGTAATTATGGTGTACGCATACGTGGAGAAAGTGTTTGCTCAGCAATCGCTGACATAGTGTAACTGAGGCAGAATAAGTGGAACCAGCCCACATTCCCTGAGGCAGACGGAAAACCACCTTAAAAACCATCCACAGACTTTCCAGCTCACTGGACCTTGACACTAATCTTTCGGGCGGTTTCTTGCCGGGGACCGGCACGTCTTCCCGCCCAGAAAGCAGTGCGTTAGACTGCATAGCTCACCAGGCGGGCAGTTGGCCATGAAAACAACATAATGTCAAGTAGTAAGGTGCACCACTTTGGCAGTTTTGAGAAAATCGCAAAAGAAGTTTTACATGGCTATTATGTGGTTTATGTATATGTGCTAAGGTGCCGGACGATAGAGCTCATGGTGGTCAACTTTGTGAGATGAATGAATATGAGGTGACAGTTCGACTCGTACTCAAACTTAGTTATTAGTTTTGTAACACCGTTCATTATTTAATTTATATGCCATTTGAGAGGTAATATAATGAAAAAAAAAAAAAAAAAAAAAAAAAACCATGTGCATTTGCATGAAGTTTCAATTTATGAGTTCCATGTCTGTATGAGAAACGTGTGACATCGAGAGTATGTCTAATGAGTAGTTGTACATTACTTTTGTGGTCTGGCACATTGTGAATTACTATATTACTGATTGTGAATAACGCCATTCACATCATTATTTATTGAGGTACGAATTAGGGTTTCCAAGCCTGTCCCTCATCTGTGAAAATTTAATTACAAATAGTAAAGAGTCAAATAACATATGAAATTCACTAGAGTGTCATGAAAATGCATGTGGCTTTCTTTTCATTATATTACCTTTCAGATGTCATATAAATTACATAATGTGACAAGTGAAGAAGAAATATAGATCAAAAATTAAGTGTTAGTGGGACTCAAACTGTTGATTCATCCATGCCCCTCTTGCAAAGCATGAATGCTAACCATTTGACCACAAAGACTTCTTATGTCTAGCAGCTTTGCACAGATACATCGACCAAATGATAGATGCGTAAAACTTCTCTTGCGATTTTCTTGGAATTGTCAGAGTAGTGCACTCCACTACTTGCAAATTATATTGTTTTTGTGATCTACTAAAGGTGTACAAAGTTTGAAGTAAATCTGTGATCCCAACGTCATGGCATCTCCTTGTTTGTTCAGATACCAATGCTGAAGTGCCATTTGTGCCTTGATAAAAGATACAAGTAAAAATAGAGTTGCCATAGCTTCCTACACTCTGCTGTTACAAAATTATTCACAGTGAATTACTTTGAAGAGAGTATCATATATAGTCTACTGTGTGTAGACAGTGTTTTGAGCTACCTCTCTCTGCAATGTTAATCCTTAATTTGTATGATAGAGAATACATGTATAATTTTAATTGGAAGTTGAATGAGTTGTGGGTGGATTGTATTGCAGAGAGTAAACCATTTCCATTACTTTCATGGCAGAAGAAGAAAGATCTGAAAACATAGATACACTCACAATTGAGACATGATTGCATTCTGCAAATACAGCAAGAACACTTTTAATTTTTGCTGCATTTGATTAGAGAGAGAATAAGAGGATGTAATGATGAAAAACAGGTGCACCATTATGAAGGTATAAGACATGGAGTAAATTCACAGTTTTGGAGTGTCCCAATATTCATACTGTATATTAGTTGTGGTCCTGCTTCCTTCCAAATTCAGGAAGTAATGCATCTTACAGATACATCATCAGTTACATGACCCACCATAAAGGACAGAAGAATGCTTGCCTGCTGCATGCATAATTCTATACGACAGGAACCAATCTAGATTAAGCATTCCAAATCAAAATTACAATTAATCAGTTTCTCCAAGTTCTTGTAGACATGTTGATATTGAAATCTGCCCTCTGTGTTATTTGAATGTCCTGTTAACAGTCAGTTGGTTTGCTGCAATTGTTGAGTTGTGATCATTCCAATAATATTAATACACAGTTTCCATGTGTCCCATTGAGAATGATCGAGCCTCTGTGTGTAAAACACATCTGCTGTTTCTTATGATCTGGGATATGAGATGTATAATTGCTTGGTGGATAACCTGGGCTCAAAATCATTTTGTGTACCTTTTTCAATACCAAGCTTACAACAGTTAGTTGCAGATTAATTATATTATCACTGCTACAAAGGATTATCCTACATCTCACTACCTGTGAATTTACTTTATGCTCCAAATTCCCTCCCTCTTCCCACTGTATACAACAAGGTTTTCTACAACTATCAGTTACAATTCTTCTTCCTTTTTTTTTTTTACTATTTTTGAGAAGTAATTTCTTGTTCTGTGCATTCAGTGTTTTATCTTTCCATTATTCTTGTATTGTCAGCAGACCAACACGTACTTCGAGGACCTGTGATGGGAAAGTGGGAACTAGCAATAGTAATTGCAGGCCCAATTGTAATATTCTGTTTTCTATCAGTAATGGCCTACTGTTTCTGGAATCACCAGAAGCGGAGACTGCATCAACTTAGGTATCATCCAGATGATTCAATTGAAGCTCCTGATCATCCTATTCTGGGAGGTGTATCGTTGAGAGATATGATTGAGATGACCACTAGTGGTTCTGGTTCAGGTATGTACCCTGACACAAGTTGTTTTAAATACAGTATATGCATAAAAGCTGTATTCACATTATATAATGTATCTCGTGGTTTATTGTTTAAGATTAATATTGTTTTTGTTGATTCAATGATAGTAATGAACATTGCATGATTATTATGCCATATTAGGCAGTCTAATACCAACAAATGCATAAATTTCTTTCTGATGAGTGGTTCTGTTTATTCCTTGGCAGTGCTCCTCAGAGAACTCATCATAGGAAATATTTAGTGGCATTTATTAGTTGAATAAGTCTTCTGCAAACTTTCTGAAGCCTACTTGGATCATTAAACATAATGTTTCCATTATCATTTATTGAGTCTCTGCATCATTTGATTGTTGCTAAATATCGCAAAATATTCTGCCAATTTGGCACTTGCTGAATTGTTAATTTGCACCTAGTTGTATCCTCACAACACTCCAAACATCATACAGTAATTTTAATTTTTTTATTATATGTTCTTCAAAATTATATGTGCATTTTGTGTGTACATTCACTTAATGTATGCACATCACGTGTATGTCCAATAACTTTTCAGACAGTATGGCAACTTTTCAAAAATGCTGGCTATTTATGTCTGATTTAACAAGATATTAAATACGAAATGTGAATGTTCATTAGATGATGAATTCATTATAACTTTTTTCCTCATTGATTGTCATTTTGTGTTCTTTTTTTCACAGGTCTGCCTCTTCTTGTCCAACGCAGTATAGCAAGACAGATTCAGCTGGTTGAAATTATCGGTAAAGGACGCTTTGGAGAAGTGTGGAGGGGTCGATGGCGGGGAGAAAATGTTGCAGTAAAAATTTTTTCATCTCGGGAGGAAAGGTCATGGTTTCGGGAAGCAGAAATTTATCAGACAGTTATGCTGAGACACGACAATATTTTGGGTTTCATAGCAGCAGACAATAAAGGTACCAAAAACTGTTTAGTTTACAAGTAGCTGCAGTAGTAGTAGCCACCTCTAGCTATATTACATTGTTATTCCAATTTACTCGCAAAACTCATCATCTCCTTCATTCCATTTGAATCACATATCATTCATACTTGGTGACATTTGAAACAATGAGAGAGAAAAAGAACAGCAGCAACAGTCCAGTACAAAAATGGGACATTTACTCAGTATACATAATGTCTGCATATTTACTTTGTTTGATAAAGGCATTCTTATTGGGAAGACAAAAGTCTCTAGTATTTTCAAATATTCTTCACACTGTATAGAACTGAAATTAAGTAATCTTTAACTTCTAAGTGTACTTGTATTTTATATGCATTTACTTCCATGTGGTAGTTTGTTGTGCAGAATGAATCCAGTATTTGTGGGATCCTTTTCAGTTAATTTAAGCCATTTGGTTGTAAGATAGTAATGGCAGATGTTTTCTGTATAAGGGGAATCATAAAGTTCCAGTTATCACCTAGCAAAAATAAAGTTAGTTAATCTTCTTCATCAAGGTTTTGATGGAGACCATCGAGTGGTTGTGGCAAATATGAGGACAGATAAAATGTAAGAAATAAAGTCATAAAGGGAGAAGAAAATAAAAATGTGGAAACTAAAGGCTAGGGAGGTACAAGAAAAGTTCAGAGAGTTACTCAAGCTTAAAATCCCAAAGACTGAATGTCGAAGTAGGAAGAGGGATGGAATAAGTTCAAAGAGGCATTTGCAAGCTCTGCAGAGAACACGCATGCCGGAATGTCTGGAAGGACAAAGGATAAGGAGACACCATGGTGGAATTAACAGACAAAGTAAGCAATAAAAGAAAAGGATAAAGCACAGCCTGGATCGAATACAGATAAAAGGAAGAAAGAAAAAGGAAATACCAGGAAAGTAAAAAGAAGTATAAGAAAGTGTAGTGAAAGAAAAGAGGAAAAGCTGGGAGAAATGCATATGTGAGATGGGAAAGCATGTTACAGGTGTTAAGAGGATGCCGTATGGAATTACAAAGAGTAAGAGGAAGGAAAGCCCTTAAACAAAGCTGGTGAAAGGGGAAAATGAAGAGCTAATAATGCAACCAGAGGAGATAAACAAAAGATGGAAAGACTACTTTGACAAACTACTGGATGTTGAAAGGAGGGGCCCGGAAGAAGAGAATAAACTAGCACTGAGAAGAATGAAAACAGGAAAGGCATCTGGGATAGATGAAATGACTGTGGAGGTATGGGGATGATAAGAGCTGCTGGACCTACTGGGCTACAGTGGTTATGTAGACTGCTATGATGCATATGGAGTCAGAAACATGTGCCTGAAAAGTGGGGAAAGGGAATAATAATTCCAGTGTTCAAACAGACGACAAGAAAGTATACAAATATCAAGGAATCACACTCATATCACAAGTAGCAAAAGTAGTTGAGAGGGTACTGGAGATAAGAATGAGGGAAAAAGTGGAAGGTCAGTTAGAAGAGGAGCAGTACAGCTTTTGACACAGTAGATCAACTGTGGACCCAATCTTAAGTATGAGACAGTTGGTGGAAAGGCCTTGGGAATATGGAAAAGCTCTGGCAATCATATTTCTTGATTTAGTGTAGGGTTACAATAGTGTTGCCAGAGAAAAGGTATGGGAAATCTTGGAGAGAAATGGAGGCAGAAAACAAACAGTAGAATTATTTCAAACGGTGTATGACAAAAGCTTCATTTGTGTCCAGACTCAAGTTGGAAGAACTGATTGATTTAAAAAAATGTTGTGTGGTTGAGACAAAGAAGTGTGGTGTCGCCAATATTATCTATAATGGCAACGGCTGAAATTGTTAAAGAGATGAAAGAAGTTCATCGAGGTAGGTAGATGAAGTTATTGTTATTTTCCAAAGGTATTGTGGTGTGGGGAACCATCAGTAATGAGGCCCAAGAGCAAATAGACATCTGAAATGCAAAAATCGAGAGACGTGGAATGAAATGTAGTGTGGATAACAGAAAGATTGTGGTGGTAACCGGAGGAGCCAGCGAAGGCAAGGGACAAATTTACATTAAAGGACAGGATACTGAAATTGTGGATAACTTAAAATATGGAGGAAGTGTGATAGTGGGAAACACAAGAATAGAGGCATGGGAGGGGCTTCATTTGGGGAAGAGAGGTGCCACTAAAGTGTAAGAAAGTGCTGTACAAGACTTACTTCAAACCCATACTGACATACACATCAGAGACCTGGACAAAGACAAGAAGAGAGGAGAGTGGAAACCAAATCAGTGAAATGCAATTCCTGAGAAGTATGTTAGGGAAAGCAAGGAGAGACAGAGTGAGAAATGGAGATGTTAGGAGCAAAATTGTAGCAGGAAAGCTGAATGAGAGAATTTAGAGGAACAGGTTAAGACAGTTTGGACATGTAAAGAGAATGGAAGAGTACCAAAATGAATGATAGAAGCCAAGTTTGAGAGCAAAGGGGAGACCTAGAGAAACATGGATTGAGTCAATAAAAAAAAGTTTAAGAAGAAAGAATTTGGACTGAAACAAAATAGTTATAGAAGAAGAATGGTGAGAAGATAGAGGAAAGCAGAGAAACACCATAAATATCCCAACCCCACCTGGTGTTGTATAAATGGGAAATGAAGACGATGATGCTGAATTAATTTTCTGATTGTTTGCAGGCAGATGTCTGCAATCCTAGCACACATTGACATACACAGTACCATAGCACGCTGCTAGAAGAGACAAAACTGAATGGTGAAAGCCGTTGATAAAAAGAAATATTGTGCAGTAATTCATTTTCTGCATTTGAATGGGAACAATGGTGCAACAACAATCCATGCTGAGTTCGTGTAAATATGAGGCAACAATACACCATCATAGGACACGGTGCTTAGGTGGCACAGATACTGCCAGTGTGACAGAGAACGAGTTGGCAGACCATCTCTCTGTGAAAAACTGGGAATCTCAAGGGAAGTGGAGGCCCTGGTTCCCTAAAGACAAGCATATCACAGTCTATCTGATAGTGGAAAAAGTGAAAATCGGTCGTGGATCAGTTTTCAACATCTGAGTTCTGTAATTGTTCATTCCCTTTCAAGAACCCCAGTGTTGGAAATATTGCAGCTGTGTCAGGCGAATCCATGACTTCTGTAACCACGTGGTTACCTTGGACAAGTGCTTGATGTATCACTTTGTCCCAGGGACAAAGAAGCAAAGTAGGCAGTGCGAAACATGTGGGTTCACCACTACCAAAAAAGTTGAAGCTCCAGCCATGATTGGGCAAGGTGACACTAAGTGTTTTTTTGGGACTGCCTTGATATGATGCTAACAAGTTGTGCTTATAAGGAGGCAAACTATCACTTGAGCTTACTACTCAGATATCCTGCTGAGGTTACGGGAGGCTGTCAAGACAAAATGTTGCGGGAAGCCATCCTAGGGAGTGTTTCTGATCTATGACACCACCTCAGCTCATTTTGCACAGTGCGCAGTCACACATGCTTCACACACTGTCACACATGCTTCTGTGGGCTATCAAATTTTGCCTCATCCCCAATATTCTCCTGACATGGCACCATGAGTTTTTCCTCTTTCCTTGGGTAAAGAAACTATTATGTGATAAGTATTTCCAGAATGATATTTGAGATGGAATGGTTTCTGAACAGTAAAAATGCAGACTTGTACAACCAATGTCCCTGGCAAGTCACCCGTCTTTGGGAAGATTGTGTTCCATTGAAGGGTGAGTGTGTGGAGAATGACTGACAAGTTTCATGGTCATAGCTTGCTATTTTTTATTGTAATTGTGTATGTTTCTGTTTAACAGAGCTTTGCAGCTATTTTTTAAGTATGTAGTTTTTTCATAGAAACACAGGGAGGACATATTCAATATGCTGTATCTAGTTTTTTGAGCCATCTCTGTGTGAATACCTTGGAAACGAGTTATTTGAATTTTTAATTCACCTGATAGCTTTCTGTAGTTCCACAACCTCTCTTTGTATATATGCTGTATTGTCTCATGTTTAGATTCAATAAGAAAAGTGTGGTAGTTTAGAGCATTCTAAATTTAGTGCATTTTCTTCCCCAGACAACTTTTGTCATTAGGAATATGCTGAAGCTGATAATGGAACAAATTACAATGATAAGTTGCTGCTGTGTTGTATGACTATCAGTTACAACACATGAAACTTTATATTTTTCTGTTTCCATACAGGAATTTATGGTTTTCTACTTCTTTTATAACTGAGTCTGCAACTGAAGATGAATATCATTGGACTGTAGTAATCTCTTCACATGTGTCAGTATATATATTGTCTTGTTTCCATTTACATACAACTTGTTCTCACGGAAATACCTATAACTCCTTTCATACTTTGAAAAACTCTTTAGTACCAGTTCTTCTGTTAAGTCAGTACTAGCTATGAGTGAACTTTCATATGTGTACATTATGAAAATGACATCTACTGCAGTAGGCATATTGTTCACATATGTAATGAAGAGATGTGATCCTATCATCAATCCCCAAGGAACACCATCTTTATCAGCTGTACATTGGAGCACTCACTTTCATTACTATCAACCATTTTATTCTTTGTATACTAGGATGTCCATTATTTCAGTACTGGAGCAGGGTAATCTTAAAACAGTACTTTAGAACATACATCAGATAATGACTGTATATATTTTACTGTTATCATGACAGCAAACTTGAACCCAACTTTTCTTTATTATTGTGACTGACTGTTGGCAAAAGAAAATACACCTAAAAAAGAAGAAGGAGAAGAAGAAGAAGAAGAAGAAGAATAAGAAGAAGAAGGGTTCACAACTGCATTAAACTAACAATGTCATGCATGCTACATTGTTCCCTGCAAAATGCTGACGCAACATTTAAGGTTAGGTATTCAAAGAGAGGCCAGAAACAATAGTCTCTAACGCACATCATGTTTCCTATAAATGTTTCTTTCACATGTCGTTAGAATCAAATTTTATTATCTAGAACTACTCTATTAGCATTACAGAGCTTACAGTTCTCGACACCATAAATAAAATTTGGCACAAACTGTTGGCACATGGGCAGATGCAGACAGTTTCGCACATTTTTGTTACTCAAATTCCCTCATAATCGTGACTTGTTTAGTTTCATAATTGACTAAAACTTTTCACTCGTATATGTTGATTGAAACTTTGTTGTCACTTTTTTAGCCCCATTATGGAGATATGGAAGCTCTTCTGTTCCTGAGGAAATATTGTAGAACACCCAGATAGTTTTAATGTAAAAGAATTTGTCTTTTAAATGGGAATTACATAACATATCAAGCAATCCCATCTGTTCATGCAAAGTGATGCTTTCAATTGGAAAACCATTCAAAAACAGATCAGAAATTGACAGTGTTCTGAAGACATTTAGAAAACTGTTCCTGTTTGTCTTTCAATGCCGCTGTGAATTCTTCTAAATATGCATTTTCTTAAACGACAGAGGGACTAGGAAAATAGACTGTGTTCATTTTCAGAAGTTGGCTCTTCCTCAGTGCAATTTACTTTTTAAATCCATTCAGTTTCCCTGTCAAATGAGAGATAAGTTGCTTCCGCCTTTAACATCTTACTGAGGGCATTCAAGACTGTAGTTAAGTCCACTAAAAATGTGATGTCTGTTCTCCATTTTGTAGCTTCTAAATTTGTTCCTGCTGCCCGTTTCCTTCATAAATTAATATTGGTGTGTCTTAAATCAAAAAATCTTTCCAGGCATGTTCCTCTAATAACCAATGTATTACACAATAATTAAAAGTGATTCTCAAGGTTGTGCACTAATTGAAGCAGCTGATAGAGAACTCGAAAAAAACTTTAGAATAGAAACTTACAGTCTTCGAAGTTATCTTGAGTCAGTGAAAGCTTTGGAATGTTGAGAACAACAAGGACAATCAGTGCAACATATGTTTAAGTTCAGCAAAGGTGGTGTACTGTTTACTCAACAGATGGTGTCCAAATTGACAACCACCACATTCATCAGGCATTGCATAAATCTCATCAAATGCTTCAAGTATCCTGGCAAGAGGTATTTTTTTCATTGGGAACTTCTTTCATGTTCGAGAGGGTTTTGATATGTTCCCACAAAAAAAAGAGTGATTCAGATCAGGAGAGCAAGGGTAGCCTTGCAATCAGACCTTCTGATCCGGCACCTGGGATATCCAGCATTGTTCATTTACTGTCCTTGTTATTCCTGATGTTTCAAAGCTTTCACTTGCTCAGGTTTACTTCCAAGATTTTGAATTTTGACTCCTATATCAGCTGTTTCAATTTGTGCCCAACCTTCTGAATCACCCTGTATAATATCTTCATAATTTGTAATCAGTTCCATCAAAAATGGTTGGAACTGACAGTGTAATAACACATGCGACTTCAGAAAATTTATTAGTTGCATCACCAATTTCATCACATGCTCCATGCCTGAAAATTTATCGAAGAGTGTTTCTTTATATACAAAACAATGAATCCCATACAAATCATCTTTTGATTGCTGAAATTTTTTGCAGTTTCATCACCAACTAAATCTTTTAAAATTCGTAGTGCATGGTGTTCTAATGCCATTCTGTAATGAATAAGTGGTTCTGACAATTATGTGACAGCATAATATATGTTTAGGCTTTATCATGCTTCCCTTCAAAAAGGAACTGTGATTCCCATACATTTTAAAGGCTTGTAATGATAGTTTTCTAGAAGACTTCTCTGTGAATGTATGCCCCATTGTAACAGCCACTGTACGTTTGAACTTTGTTTTATAACAATAGAATATAGTGAGGGACAAACAGAGCTGCCACTGTAATTCTGATGAACTGGCAACCAAATAGTGCTGCATCAGATACTGGAAGCAACTCTGGCACATTACACTGCTAAATGTCACAGTGCACTGAGTAGCTCCAAGAAGGATTGGGTAAAGGTGTGGTAGACATAGTGGCAGGGACATACGGAGTAGTGTTGAGACAGGTTGAACCCCAGACTGCATGCATGTTTTGCTCATGTGAAGTTTTGCACACCTTGGCCAACCCCAGTGTAGGTGTTATGTAAGGTGCAAAGTGCAACATTTGTTGAAAATTTTTAACAAGATTTTGTTGACAGATGTTTTCCAAATTGTGGAAATAGGAAATATCAATTTTGCTTTTAAATCCAGTGAAAAGTTTTAGATTTGTTAATTTATTCTGCAGAAGAAATCTACATTTGAATTTGTAATTTGCAAGCCTCAACATCGAGCATGGTGGAGGTTTCATGGTATACCAAAATCATTTGACATTATCTTCCTGTTCCATTAGAAGATGATACATATGAAGGATAGTGTCAGTGTTCCTATATATACAGCCAAATATTTCCGTGGTGAGATGTAAGATGAAGGAAGTAATATGTTTCTTGATACACACTGGAGTAAGAATCTTTGAGATGCATGGTGCCGTTCTTGTAGCATCTACCAGTGAAATTTGTTGAGCATTTCAGTGATGCTGCACGTTCACTAAACAAACCAATGGCAAATAGTGTAGCTCATTTATGAATCTTATGCATTTCTTCCATTAACCCAATTTGCTAAACATACCAGTCTGAGAAAGAATGCTCAAGCCGTGGTTGATCCAGTGTTTTGTAAGTGGCCTCCTACATGCATGAATAACATGTTCTTAGGATTCTTCTGACAAATCTCTGTCTGGCATCTGCCTTCCTCATGACATGATTCATGTACCAGGTGAACAAAAAGTCAGTATAAATTTGAAAACTGAATAAATCACGGAATACTGTAGATAGAGAGGTACAAATTGACACACACACTTGGAATGACATGGGGTTTTATTAGAACCAAAAAAATACAAATGTTCAAAAAATGTCTGACAGATGGCGCTTCATCTGATCAGAATAGCAATGATTAGCATAACAAAGTAAGACAAAGCAAAGCTGATTTTCTTTACAGGAATTGCTCAATATGTCCACCATCATTCGTCAACAATAACTGTAGTCTAGGTTAGGTTAGTGTTGTTTAATGTCCCGTCGACAATGAGGTCATTAGAGACGGAGCGCAAGCTCGGGTTAGGGAAGGATAGGGAAGGAAATCGGCCGTGCCCTTTCAAAGGAACCATCCCGGCATTTGCCTGAAACGATTTAGGGAAATCACGGAAAACCTAAATCAGGATGGTTGGAGACGGGATTGAACCGTCATCCTCCCGAATGCGAGTCCAGTGTGCTAACCACTGTGCCACCTTGCTCGGTAACTGTAGTCTAGGAAAAATGTTGTGAACAGCACTGTAAAGCATGTCCGGAGTTATGGTGAGGCATTGGCGTCGGATGTTGTCTTGCAGCATCCATAGAGATGTCAGTCGATCATGATACACTTGTGACTTCAGGTAACCCCAAAGCCAATAATCGCATGGACTGACGTCTGGGGACCTGGGAGGCCAAGCATGACAAAAGTGGCAGCTGACCACATGATCATCACCGAACGATGCGCGCAAGAGATCTTTCACGCGTCTAGTAATATGGGGTGGAGCACCATCCTGCATAAACATTGTACGTTCCAGCAGGTGTTTATCAGCCAGGCTGGGGATGATGCGATTCTGTAACATATCGGCGTACCTCTCACCCGTCACGGTAGCAGTTTTGCTGTCCACCGCCATCTGTCGGACTTTTGTGAACTTTGTTGTTTTTTTTTTTTTTTTTTTTTTTTTTTTTTTTTTTTTTTTTTTTTTTTTTTTTTTTTTTTTTTGTTCTAATAAAACCCCATGTCATTCCAAGCCTGTGTGTCAATTTTTACCTCTCTATCTACATTATTCCATGGTTTATTAAGTTTTCAAATTTATACTGACTTTTTGATCACCCTGTAGTTTGTATTGAAACTCTTAGTTTGTTAACTGTTATCACTCACATGCCTGCGATATTTACCAAGTGTTGTATAAGAAAGGAAACTTGAAAGAGGGTCTGCTGTTTTAAGTGGATTTTACTATTAAAAAAAAAAAAAAAAACAGATTACTAGTACATTTAAATGGAATCTGATGAAATGAACTCATTTCACATCATGCAGCTAACTACTGTTAAAATTCAGAGACTGTATCCCTGAGAATGAATCACAGGATGTAGACTACACCCACTTACAAAGATCGCAATGATAAAACTAGGGAACTTTAAGCATGAAGAAGATTACAGGAAATCACTTTGTCACTGCTATCCACAAACGCAAGGTGAGACAAAAGAACTGTACAACTTTGGAATGGTATAGAAATTTATGGAGATAACTTACAGAATCGTTAAATGTGCTAGTTTGTAGCAAACAATCTCAGGTTTCACATAATAGTGTCAAGTGTCATTTTGGTTTCATATGACTACCATTTGTGATGCAGCAAACATCCCACTGATAATCGATTTCTTCCCACACTCGTTGCAGCAAATTGAGTGTAACTTGTGCAATGGTCACATAGATTAGATTTTTCAGGTCAGCTAAATTGTTTGGTACAGGAGAAACATATATATGATCTTTAATAGGACCCCAGGACCCCAGAGCAAGGAAGAAATCCAGTGGTTTCATGTCTGGGGAACTAGGCTGTTATGTGAGTAGTCCTTCATGGCCAATCCACAGACCTGGGAAGCAATTATTGAAGAAACCTCAAACTTCCATGAGGAAATGAGGTCCACTGTCTTGTTGGTAGTAAACCATCCCATCTCGGTTATCTTTGTCAATCTGTGAAATTAAATAGTTTTCAAAACCAATACACATAGTGAGCACACTCTGCACAAGTGAAAGTAGCCATTGTAACTGTGCGCTATGCTGGCACTCATGTTGGTTGAATGCAGTACTGATGCTCTATGTGTATCAAAATTGAGATTATTGGCTACAAAATGACACATCTACTGATTCTGTAAGTTATTTTGATGAATTTTTATACCATTTCATAGTTGTAATGTCCTTTTTGACATACCCCATTGAATAATAATAATAATAATAATAATAATAATAATAATAATAATAATAATAATAATCTTTATTTGTTCATAATAAAGTTGCAGTGATGTGAGAGGGAGGGAGGGAGGGGGGAGGGCGGGCGGGGATGGAAGATGGTATATAAATGTGGAAGAAGCTTGTTTACATTAACCTCCATAAAGCAGATAGTGAGTTGTAAATGCAAATGTAGGTGAATGTAAATATGTTATCTTGTACTTCAAGATGGCGCAGTGCATAAATATTACTAGGTTTGTTGGGAAGTACCTAAAATTGTTTAGTTCATTGCTGATTGTGACTTCTTTATTTCAGACAATGGAACATGGACACAGCTGTGGCTCATAACAGATTATCATGAAAATGGCTCCCTTTTTGACTACTTGAATAGGTGCACTGTGGACACAGCTGGCATGATCCGAATGTCCCTTTCCATAGCAACAGGTCTAGCTCACTTGCATATGGACATTGTCGGAACACAAGGTATCAGTATATTGTTCTGGATGCATTGAATTGCTATTATGTACACAACTGAAATAGAAATAATGATTATTGAAAATAATATGTACTCTTGAAGCTTGTCGAGAAGGTTGGGCCTTCACTGTTTGTGAAACCACATCCCATATGCCCCCCTTTCGATCTTGTCTCCCTCTCCCTCTACCTCCCTCCTTTTCCCCATTCAAATTGCACATGAAATTTCTAGATGCTTTAGGCGCAGTATTGCATGAATGCATTAAGAACCTGTAAAATTATTTGATACATTCACAAAAATAAAAATCTGATGCCATACTAAAGTACATTGTGTTAGTCCATGTGCTGCGGTATATGTTGTTCCTACAAATGTCTAATTGTAATCCTCTCTTCTTCTTTATGAACTTTACTTGACCATTGCAGCCTTACCATTCCAGCAACCATAATATGATAAAATTTACTTCTGTAGGTTTTCGTTTATGTTATTTGTATACAATCATATTGTTAAAATTGCATACTTAACAATCTTTTCACTGTATTAGCTGTGATGTACAGTGGGGACTATGTGCTCCTTGAGGCCATTTCAATAACTGTGGAGCCCCAAGAGGAAACCTAAAAAGTGGTCATTAATGGGTCTTCAGTGAAGATATTGCTGTCTTTTAGTATGTGGGGTTGGTTCCCCAAAGGCTAAGGAATGAAAACTCTGATTAAAAATTACCCCTCTGCTGAAAGAGATAGGGTTGACAACCCACTATGGAAAACTAACTCAACTCATGAAACATCAATAAAGAAAGCTGGACTGAACTCATGAAACATCAATAAAGAAAGCTGGACTGGTCAATGGAGACAAACATAGGAAG